>NC_091463.1:28763116-29067952 GCF_027789765.1 Dendropsophus ebraccatus
CAACCAGTGTCAAAAGAACTTTGTCCCCTCACAGAGAAGAGACGCTTGCTCTGATCATATATATTAGGGATGGGGAATAGAGATGAGCGAACCTCGAGTTGCGCTAGGTCTTATTTTTAGGGGATACCTTATTTTTCTATGAAGAAGAATTCACATGTCACATGCACAGCAGGGACAGAGTGTACAGTATGGCAGCTTCCGGCCACCAGGGGGAGCTCACCACAGTACACTCGTACAGCACAGTAGGGACAGTGTACGGTATGTTGGCAGGCAACAGTATAACGGCAGACTGTGTGCAGCTCTACATCGAGCGGTAGGGGACAACGGGGATGGCAGCAGGTGACAGGTCTCTTGATGCCTTGCCTGCACTTTTACAAGTGACAGTTGTGAAAGGGGTCATGGGGGTTAGCAGCACATGGCGGTCTTCATGTCCTGTATGCAGCTGCTCTGCAACAGATGGTGAAGGTAGGGGGCAACGGCAGCGGGCTAACAAGAATAACTCCTGCATGCCTACCCGGCACTGGCGTCACAAATTAACACATAGAGGTCCAGCTGTATCTCGCCCAACCACCACCAGAGTTGCATCAGACTTCAACATTTAGCAAGTGACCGGCCAATCCCCCGACACAACACCCCCGGAGGCTCACACCACACTATGTCATGGCATAACAGAAAGAAGTATGTGATTGTGCTTTGATTAGCTGAAGTAGTAAAGGGAGGAAGTGCCTTTGTGTGTACTACTGGAAAACAGCCCAGTTCTGGTCCCATCCCCTGAAATGGAGAGAATGAGAAATCACAGTGCATTATGGAGGTGAGTCCTAGCGGTTCAATAACAGCAGTGAGAGCACTAAAATCACCTAATAATATATGATGTCAGTTCACTCCAAAATGACTCCATGTTATTCCTGTTCAGGAGCACAAAGCTGGGTATGCTTGGGCCGACTCCTGGTGGTAATCCAAATAACATAGGAGGGTCTTCAGCTTCATAAAAAGTTAATCTTTATTATAAATCCAGTTAAACTTCACATCAATGTGTAAGACCAACAGCAAAAACATTCAGGCGTTCCGGAGTATCTATTCCTTAGTCATGGCGAGGGCAGACTAGATGGCCATGACTAAGTAGAAGATAATCCCAATACGCATTGTTGTGTTTTCTGTTCTTACACATTGTTGTGATGTTTTTACTGGATTTATAATAAAGGTGAACTTTTTATGGACCTTTTCAAATTATGGTTACTCTTAAATGTCTAAGAAATATAGAGACTTGTTCCTAGAGGAGACTAGCTCTGTGTAAGGGTCCTATTCCACGGGCTGAGCAGGGCCCGATCAACGATGTAAACGAGCGCCGATCTACTAGATTGGCGCTCGTTTACTGGGCCTATTCCACGGCCCGTTAAGCTCATTTAGCAAGGGCTGCAGGGACATTGTTGCCGATGTCCTTGCAGCCCTTGTTTCACACATTACCTGTCCAGGCGCAGGTCTTCTCCTTCTCCCGGTCCCACACCGTCGCAACTTCAGTGCGGCCTGACTGAGCTGTCAGACTGCTCAGCCAATCACTGGCCGCGGCGGTCCCGGCCAGTGATTGGCTGGGCGGTCTGTCAATTCAGACAGGTCGCTCCGAAGCTGCTGCTGCGCGGGACCGGGAGAAGGAGAGGACCTGCGCCTGGACAGGTAATGTATGGTGCTTGGGAGATCGTTGGTCGCCCGCCGCGTACCGCTATTCGAGTGAATCTAAGAAACCTTTAAATATATCTTATCAGAGTAAAAGGCTTCCTTCTCCTACCTTGGATTCATTTGGACAAAACAGCTCAATTCAACTGCACAAGTCTTGTGCTTACAGACACAGTCTAGCAGCTCACTGAGAGATCATGTTGCATTAAAGGGGAACAATCAGCAGGTTACACAAATGTAACCTGCTGGTGGCCCCCTATAGTGCTGGGGACGCTCAGAAGGAAGGTATGTGTGTTTCCTTCCTCCTTGGCTCTTAGAAGCATTGCTGCGTCATCGGCCCGCCCCTTCTAATGATAATTAATGGAGGGGGCAGGCTGGATGACAGTGCTCCTAAGGTTGTTCCAGAGTGGAGTTTACCCTGACTAACAGCAAGGGACCGGCATGGAGGAGAAAGGTAAGACACATATCTTTCTCCTCATCGTCCCCGGCGTTATAGGGGCTATCAGCAGGTTAGAATCGTCTAACCTGCTGATAGTTCCCCTTTAAGTCTAGAAAGGGGGGGGGGGCTAGGAGGGAGCATACCAGTTGTTTAAAGAGATTTTTAAAAAGCTGCCTGTTTTTTTTTTTTTTAGATAAACCAGAGGCTATTTGCCAGGAGTACACATACTGGGACTTTATTTCCATGGCCTTTCTAGCCATTCATTGCATGGGACATACTCCTTAAGTGCTATATCATGACTTAACTTTACTGGTGCGACCTCTTGCTTACACTGCCGCCTGCTGGGAAAGAATCTCGTGAGTCCTGCTTAGCCGTACATTACCAGCCGGGGGCCAGTCCGAAAGTACAGGAGAAGAGGAGAGCTGCGACGGGGGAGTGAGGTGTTAGGAACTTAAGTGAGTTGTTTGGGGTTTTTGTTTTTAAATCTGCTTTTGCCATCGCTTAGGGGGCTTTCCATCCCTATGGGGACAACATAAGGGGGCCATCTCTTAAGGGGACAACATAAAGGGGCATCTATAAGGGAGATAACATAGGGGAACATCTCTAAGAGGGGCAACATAAGATGGGCATCGAAAAGGGGGTCAACATAAGGGGGCCATCAGTAAGGGGGGCATCTCTTAGAGAAACAATATAAGGGCCCATCTGTATGGGGGACAACATAAGGGGGGCATCTCTAAGGGGGACAACATAAAAAGGCGTCTATAGGGGGGACAACATAAAGGGGACATCTCTAAGAGGGACAACATAAGAGGGCATCTATAGGGGGGCAACATAAGGGGGACATCTCTAAGAGGGACAACATAAAGGGGCCATCTCTAAGGGGGGCATATATAAGGTGGACAACAAAAGGGGGCATTTCTATGGTGGACAACATAAGGGGGCTATCTCTATGGGTGACAACATAAGGGGGCATTTCTAAGGGGGACAACATAAGGGGGGCATCTCTAAGGGGGACAACAAAGCAGGGGCTACAGAGAGGGAGGGCTTATATGGGGGGAGCTTGGTTACTTAGTAAAGCAATACACTTGGGGAGTTTGTATATAAATGTGGATGATGCTGGAGCGAGGAACCTAAAATATCTTTCTGGTAGAGAGGAATCATGGCCAGAGAAGTCTTCATGATAGCTGAGCAAGAAAAAGTGAAGGTGGGGAGGGCCCCCCGGTACATAACTTTGCTTGGGGCCTCAGAAATGCCAAGACCGTCCCTGGGTTAAGACAGCTGCCAAAAGGTGGTGAGAGATGAGAGGGACACCATGATTTATCTTTGAGGAACAGTATGGATTATCTTCAGCTTACAGATTACAGGTACATATGACAGACTCTCTAGGGTTCTCTATCCTGCATGTTGCAAATGTTAAACCCTGACCCTATTTTCTGTAAGTCGTCCTACTCTGTCTAGTACTAAAGACAGAAATCCCCTGACAACAGGCAGTTGACAACACATTGCAGAGAAGTGAGACACATAGTGGCCAAGACGTTTATTAACATTATTTATCACAATTACCAACCAATTTTCCAAAAAATTATAGGGTTGAGCTGCAATACCTCATATACTTCAAAATGAATCTGTCAGCTGCAATTCACCTTCCAAACTGCTTACACTATTAGGCTATGGTCGCACGTATTATAAGACCGGGCGCTCTGTGACCCGGCCGGGTCACGGAACGGCCGGTCTTAGAAAATATCATCCTGGCCGGTACTGCAGCTCTGAGTTCTGATGCAGGCGCATCAGTGCTTGCCCGCATCAGGACTCCCCACAGCACACAATGGAGCGTGCGGCCGGTGCTGCTCGCTCCATTGTGTGAACTGACAGGGTTTTCTGTGGCCACTACTCACTGAATAGCGGCCGCAGAAAACTGACATGTCAGTTCTCTGCAGCGGGGTTAGGGATCCTGAAGTGTATACTATGTGTATACACTCTGGCCTGGATTCCCTCAGCTTGCAGCATTACGTAAGTACCGCAGAAATCGCGGCAGTTGTAACAACGGCCGCAATTTCTGCTGAACTTACGTAGTGTGAACATAGTCTTAGATAGCTGTTAGATCCTATATACATCTGTGCTAGAAAAATGCTTTTATTCTCTGGTGCAAAGTGTCAGAGAGGTGTTTCCAGGTGCCTAAAATATTGAGGAGTGTGTAACTACTCTTCGCTCCTCCTCTCACCCCATTCCTATCTTAAATGACAGCAGGCAGTGTCAAGCAGGTATAAGGATTGGAGAAGTGAGGAGGGCTTATAAATCTTAAAGGGGTACTCCGGCAAAAATCTTTTTCTTTCAAATCTACTGGTTTCATAAAGTTATATAGATTTGTAATTTACTTCTATTTTAAAATCTAAACTCTTCCCATACTTATCAGCTGCTGTATGTCCTGCAGGAAGTGGTGTTTTCTTTCCAGTCTGACACAGTGCTCTCTGCTGACATCTATGTCCATTTAAAGTGTCACTGTCGTGAATTTTTTTGCAGAAATCAATAGTACAGGCTATTTTAAGAAATTTTGTAATTAGCTTTATTAGCCGAAAAATGCATTTTTATCATGAAAAAGCAGTTTGAAGCTCTCCCCCCTGTCTTCATTGTTCTCCTATGGAGAGAGCTAAATAAAAGACCAAAACAGGACAACAAAGAGTTAATCTACAAATACATCGCCCTTTATCTCCTCTGACAGTCAGCACTGACCTCTCTGAGCTGTGATTACAGCTGTCAACCAGCTCCATGCCTGTAATCCTCTGTTATCTGCTTTCTGCTGTCGGCTAACTCCCTCCTCCCTCCTCCAGCCTCCCCCTTCCCCTCTCCCTAGAACAGAGTGGGTACGTCTGATGCAACAAGTCACAATTTCCTGATTTTTTTGCAGTGGATGGAAAAGAGGAGAGGGGGGGGGGGGACCTGGGAAAAGGCTTTTTAAATGCAGATAACGGCATATTTGGCTAATAAACCCAACTACAAAGTTTCTTAAAATCGCCTGGACTATTGATTTCTACAAAGAAAAAGAAAAAAAATATGACAGTGACTCTTTAAGGAACTGTCCAGAGCAGTAGCAAATCCCCATAGAAAACCTCTCCTGCTCTAGACAGTCCCTGTCTCATACAGGGGTGGCAGCAGAGAGCACTGTGTCAGACTGGAGAGAATACAGCACTTTCTGCAGAACAAACAGCAGCTGATAAGTACTGGAAGACTTTAGAATTTTAAATAGAAGTACCGGAGTACCTCTTTAACACTTGGGAATGCCTCTTTGAAAACATAAGTGCCCTATCTAGGCCTCTCAGCGGTAACCCTGCCCCAGTCTGCACAACATAGATGTAAAACAGGCTGCAGAGAACAGGAAATAGCAGCCTATAAATAGTCGCATAAAAAAGCCTAATTTTTTTTGTTAATAGTTCCTTTTCTGAGATACAACTGTGGAGCTGTTATATTGTAGATCTGTATTTTGTTTATCTTCTATTATGTTCTATATAACATATTCATATCACAGATCATGTATCTGAAAATCACCTTTTATGTTACCCAGAACACGTCAGCATTTGGCATTGAGAATATTCTTGCCAATTGCCTATTGTATTGAACCATTTCACCCTACATAATATAACTTTAGCTTATCCATGTTATTCCTCGCCACAATGGTCTCCTCAAAAAAAAAAAAAACGTTCTTGATTTTCATCATAATATTATTTCCCTTTTATTTATGCAAGTATAGTATCAAGCATGATAATACAAAGACTTGAGAGTATCAAGGCCTGGCTTTTTTCCCCACTAAATACCATCCACAAAAAAAAAAGGATTGAAAGTGAATTTTATTATTAAACCCATAACAATAAAGAAATGAATGAAAAAAGCTTATATTTGAAAAAAACAAAACAAACGCAAATGCTAACATGTGGCTCAGCTCAGACTATCAAGGTGAATGTCTATAAAGTAGATGATAATGACAAAGACACAGTCCCATTTGGAGGAGTAATATGAAGATTTTAGCTTAAAGGGGTTATCCAGTGCCACAAAAACATGGCCACTTTTCCACCACTCTTGTCTCTAGGTTGGGGGGGGGGGGGTTGAAACTCTGTTCCATTGAAGTAAATGGAGCTTAATTGTAAACCACACCTGACCTGGAGACAAGAGTGGTGCAAAAGTGGCCATGTTTGTGTAGTGCTGGATAACCCCTTTAACATTCATTTAAAACCTCCTTCCACAAAAGGTCTATGGTTTTTGGAGTGAGTACTGTGAGGTTCTGGAGCAGCTAAGGTGTGTATGATATTTTGCACCTATTTTTTTTTTATTTGCTTTACTTATATGGAACCTGAAATTCATGTTGATTAACTTCTTCCCATTCTACCATTTTTTTCAGTTGTACCTACCTAATTTACATACTAATGAACAGAAGATTTAAAGGGAATCTGTCACTAGGTTTATGCTGTCTTAAATGAGGGCAGCATAAACTAGTGAAAGAAATGCTGAACAGATCGGTGTATTAGTTACATCATTTTGTTCAACCGTTCTCCTAATATGCAGGAGAATAGGATTCTTGCCACACCCCTCCCCCGCCCTTGAGCTGCTGATTGACAGCTGACTGCCTATATATAGCAAGGATAGATAACTACCAATCAGCAGCTGGTGGGCGGAGTTTTCAGCTTCTCATGAATATTGACTACCTGGCTCATGCACATAATGGAGAGGACTACTTATTGTCCATGTTATTCAGGAAGATCTCTCTGTATCAGCTGCACAGAACAGTGTAAGTGATACATCATTCTTTTCAGCTTCTCTGTAACTAGTTTAAGCTTCCATTAGGATAGGACAGCATAATACAGACCCCAGAATTAGGTTCCAGCATAATACAGACCCCAGAATCAGGTTCCAGCATAATACAGACCCCAGAATCAGGCCCCAGCATAATACAGACCCCAGAATCAGGTTCCAGCATAATACAGACCCCAGAATCAAGTTCCAGCATAATACAGACCCCAGAATCAGGCCCCAGCATAATACAGACCCCAGAATCAGGCCCCAGCATAATACAGACCCCAGAATTAGGTTCCAGCATAATACAGACCCCAGAATCAGGTCCCAGCATAATACAGACCCCAGAATTAGGTCCCAGCATAATACAGACCCCAGAATCAGGTCCCAGCATAATACAGACCCCAGAATTAGGTCCCAGCATAATACAGACCCCAGAATTAGGTCCCAGCATAATACAGACCCCAGAATTAGGTTCCAGCATAATACAGACCCCAGAATCAGGTCCCAGCATAATACAGATCCCAGAATCAGGCCCCAGCATAATACAGACGCCCAGCATAATACAGACCCCAGAATTAGGTCCCAGCATAATACAGACCCCAGAATTAGGTCCCAGCATAATACAGACCCCAGAATTAGGTTCCAGCCTAATACAGACCCCAGAATCAGGTCCCAGCATAATACAGATCCCAGAATCAGGCCCCAGCATAATACAGACGCCCAGCATAATACAGACCCCAGAATCAGGCCCCAGCATAATACAGACCCCAGAATTAGGTCCCAGCATAATACAGACCCCAGAATTAGGTTCCAGCCTAATACAGACCCCAGAATCAGGTCCCAGCATAATACAGATCCCAGAATCAGGCCCCAGCATAATACAGACGCCCAGCATAATACAGACCCCAAAATTAGGTCCCAGCATAATACAGACGCCCAGCATAATACAGACCCCAGAGTCAGGCCCCAGCATAATACAGACCCCAGAATCAGGCCCCAGCATAATACAGACCCCAGAATCAGGCCCCAGCATAATACAGACCCCAGAATCAGGTCCCAGCATAACAGATAATAATTTTTTTTCATTTTTCCCTCCTCGCCTTCTAAAAACCATCCACAGGGCCATGTGAGTGCTTTTTTTCACAATTGTACTTTGTAATGACTACCTACAATCTATCAAAATATATAATTAACCCAAAAAACGTTAATTGGAAGGTAAAATTGGGAAAAAAATGCAAATTGCTAACTTTATGTAATACACTTCATGGCAAAACCAACAAGTAAAATGTACTTGCCGGGTCAGTGCCTGGAACAGTAATTTGCCGGGACTTTCTCTTAATAATTGGGACAGTCCTAGACTAAAATGATGCCTTGAATTAAGGGGTGTAGCTATTATGATATTTAAGGGTAAGCTGCAGCTACTTGGTGCCCCCCGCTACATGAGGCACACCCATACCTATGACTATAAGGCACTTAAAGTATTAGCCTATGGTTTTATGGTGGTTTCATATGGGGATAAATGCTTTGTTTTCATAACCAATACTTGTAAAATTTAAACAATTTGATCAACTGAATTTGTATTTTATATGAATGCATATACAGTGGTGCCTTGGATTACCAGCATAATTTGTTCCGGGACCATGCTTGTAATCCAAATCCACTCTTAAACCAAAGCAAATTTTCCCATTAAAAATCATTAAAATGTAGACAATTAGTTCCACACCCCAAAAATAATATATTTTATTCTGAATAACATTTAAAACAAATGAAACAAACAATGAGAAACAGCTGAATATGTCACATTATAAGCTACTGTACAGTATAGCAATCAGTATGTGGTGTATAATGTATAGTAACTGCATAAACCTGAAAAACAGCAGCAGTTTGTAGATACAGGATGGAACTGCAGATCCCCATAATGCAGTGGCGTAATACAACAGGCTAGAATAGAGAAGCAGGGCTGCTGTCAGAGGTCTGTGTGGTCACATAACAGCAATGGGGAAGGGGTGTGTGTTCAGTACGGGCCAGGAAGTCATAATCACAGTGCAGGCACATTATAGCAGCAGTGTGTATAGCTGAGTCTGAGTGCAGGCACATTATAGTAGTAGTGTGTATAGCTGAGTGTGAGTGCAGGCACATTACAGTAGTAGTGTGTATAGCTGAGTGTGAGTGCTGGCAGATTATAGCAGGAATGGAGAGGATGGGAAACACAAGGGCTTACAGAGACTGCAGGGAGCATGAAGGAATGAGCAGGGCTGAGGTGGGCACAGTATAGCAGCACTTTGTCCAGGGAGAGAGGTGTTACAGCTATGAAGAGATTACCTTCACACTCCTGTCCCCTGATGCAAGCCGCAGCCTGAAGTGGATCTGCTATGATTTGAAAGGTGAGGGAGACTTCCTGGGTCAGAGTACAATGCTGTAGACCCCGCTATGCAGACCATGCCCCTCTCCCCACTCGCCCTACCACCCAGTACAGGGAGCTCTTAAACCAAAGCAATGTGCTTAAACCAAGGTCTTCTTGCAAAATGCTCTTAATCCAAGTTACTCTTAAACCAAGGTACCACTGTATTAGAAAAAAATACTTCACTCTACATTTATAAAGGTGCAAATTTTAGGAAGGCAGATGAGATTAACACATTCAATTGGCAAATTGTATCCTGGATATTTAAAAAATATCTACTTGCTGCTGTAAATTATTCTGAATAAATGGAGTTGCTAAGTGTTAGGACTGCACTGACTATCTAACACTTATGCAGCTAAACTCATTCTAATCGTCCATGACCTCTCAAATAGGATACTGCCTGCCGCCTCTATGTGCCCGGACTAGTGATGGAAATACTCACTACCTTGCATAGCTTTATGTAAGAAATGACTGAGACGGGAAAGGAAAAGGTATTACAGCACTGAGAAAGTGCTTTTCCTGGTGAGTCCCCATAGGCAAAATACCTCTCCACTGTAACCTAAGTGCTTTACAGGGAAAAAAAGAAATCATTAAAGGATAGAATAAGAACGGTGATGACTACTTAGCGGCTATATGAATGATTGTATTCTACTAGAGGTGAACAAGCCGATTGAGAAGTATTGTATAAAATGTACGACTAGAAAAGAAACCTAAGTAATAGGATTATTGACAATATTGCTCGAGTGAAAGCATTAATCCTGGCCGATTATCCCCTAATGCACGATGAACCATGAAAAGACAGAAAACTTTTAGGAAAGCACCATTCAAAATAAACTAGATCTAAGTCTGGATAATTAACCTCTTAAGGACGGAGCCAATTTTCATTTTTGCGTTTTCGTTTTTTCCTCCATGTGTATATGCAACTTTTTGATCTCTTTTTATGTGTAATCTGATTTTATTGACAGCCACACAAAAAACAGTAGATACAAAACCAATGAGACAGTAGTACATAGCGACCTGCAAGTCGCATGGCGTCAAGTATGTCAAATATAAGAAACAGCAGAAATAAACACCACCAACACGGCAGTGCCATACAGTTCGAACAGTAAATCTAATAGATGTCTTGCAAGTTACAGCAAAAAGAAAGAGAAGGGAAAAACAGATAAAAGGAGCTGAGAGGGAGGAAAGGAAGGCAAGAAGAGAGGAGACGAGGCAGACGGGAGGCAGACAGACACCAAGGCCAAACGCATCGGTAGATACAGTGCTATAAAAGTATGAAATTCCCACACTTAACGAGTGAGTGCAAAAAAGTCCTCCGAGTCCATGAACAAGCGCCATGGAAACCCCACCTTATCAAATTTAGCGGACTGATCATGAGCCTCTGCAATCAACTCCTCCATTCGACCCAGTTCCCTAAGTTCACTAAGCCACTCTGCCATTGAGGGTACGACGGGTGTTTTCCAGTGCCAGGGGATAACCATATGTGCTGCAGTCAAAAAAATGTCGTAGCATCCCTTTCTTTGTCGTAGTGAGGGAATCCGGAATCTGTAAGAGTAGGGTCAGTTGTCGAGAGTTGACTACAGTCTTTCCAGAATATGCGGTGTAGATGGTTAAGATCTTGTACCAAAACTCGCGAATGCCCAGACAAGCCCACCAGATGTGCAACATATCGCCAGCAACGGTCAGAGACCTCAGGGAACATTTTATGCAGGGAGACTGGGCAGTAGTACCACCATGAAAGGATTTTATATTTTTTCTCCTTTGCCTTAGCGGCCATGGAGATACCGTGGCAGAGTTCGCATATCTTCTGGAAAGACTGACCATCAAAAGAAACATCCAAGTCGCGTTCCCACTTGTCAAAGAAGGGAGCTCTGTCAGTGTTAGCAATATCAACCAGAATCTGGTACAGTACAGATATATAATGTGGGGTAGCAGACGTGGAAGCAACCTGATTATCAAAATTTGTGAGTATAAAGTCAAATGTGCCCCTTGGGAAGAGAGCCCGTAGAAACCAGGCTTGTTGCCCATATTCCAGGCAGGACAGCGGACAGTCCAGGGACTGAGCCTGAAGAGTCACCAGAGAAGATATGACATCGCCAGTCATACAGTCCCGGACTCTAGGGCAGTCAGACCTTTACCAGAGGAGGAATCCACGTGTCTGCAGGCCTGGCTGGAATGATCGGTTCTGATGTATTTGGAAAGCGGTCCCGGCACCACTGACAATTTGTATTTAGCAACTCACCTATCCCATACGCATAGCACATGTGGAATGAAGAAGGGAAGACATGACAGTGACTGGCCAACCCCAGGAGAAATCCGTGGCAAGAGAGAGGGTGCAATCGAACAGAGTGAAAAATCCAAGTCCACCCACCTCTTAGAGCCCCGGGAGTGTACCCAATCCAGGACTCCGCGCAGGATAGCCGCCTCATGATAGAGACGTAGATCAGGCAATCCCATACCCCCTCTGGACCTAGATTGAGTCAGAGTGGAGTATGCAATCCTGGGTTTGCTGTTTCCCCAAATGAATTTTCAAATAGCCCTGCACAGAGTCCTAAGGAAAGTAACGGGGACTACTATGGGAACAGTTTGAAAAATGTACAATAGCTTAGGGAGGATGTCCATCTTTACAATGGCCATCCTGCCAAACCATGAAGTCGGTTTCAGGAAGTAAGAGGTCATATCCGAGAGAAGCCCTTTTCAGCATGGGGGTATAGTTCAGATCAGAAAGAGAGCTAAGAGAAGGAGGGAGTTTAATTCCCAGGTAAACAATAAAATCCGTATACCACTGGAAAAGAAAGGAAGCTCTGACTGCATCAAACATAGCCTGCGGGATTGTGATGTTGCTAAGATCGCCAAACCACTGGAATTCCTGCAGGATAGAGGGGAGTGATGTGGTGGGGAATGAAATATATAGCAGGAGATCGTCTGCATATAATGCAAGCTTGTGGTGGTCCTGTCCAATCATAACACCCTGGATAGTAGGATTATGTCTAAGGGCAACCGCCAAGTGCTCCATCGTTAGGATATAGAGCATGGGAGACAAGGGACAACCTTGGCACGTGCCATTATGGATCTCAAAAGAGCTAGATAGCAAGCCATTAGCTCGCACTCGCGCTGATGGGCAAGAGTACAACACCATAATTCTGTCCACGATAAGCAGACCGAGTCCCACTCCCCACAGGACCAGCAGCAGGAACCCCCAATGCACTCGAAAGCATCGAAAGCATTCTCTGCATCAATGAAAAGCAGGCACAGAGGGGATCACGAACGGCCTGCCCACGACATCAGAGTGAGAGTCCTTAACGTGTTGTCCCTTGCCTCCCTGCCGCTAACGAATCCCACCTGGTCGGTGTGAATAAGTTGGGGGATGTGGGCACTCAAGCGAGTGGCCAGCATTTTAGAGTAAAGCTTGAGATCACAATTAATGAGCGAGATGGGACGGTAATTCTTACAGTATTTAGGATCTCGACCTGGTTTGGCCAGGATCACCACATGCGCTTCCAGCGACTGGCGAGGAAAGGGACGCATCACTGAGATGCTATTAAAACACTTTGTCATAATTGGCAGCAACAGATCCTTAAAGGTTTTGAAAAAGCAGTCGGTGAAACCATCCGTTCCCGGGCTTTTCCCCCCCTTAGCATCAGCAATGGCACTTTTAAGTTCATTTTCAGTAAAAGGAGACTTCAAATCCTCAACAGAGTCCACAGGTATCTTAGGCAGCTCCGTGTCTGACAGGTACGCAGATATCCTAGATATCCTAGAAGTTCTTTGCTAGCATCTCTGAGAGAGCGAAAAAGATCACCCTAGGATTGTGTATAGCAGTTCCAGTTTGGTCAAGGAGGCTAGGAATATGCGTAACCTGTGTCCTTGGATGAATCAGTCTAGCCAGTGTTCTGCCACACTTGTCGGCGTGCTCATAAAGGTAGCTGCGATACCGTTCCTGCTGGGAGGAAGACGACTTGTTAAGGAGGTCCTTTAACTGTTCCCTAGCCAGCGTCAAGGCAGTCAAAGCTTCGTCAGTGGCATTCTGCTTATGCGCTTTGGAGAGAGCATAAACTTTACCTGCTAGGTGGACGATTTTGGCACTCCTATCCTTTTTGACCCTAGCCCCCTGCTGAATCATGGTCCCCCTGACAACACATTTTAGTGCCTCCCATTGCATGGGCAAGGCAGTATCATCATTGGCGTGGTCGCTAAGAAAATTAGTGATTGTCTGAGTAACAGCCGCCTTACACACTGTGGGGGACATGTATCATCGGGCGTACAGGGGTTTTTCGGCGGAAGGTGCCGATTTGCGCATTATTTTATTCGCAAATGGGCGATTTGCGAATAAAATATTCGCAAATCTGCACTTTCCGCCGGGTACGCCGGGGGGCGGGGAGGGTGTGCGAAGGGGTTGGAACGGAGGGCGCGGACTCAGAGTCCGCGTGATTCACCATCCGTTCCGCCAAAAGATACGCCGAAAACCTACTCCAGTCCTCAGCTGGCGTAGGTTTTCGGCTGTGCGCACCGGAGCGCACGGGATTTATGTAGAGGCAGTCCGCCTCTACATAAATCTCCGTAGCGCCGGAGATGCGGGGACATTTATAAGTCCGGCGTAAAAAACTTACTTAATAAATGTCCCCCTGTGTCTTTAAGGAGCGACTTAATCTCCACGACCATTCCCTGGGTACCAACCCCGGCAGAGTCAATGACAGAAAGATAGGAGAATGTTCAGACCACAAAGCATTACCTATCGTGGCCGTAGGATTAAACGTTAGAGCATACTGAGCAATGAAGAACATATCTAGTCTACCATAGGAGCGGTGTGCATCCGAATAATGGGTGAAGTCTTTATCCTTGGGATGAAGGATGCGCCAAACATCCATCAGACCATGGAGACCAAGGACCGATCGTGCCAGCGCATACTCAGAACGTGGCACAGCCGTTCTGCCAGAGGTGGTGTCAAGGGAAGGGTCCATAACCAAACTAAAATCCCACCCTAGTATCAGTACTCCCTCTATAAATGTAGAGGCCGCGCGGAGTATAGTCCTTAGGGTACTACCCTGACAGGAATTGGGAAGGTAGATATTGCCAATAGTGTAAATCCGAGTCTGAATGTCTATCTTAACAAAGGCATATCTCCCCTTAGGGCAAATCAAAGAATCCAACAGTTTATGTGACAATGACTTGTGCAGCGCTATGGATACCCCCTTAGATTTGGCATCAGGGTTAGTACTATGTGTCCATACATTGTAGTAGTTAAGCCGCATATGAGGGGCGTGATCAGTCTGAAAATGTGTTTCTTGCAAAAGCAAGATGTGCACCTTCTGTCTGTGCATGGAGTAGAGGATCTGAGACAGTTTTTGTGGGACATTCAGTCCCCTAACATTAATAGAGGCCAGCTTGATATCTGTCCCCGCCATACCCCCACCCCCGCCCGCCATATAGGGAAAGAAAGAAAAGAAGAGCAGGGGAGAAAGAGGGGGGGATAGAGAGAGAAAGAAAAGGGAAAGAAGAGAGAAGGAGAAGGAAAAGAGTTCCAGTAGGAAAGGAGAAAGACTGAACCTGCAGAAGAGGGTTACCCAGAGAGATAGCCCCCGTATCTGTTCTACACTACCAGGGAAGACCCAAATGGGTACATGAACACTTCACGCGTCTATTCTAAAGAGGGACGGACTAACAGATGAAGGTCTGTAAATCCGTGACAGAACACCAGAAATGAAATCTAAATATGTAACATAAATGCACCCCATAAGCATATGCAATATTCTAAATTAGGAAGCACCCCTTAAAGAAATAACTAAACAAGCCCACAAAGAGCCCCAACTCCCCCCCCCCCCACACACACACCTGTAAACGAGGAAATCAGGATAATCATATAACCAGGACACTATAGGCAAAAACACAGCAAAAATATGGAAGCATAATGAAGCGTCCATGAAAGGAAAAGATACAGCCTATTGAGGTAAATCACATCAAAGTAGTACGCATTAGTACGTAGTACGCAGTAGTAGGGCGAGAGCATCTGCCCGGAGCTATCGGCGGAACTGGATCCCAATCTGGCAAAGTCAGTTGGGGCAGATCTAACGCAGGAAAAAAAGGCAGGCAAATCTTCTGGTGTATGTAGATCGAATCTTTTGCAGCTCCTACGGACCACCAACTGAAAAGGAAATTGGATTTCACGCTCTCTTAACATCTCCAACAGGGTTTTGAGAGCCCGTCGTTGAGATACAGTGGCTCTAGAGAGATCCTGAAGAAAGATCAATTGGGCACAGTCAAAATCAACAAAATCCATGTTGCGCACTGCCTTCATGATTTCCTCCTTTATTCGGTAATGGTGGAGCCTGCATATGACATCCCAGGGTCCCAGGGTACGATGAGCTCTATCGATTTCAAACTCTGCCCCCGGCGGGCGCTGAAGAATGGAACCAAACAAGTCCTGGAGGGACGGAATGAGATAAGCCGCTCTGGTCGCCTCAGGGAGCCCTCTGATACGGATGTTATTCCGTTTGCTACGGTTCTCAATGCGTCATGAAGCCTGTAAAGATGGCGAATTTGCCTCTCTTGGTTAGCAAGCGTAGCCTGGACATCATCCACCGTGGTAACTAAGGAATCGTGTTCAGCAGCAATATCAGAAACTTTCGCCTCCAAAGTGTGCACATCAGATTTGAGAGAATTGAGTTCTTGCTTATAAGAGGTTTCTAAGCGCTCCACAAACTTTTCCATATCTGAGCCCGTAGGCAGCAATTTCATTTTGATCTCTTTTTATTACAATCTTTCTGGATTTGATGCAACTAAAAATGCGCACTTTAGCGGGTTTTTGCGCTTACGCCATTTACTGTGCAAGATCAGGAATGTGATAAATAATAGATCAAGCGATTACGCACGCGGTGATACCAAACATGTTAGTTTGTTTATTTATTTTTATTTATAAAATGGGAAAAGGGGGGTGATTCAGACTTTTATTAGGGGAGGGGATTTTGTATTTATAGGAACACATTTTTATTTTAAACTTACACAGTAATTTGAAGTCCCCTGGGTTTAGGGTTATTCCCCCTGGTGTTAGGGTTATTCCCTCTGGGGGACTTCTAATACAACTACACTGATCTCCCATAGAGATCAGTGTAGTTGTATTACACAGCACCTATCCATGAGATCGGTGCTCTATTGCTTTGGCCTGCTGCAGACCAATGAAATAGAATACCGAGCCGGGATCAGCGTCATTCCGACTCTAAGATGAAGGGATCTCCCCTCTGCAATCGCAACTCGGGGGGGGGGGGGGGAGGGGGGATCCCGCCACTAGACACCAGGGAAGGCTGCATATAAGACAGTTAGATGCAGCTGTCATGTTTGACAGCTGTATTTAACAGTGTTAATTAGCAGGAGCGGTGATCTGGCCGTTCCCGCTAATAGCCGCAGTCCTGTGCTGCAGATAGCAGTCGGGATCGCGGTAGTTTAGAGCGGGATCGCGGCTCGGCCCCCCTCTGAACTCCCTGAGCTTACGCATGACTTACACTTAAATCGATAAATATGATGAATAAAGGGGGGGGGGGGTGTAATTTTTTTTTTATATATATAAAGGTCAGCCTGTAGGTTCTTTGAACAGAATACGGCAGAAGCTGAGAGGGGAAATCAGCCAGGCCCAACATTTTTTTTTTTAATCATACTACCACACACTTCACCCTCTGCAAATAATACTGCCATACAATGTGTCCCTTGTGTTGAATATTGACATACACTGTACCTGTTGAATACTATACTGCCGCACAGAAAATGAATTAAAATAGATACATCACCTGGTCCCCTGCGAGTTTGTCTGCCATTGAATGTACAGGGCAGGTTCCGCAGCGGAATTCACAGCAAGAAATCCACGGCGGATCTGTTATTTGTGAACACACCCTTAATCAGATTATAATGCTCTTTGCCCCCCCCCCCCCCTTTACTGAGTTATTATACACTATGCCGCCTTAATACACTGTGTCCTGGTGTGGCTTTTAACTTCAGAAAATCATGACTAGTACTTCTGCGTCCTGCTAGATCCACTTCTGGCTTTTGTTTAAAAACTGCATGATTGCAGCCTTATGGAAGCACAGATGTATATGTGAAAGGTACAGTGTGTCTTCTTGTAACAGCTATCTAACAGTTTCAGCAGTTTGGAATCTGAATTTAAGCTGACAGATTCACTTTAAAGTTTTTCCAGGACATATATTGGTGACCTAACTTCTGGATCATTCCTGAATCCACTCCTGGCATCCCATTGATCAGCTGATTGGAGGATTCCCGTAATTATTTACTAGACAATTGTACATTCACCAATAACTGTGCCTGGTGCAAGATGCTTAAGATGGATCAATGTAGCCTTGTAGTGCTAAATGCCTTGAATAATAAAATTGGCTTGTGGGTGTGGTATTTGAAGAAATTATAGTTTGTTTCTCGGCCAATCTCTGTATGTTTTATCACAATGGCAAGACACGTCCATCGCACAAATATAAGGACTATTAGGATATGGCAATGAGAGGGGCGTTACATATCCCCTGCATCGTCCATTTATCTGTCATTATGGAGTGGATTCCCTTCTTATCCTTTTTCACTTCTTAAATAATACTATTCGGAAACCAGCATTTTGACTTGCATGTTCCTTGCATGATATGGACAAACTTACAAGTTCACCAAATTCATCTGCCCGGCAGCTGGAAAGGTTGGATGCCACCCTAGGGAGTCATAAAAACATGGATAAAGCCATAGACATGCAACTTCTCCAGCCGTCAGGAGTCAAATGTCGAGCAGTTCAGCAAGTTTGACCCACACTACCTAAAGCCCCTATTACCTCCTGTCAGGTCAGCGATTGCTTGCTCCTCAATTCTCCCACCCGCTGCCGGTGTATTACACACGCAAACAGCGAGTGAGGAGGAGCAGGTAAGCCCGGGCAATCATCAGATTCTCCAGGCAGCCCATAGGAGACAGTGGTGGTCTGTCCTTCTGCTTCTATTACATGGAGCGATGGCAGCAGATCGTTACCAGGTTGATCGTTGGCGTTTCAGCCTGTTGAAAGACAATGATTAGCCGACATCTTGCATGTGCATTACGGGTAGCGTTTATTGTCTGTAACTGTCGGTATCAGCCGATTACAGCCAATAATCGCTTCGTGTAGTAGGGCCTTAAGACCTTTCCCCCTAATAGTTTTCCTAATGGTACTGTATAACTGTACAGGTGATTGTGGTCCCTGTTGCTAACTGGCTGCGCATTTGACTTTTAATTCTGCAATATGTCTAGAAGTTCTAAAGGTATATTTAACCTTGCTGTTTCTATGTGCTTTTATTCTTCCATCAAAGTAATAATTTTCCAACCGTTTTAGTATTTATGTCCTTGGTCATATACTTTAACACTCTGATGTTTTATTCAATAAAAATAGAGAAGAAAAACATTTGGATGATCTTTGGGATAATGTTCTATAGACACCTATGTTAAAAAAAAAAGTAAAACTCTTTTGTACAACAATGGTGCTGAAATACAGCATCTAGTATCAGGCTAATAAAATATTCCGCAGGGAAAAATTTACTTTATTGATCAAAGTGTGGTGTCCCACCACGGGTGTTGCTATTGGTTACACCCTTTGTAAAAGCCTGTACTTATTGTACTTGAGTGGTAATGAGTAGTGATAAAGTTTTGCCACTAGATGTCACTGTATTGGGTATGTGTACTCAGATGCTGCACGGGTAAAGTATGTAAAGGGTTATTGTTTATTTGTGTGTCACAAGGATCTGTGGACCCATGGGAATCTTTTCTTCCTCTGTCTTTTTATCTCTTACTTTACTTCTTCTAATGCACTCTTCACCCACTCACAGCGCACCCTAGATACGCTCGAGGAAGGAAGTCACAAGGGTGACAGAAAGTGTAAGTCAGTCTTAGTCAGATCCCCGTATGGGTAGGAGGCAAGACAAGACACAGCTCACATTTTCTTCTTAGTCTGTTCTACACGATACTATGCAGTGTTAAACTCCTCACAGGAGAGGACAAGTCAGAGACAACCCCAACCCATGCCGTGGACTAGGAGAGTCACAGTGCAGGACAGACAGCAGTAAGCTAGGAACTGATACGGATAGAGCAAAACTGCTAAGGCCTATGAACTCTATCTCGCAGTGCGGCTGTCAGCAGGAAACCCTCAACATTCCGCTCATCCCAGGTAACAAGGTCTGGGGCCTTGTGTCACCCTCATAGAACGGTTTCACCTGACACTGGTGGGCATTAGGTGGTGTGAAGACCCAAGGTCAATACACGGGCACAAGTATTCATCTTTTTCTTCTAAGTATTCTTCTACCTCATCCTCCAACATCCTGGCAGAGCACAGTACTACTTGGGTTTGGGACTCTCCCGACAGCCTCCTCTCTGCTACTCTGCTTCTCTGTATCTCTCGACACGCTACTCAGTTAGCACAACTGTACTCTTCACTGTATCCCTATCACAGATCTGGTTGTTGTATTACCAAGTGTCTTATCAAGTGCTTTATCAAGGGAACTATCAAGTGTACCATACCCTGTCAAAGCAAAGCTGTAAGTAAAATTAAGATTATTTATGATAAGAGACTCTGTACCCACAATTTTGTCCCCCCCAAACCGCTTGTACCTTCGGATAGGTTGTGCCAGCCTAATTCATACACCTTCTAGGCCACGCCTGTTGGGCACGGGGCCTGCCAGTTGTTTTTTAGGACACTAACTGCATCACCTGCCGAACGGACCTCAGGACAGATCTTGGATTAAAAGCAGCTATCCGAAGGTACAAGTGGTTTGGGGCGGGTCAGATTGTGGGTACAGAGTCGCTTTAAGACATCTGTGGTATTACCTGATACACTGACTATACCTGTACAATACTAAGGAAATACTTGACCTGTACAACCTTAAACATGGCCTGTGGTTCCAGTATGGGCATGATGATGTTGGGGGATACTTAAAGTGTTTCTTTAATTTAGGAAAAACCATGTCAAAAGTTTTCCTACTGCCTACCGCCATAGGCTGTATTCATTTTTTCCCAGACTTCCCTAGGGATGCATCCAACTTCTTCAGCCACTGATATTGCACAGGATAGAGGACAAGTAAGAGATTGCAAGGGGGTCTGACCTCTGTGCACCTCGCAATCTCCAGATCTGCCCATAGTTCCTTTGTTTTCAATTGAGCCGCAGGTCGGCACTTGACCCGCGGCTTTATTCATTCTCTATGGAGCCACAGGAAAGAGCTGAGTGTTGTACTTGACTTTTTCCAGCAGCTCCACAGGATAGGAGACAATTAAGTTTTTAATTGGAAACTCCTTTAAATGTCTCATGTTGTACTTGCAGAAATACGCCTCCTCTCCGAGTCAGGGAGTGCAAGGGCACTTTTTAATATTTTTATGGATTTTTAACATTCAATAAATCATTGTTTTTGATCAACTTGTACCTCCTTTGGACCTGCGCCCTTGCACTCCCTGACTCGTAGAGGAGGCGTATTTCTGCATTGCACATGATCCTGGCTGGATCTATCTGGGGAGTGGCTGCGGTCCTGCTCTTAGCTATCTGTGGGTGTTGTGCCTCATCTCGCATTAACCATACCAGGTGAGAGCTTCTAAGTTTGTGTTCTTACCCACCTTACTGTGTGACCTGTGCTATGGAGCGCTGTTCTATTATTTTTCTGTATCCAGTTGTACTTATCTCTACTAAGGATCAGGGTATTAAGGCCCCATCCTAGCCTGTGGCTGCTATCAGGCCTCCCGATTGCTATCCAGCCAATCAGGCCCATGGCGACTAATTAACCAGTTTTCATTAGAAGAATTTCATTGGCCTTTAAATGGCTTCATTGGTTGTCCAGTGGGGTGATCGACTTCCCAAGATGCGACTTACAGCCCAGGCCCTCTCCTCTGCTTTGGACCTGTCTTAGCTTGGCAGTTGCTACAGGTTGCCTTCTGCACGCTGTAGCAATTGAGTGATGAGAAGATCAACCAATGCAGTACCTATGTACTGCATTGATCTCTATAAGCAATCATGGTAATGCTCATAGAAGTCCCCTAAGGGGACTACAAATAAGTATAAAAAAAAGAAAAAAAACTTTTAATATATATATCTATATGTGTCTTAACTTGTCTGGTCAGCTTCCAGCCTGCAAGGAGCAATTGCTCTATGTTTTAGTTTTTAATTTTTTTTCAGGCTTCCGACCACACCCAAGGAGATGTTCTGCCAGAAGCTTCTGGAATGACAGAAGTACAGTCAGCTGTGCCTGTGATAGTTTAAGGTTCTGCCCAGCTTACAATCACGTTTCTTATTGCTCTCTTTCTTTTTACCTGTGTTCTCTGACCTTTGGCTTGTTCCCTAACCTAAGTTTGTGATTTTGTACTTCGCTACTGTCTCTGTGTCTGGGCTTGGCGTACGGTATTTCCTGTGGTTATTGATTCTGTATTGCACTGCTATCTCGCTATTGACCCCTGGCTTCTCTGGTTTTCCTACTGTATTCTGATTTGTGGCCTAATGTATCTGTATTGTGTTTGACTCAGACCAGTTAACTTCTCTCACCACCTGACAACCCCGACACTTGGCAGTGTAGGGACTGCTGTCTACTTGTTGCTTGCGCAAGACCGGCAAGTAAGCAGGGACAGACTGTGGGTCAGATCAGGGCTCAATCTATCACCCTGACTGACAGCAAGTCAGTTTTACTACACGGTGAACGGTATCAAGACAAATAGGGTAACTAAAAATGGATTTAGTAAATTAAACAACCTTTTTAAGTCGGTTATTCCGCTGCATAAGCCATACGCTAGTGGCTTGTAATGTATGCGTCATTCTATAGAATAGGGAAGTCAATGTCTCATGCAATTCATGTATACAGATTTCCATCTGATATCATGGCAATTAGCATACTTGTACAATGTATGACCACATTTTTTGTTCATCCACATATACAGTACATATGAACACATCTCCGCAAAGAAACAGACAATATGCAAGACTTCATATCTAAAGTCATTTGTAGAATGTATTGTATTTTGCCCTCTTTTTGCTGTATTACTAAACTTACATAAACACTGATATATGAATCTGGATGTTCTATGTGCAAAACTCTTCCCATATTTTTTA
Source organism: Dendropsophus ebraccatus (assembly GCF_027789765.1). Classification (NCBI taxonomy): domain Eukaryota; kingdom Metazoa; phylum Chordata; class Amphibia; order Anura; family Hylidae; genus Dendropsophus; species Dendropsophus ebraccatus. The sequence continues at coordinate 28,785,491 of NC_091463.1, forward strand.
TTAGATCAGCAACAGAAGCCTGAATCTAACATAATAGTCAGAAGCTTAGGGGTTTAAGTGTGCTGTTACAAGAGGCACAGTGGGTACTATTAAGATGTTGGAGACAGCAGTCATAGGCGGTCACCATAAAGTGGTCACAGTGGCTCCACTACCTCCCCCATTGCCCATATATGGAGATGTATATGGACCTGATGAAGAGGGAAAGAACTCTCGAAACACGTTGTTCTAAGTTTTCGTAATAAACCCTGCTGTTTTACCCATTGATAAGGCTTACAGGCTTCATCTCTGGGACAAGTGAGCACTGCAAATTTCACAGTTTTTTCCTAACCAAATCAAGTCCTGCATGGCATAGTCTATCAATTTGACACTGGGTTCCTAGACAGGTGAAGGTAGTAACGTGCTATATCTAGATGCTACTGGGTAGTGCCATGCCCAGAGAATGACCCACTCTAGAAACCCATGTAATAGAAAATGTATTGCCAATGGCTGAATGCCAGAAAGGGCCACATAACCAATCCAGCGATCATTTGTGCAAAGACTGATTGAGCCTTGTGTAGGCCTTATAAATGAGCACCGATCATCCGAGATCAGTAGTCCTTTACAGATGCCCTTGTGCCGATTTGCTACATTAGCACTAGTTTGCAAAGACTATTACATGGCTGTTAAATAAATGTTAAATAAATGGTAAAGGTTTCGTTTTCGTTAAATATGTCAAATGATAAGGTTATTAGAGTTGAGTTAACTTGGAGGACGAACCCTAAGGTTCTTGAAGTTTCCTTAACAAGGGCTTATGGCCAGGTAATTCATGCTTTCTATGCAATTACTTATGCAGTTGTCACCTTGAAGATGTCTTGACAAGTACTGTTTTTATTCTTCGCCTACATATAAAAGTATTTAAGTAGCACATTAAAAGAAATGCCACACTCAAACCGTGAATAGAAAATTGAAAAAGAAGAATCATGGCGGTCGTACAATAGCAGGGCTCTAATAGTTTGTAAAATTGTAAGATGCATTGATATTTGGCATGTGGAATTTCCTCAATTACCATCTGCCCACTGTTCTACAGCTTATAAAATGCAGACAACCATGTGGAGTAGTTTTCTCTTCTACCACCACATTCTTATGCGTATAATGGAAGATGCTTCTAAATACCAGTGAAGGACAAAAAATAATGTCATTCATTTACCAATGTCTGGAAAGTGTATACATTTTTAATTACGTTATTATATATATATATATATATATATATATACTATATATATATATATATATATCAAATGTTGATTTCACAGAAGGAAACATTTCCTTGGCAAAACCAATTTTTTATTTTTAATTCTAAAATAACAATTGAGAAAATAGCAATTGAGTAAATTACGGTGGTTTGAAGGTAAAATAATTTGCATTGCATGATAGACTATTGTAGATGTCAATAGTAGAATGAAGGCATAGTCTGACAGACAAATCTTATGGAACTTTATAAATGTCTGTTCAAAGCACGCCAACGACTGAAGGAGAAATATTTCTTCAAACCCCATGTTGGCGAATCCTTCCTCAGCCATACATGAGGATATGACGTCTATAGGCATGAATTGTATTCAACAAATTACAAAAACTTTTTACAATATAGACACAGTATTATGGTTATTGAAGAAACATAAATGAGCATTAAGGGTTTATCGCCAGGACGTCTGTCTTGCTAATTTTTAAGAGGAAAAAAATGGGTGGCATATAAAGAATGGGGGGGGGGGGGGGGGTATAAGGGTGTGTTCACATATTCAGGATTTAATTGCAGGTATTAAATATAAGCCAGGGAAAGATCATCAATGGAGGTCATGTATAGAGGAAGTTTACAGGGCACATTTATCATTCTCTTTATGCCATTTTTTTGGCTAATCTGGTGTAAAAATTTAAGTAACAGTTGTAAAGGGTTGTTTGCACTATTTTTGAGCAGTTTACGCTGGGCGTTCCTTCCTTTTTTTCTTCTTTTTTTCACTTTAAGGGGTGTTGTTTCATGTTAGCTCCTTTATTAGCCAGATTTATCATGTACAATTTTTTTCATTTTATTTTATTTTTCATTCTCCAGTCAGATCTTGGCGTAGTTTTTTTTTTAGGTAAGCTTGTTAGCCAAAAAAAAAGAAAAGGACTGAAAAATGTATGTGTTCCCCTACAACTTCTAAAAGTCCATTCTCAGGGGAAATCATGTCCCTCCATAGACTAAAGAATAGATCTTTGTTCATTTAATATATGTACCAAATCATAGGAGTAACCCAGCAGTTTTTCTTCCTTACATTAGTGCTCTAGAATAGACATAGTTACCTCCTCACCTATATGCATTGGCAGTAAACATGTTAATTACCATTTTTCATTTCTGGATTTTGATCTTTTTTTTTTGTATACATATAATGTTATATGCTCCTTTTTATTTTATCTCTTGTATGTATAATAGGTGTGCACCAAGAATACATATATCCCAAGTACATGTATTAATCGTCTCTTTCTAATCAGATTCTCTTGTCTCACTTTATGCATATACAGTAGGGTTTTTTTTGACAAATCACTATTGGAAACAACCTTAAAGATAACGTTACTCTGTCTGGTTTGTCCTTATAAGGCAGAAATCTATTAATCGCTCCATTGCTTCTTCCTGTCCAAATTCCCCAAAAGTTATGAATGCCATAATAATCTTTTTTTTTAGAATATATGTATTTTTTTTTATTATTGACTAGTTTGAATTGACATAGTCCCATTGTGTAATGCATTACACAACTGAAAAAATAAAATGGAGTCGGTAAACATCCGCCCTTTACAACCAACTTACTCCTCTCCTCCTCCAAACCAACTATATATCACGTCTTTCCCTGCAAATTTGGAGACTGCTTTCAACACCTATTAATGCACCGAATGCAAAACAAAGCTGATCTGAACATTTTCTCAAATTGTGCACTCATCAAATTTTTTTATTTATTTTTTTCTCACAAAAAAATCTAAGTTTAGAAATTTCAGAGAGCAGCAGTAAATGGTATAAAAATTACAAATCTGACCAAAAGTAGAAAAGAATAAAATAATCTTACTTTTCTATGGTTCTTCGGTTCTTCTTTGTATGGAGTGTGTTCAGATCTGAAAGACGTTCGCTATCACTTACAAGTGAAACTGGCAAAGAATGGAGCCGGAATACAATATTTTACTCTAATTGTTCCATCCCATCAAAAAAAAAGAAAAGAAAAGATAGCCTTGATTTATGTTATGGAGGGCATACACTATTCCTGTTTTGCAGTTCACTCTTAGTTGTTAATGTGTAGAGCCTAGAATCCCTTCTAATAATTCCGTTTTATATTATTTATCTCATTGGTCCCTATAAACACGTGATCATGTGAAAAAAAAATAATAATGACAAAACAAAAGGCATAGTAAAAAAAAAAGAAGTTAAAAGACAGTATACGAAATCACAGAATACAGTGAGATCTATAAAATATCTTATGTGTATAGTTAAAAAAGTATCTAGAAATTTGGGCAAATTACTATATTATTATTATTATTAATATGAATAATATTATATTAATATTATTATATTAGTAGTAATAGTAGAAACATAGAAAATTGTCATCTTCTTTCTGTTTTTTTTTTTTTTTTTTTTTAAACATATATATATATTTGTCAGGGCAGTCTCTTGTGCAGCTTACCTGAACAGTTGTATATTGATTTTGCCTTTTTATGATTGAAAATTAATAAAAAGAAATTGGAAAGCAAAAGACCACTAGGTCCATCTAGTTCGCTCTTTCCTTTCTTGTTATCTTAGGATAGATATATGTTTATCCCAGGCATGTTGTCTGTTATTGTATATTTACCTACCACATCTGCTGGAAGTTTATTCCAAGCATTTAGTACTCTTGCAGCAAAGTAATGTTGTTTCTGATATTTCTCCCAACTAACCACTGTTAGACTGTGGCCCCTTGTTTTTGTGTTCCGTTATTTATTTACTTTTTTATTATTTTTTTTATTAACCCTTAGGGGACACAGCCAGTTTTCATTTTTTGCGTTTTCGTTTTTCCCTCCTCGTGTATATAAGGCCATAGCGCCTGCATTTTTCCACCTAGAGACCCAAATGAGCCCTTATTTTTTGCGCAACTAATTGTACTTTGCTATGGCAGATGTAATTTTTGCCTAAAATGTGCCGGGAAACCAGAAAAAAATTATATGTGTGGTGAAATTGAAAAAAAAAAATGTTTTTTTTTTATTTGGGGGGGGGGGGGGGGGGTTGTTTTTACTATGTTCGCCCTGGGGTAAAACTGACTCGTTATATATGTTCCTTAAGTTGTTACGATTACAACGATATGTAACATGTATAACTTTTATTTGATTTGATGGCTTGTAAAAAATTAAAACCTTTTAAAGAAAATATATGTTCCTTAAAATCGCTCCATTCCCAGGCTTATAGCGTTTTTATCCTTTGGTCTATGGGTCTGTGTCAGGTGTCATTTTTTTGCGCCATGATGTGATCTTTCTATCGGTACCTTGATTGCGCATATATGACTTTTTGATCGCTTTTTATTACAATTATTCTGGATTTGATGCGACCAAAAATGCGCAATTTTGCACTTTGGGATTTTTTTTGCGCTGACGCCGTTTACCGTGTGAGATCAGGAATGTGATTAATTAATAGTTCGGACGATTACGCACGCGGCGATACCAAACATGTTGTTTATTAATTTATTTATTTATTTTTATTTATAAAATGGGGAAAGGGGGGTGATTCAGGACTTTTATTAGGGGAGGGGATTTTGTGTTATTAAAAATACATTTTTCTTTTACTTTACACATATACTAGAAGCCCCCCTGGGGGACTTCTAGTATATGCATTCTGATCTCTCATAGAGATCCATGCAGTATAGTTATACTGCATGAATCCATGAGATCGGTGTTCTATTACTTTTGGCTGCAGCAGCCAAAAGCAATAGAATGCCAAGCCGGGATCAGCGCCATTACGGAGCAGACCCCGGCCCGGGATGGATGCGGGGATCGCCCCCCCGCAATCGCGCCGCAGGGGGGCGATCCCCCACTAGACCACCAGGGATGCATATCAGCAAGTATTTAGAAGCAGCTGTCAACTTTGACAGCTGCTTCTAAGTACTTAATTAGCGGGCACGGCGATCGGACCGTGCCCGCTAATAGCCGCGATCCCGGGCTACATGCGGCACCCGGGATCGCGGCAGTTCAGAGGGGGGTTGCCGCGCGACCCCCCTCTGAACTCCCATAGCGGCACGAGGACGTTCAATAACGTCCTGGTGCAGCTATGGGTTAAAGACACTTCCGTCTTAAACCTTATTTAGTTAATTAACATATTTAAAGGTTTCGATCATGTCACTCCTTTCCCTTCTTTCTTCCAGACTATACAGATTCAGATCCTTAAAGGCCCTATTGCACAGAACGATTATCGGCCGTATTCGGCCAATATCTGCCGTTACGGCCGATAATCGTCTCGTGGAATAGAAGGCAATGATCAGCTGATCAACAGATTGGCTGATCTTTCATAGTTTGTCTTTCAAACATGTTGAAAGACAAACGACTGATACAGCCGTCGCTCAGTGGAATAGAAGCGGCGGCAGCAGACTGATCTAGTCTAGTGATCAACCGGGCAGCCCCCCTGCCCCTCCCCGCGGCCCTTCCCGCACTCTCCCGCTCGCTGCTGCCATGTGGAATAGCTGCAGCAGTGAGTGGGGAACCTGGAGCAAATGAGCGCTAATAGCGCTGTTTGCTCCTCTCAGTGGGCCCATGGAATAGGGCCTTAAGTCTTTACTGATATGTTTTATGCTTCACGCCCTCATTTTTGCAGCCCATCCTTGGAGCCGCTCTATTGTATCAATATCTTTTTTGTAGGGGAGGTCTTCAGAACTGGGTCTCACTAGAGCTCTATACAGCAAGATCACAGTCTCCCTCTCACTACTGGTTATATCTCTAGCTATACAGCCCAGCATAGGATTAACTTTACTACTGCCTCGCTGCCCTGGTGACTCCTTTAAAGGCTATATTCCCACTACGGAACTCTGCTTGAAATTCCACCTGTTCTATAGACTTAGTGATATTTTGAAGCTCAATCCGCCTTCCGCCCAAAGAATTGACAGGTCAATCCTTTGGGTGGACGGCAGATTAAAACTCCACCCAAATTCTGTAGTGTGCACATACCCTAATGGCCCTATTCCACGGGTCGTTTTAGAGGAGCAAACGAGCGCTATTAGCGCTCGTTTGCTCCTCGTTCGCCGCTTGCTGCCGCCGCTATTCAGCGCGGCTGCAGCGAGCGGGTGAGTGCGGGAGGGGCGGCGGGGAGCTGCGGGGGGGGCTGCCCGGGGGATCGCTGATCGTCCGGGCAGCCCATAGGATATAGCAGCGTCTGCTGCCGACGCTCCTAGCCAACGGAGCGACGGCAGCAGATCGCTGCTATATCAGTCGCTTGTTTTTCAACATGTTGAAAAACAAGCGACTGCAACGATCAGCCGACATGAACGATGTCGGCTGATCGTTGCACTCTATTCCACGGAACGATTATCGTCCGTAGCGGTCGATATTGTCCGAAAACGAACGATAATCGTTCCGTGGAATAGGGCCTTAAGGGTACAATTACACGGAACGATAATCGGCCGAATCGGGCCGATTCGGCCAATTATCGCTCCATGTAATAAATATCATGGGCTGATCGTTGATATAGGTTAGAACCTATATTTGTCGGGCGCCGACCGTGTAATAGCCGACTGACCATATACATTACCTATCCACGCTCTAGTGCTGTGGGCTTCTCCCCGGGTCCCGCGTGCTCTAGCTTCAGACCGGCCTGTCAGCTGAGAGGCCACTCAGCCAATCATTGGCCGTGGCGGACCCGGCCTGTGATTGGCTGAGCGGCCTGTCTAGAGAGCGTGGGACCCGGGGAGAAGCGGACCGCAGGAGCGGCCCTGGAGCCTGGATAGGTAATGTATATAGTTTAAGCAAGGGCTGCAAGGACATCGGTAACGTGTAATAGGCCCAGTAAATGAGCGCCGATCTAGCAGGTATTACAGGTATTATCGGGCCCCCATCGGCCCGTCTAATAGTACCCTAAGGCTGTCAGAAATCACTACCTTTAAATCCTTCTCTTCTGAAGTCATTGCCAACACAGAACTGCCAATATAATACTTGGATAGAGGATTTTGGAGTCAGTGTGCCACAGCTCTGACTTCTGAATTTTGTCACAGACTGACTTCAACTCTGACGCCTGCTTCATCACAAATGGCCAGTCGGACACCAGGGGAGGTATTTATCCAACAGCTTCTTCCTAATGTCCGATATAATCATTGGGCAACTTCTGAGAGAATAAGGAAAAATATAAAGCAGAATCTCCTGTGTGTGTGCAGTGGATGCAACCAGTCTTCATGTCCTGAAGAACTCAGAACTACACTAGATGGAGCAGGTGGTCTGTTCCTGCTGACAATCTTCTATGTTTCTAACTAATATTCACCAGACACGAAGGGAAACTGCTAACAATGCCAAATACCTGGGATGTAGAGGTCAGACATAGGCCCAGATTTATCAGCTCTCAAGCATCATCTGCACTCCTGAATCATTGCGGCCCATCAGGAACTACCCGCTCAGCCAGTCAGTGACTGTAGCTGTGTCCCGCCTCTTTATTATGATCCTGTCACCCCCTGCCCCCCCCCCTGGATTTTATACTGTTGCCCAGAATACCCATTTAATTTCTTCCTCCCTCTCTCTCTCTCAGTCACACACACACACACACACACACACACACTTACTCACTCAGCCTGCTGCAGCCATAGCACATACATACAGCCTGCTGCAGCCATAGCACAGTGAAGAAAAACACACAGTCTTCTCCCAGAGAGAAAACTCCACATTGATGACAGAGGTTACTGCTACACTACTTATGGCTTCTTCTCCTCTATATTACACAGGATATCTTCATATTACACTGCTGCTCATATACAGTCATCCAGCATCCAGGAAGAGAACAGCACAGATCTCCCCCACAAAATGGAATCTTCCAGCTCAGAAACAAACTGCCAAATACTGACCACCAAAGTGTATTTCTGGTTGCTATAAATATAGGGGCTTAGATTGATAGAATAAAAATATAATAATGAGGAACATTTATAAATTTCATATGGAAATTCAATTATAAAATTTTGAAAGAATTTTAAAAGGTGGACGCGGTACATTTTTTCCGACTCCAGCCAAAAGTAGCTCCGACTCTATGACCCCCTGTCCCTAAGTGCATTATTTTACATTTGAAAACATTGAAGTGCAGTTTCCATTGTTTTGACCACTTACAGTATCTAGTAGGCTGATCTTAGTCGTAATCAGTATTGATACCTGGCAGCAGGTGTTAATTTCCCCTATAGCACCTCCATAGGCCAAAATGGACATGGACAATAAAGCAATATTTTGTACATTGATTAGTCTTATTACTGTGTATTCACTACTTAGCATAAAGGAAAGACTTTAAAAGGTGGTTAGCATTGATTTTAATGGATCGTATCATCATTCACTTTATGTTTTGCAGTTGCCTAGAAAGCACATTTGACCTTTTTTTTTTTTTTTGTGACACACAAGTCTGTAGCTGTAGAGTTCAAGAAAAGACCAAGTACTGGCTTTTGTTAATTCAAGGTTTTTCCATTGGGATAAGATATATCAGAAATAACCCTTCAAACTCCTTTTTTCGTTACATACATTTCAAGCTTTGCAAAATTAGACCTTTAACTAACAAAAAAAGGAAGAAATTTGTGTCTATATACTCAAGTCACATGAAGAACAGGATCAATTTGAATTCAAAGACTTCACAGTTGAAATAATTCATATTGATATAATTTTGCTATTTTGCTCATTGTATGTTTTTCTGTCATTAGTACACCCTTAGTAGTCTATAGTATGTAAAAAATAGCCATACAGAGATAGAATTGTATACTGCATTAAAAAGGCTGAGAATGTAAATTAAGATATGGAAGCAAAGTGTGCAATAGAGCTGATGTTCCTGCCAGTGTCTGTAATATACAAAATTATTCAGCTTTACTAGATCATTTATTCAAACATTTCTAAATGCAAAATAATTCACTCAAGGGATCCTCTATATAAGCATTGGTAGTTCTGTATTAGTGAAGACTTCAGAAGAGAAGGATTTAGGGTTAGTGATTTCTAAAATATATTATAATCTATTGCGTTATTGTACTATACCATGTGTTGGCAGATGTCAAAGGAGTTAATTTAACTTACCTACACACGCACACACACACACACACACACATATACATACACACACACAAACTTAATCTCTTCACACACACACATGGCATTACTGATCTTATAACTTTTTAGTAAAAGGGAAGGAGTTAATGTAATTAGCCGTCTATATATGCTCAGCTGTTCCTTACCTTATGGTCTTCCAGTTTGATTTAGAATTTCAAGGTCTAGAGTCAAATGATTTGTTAAGTCCTACCAGGATGGCTGGCTGGCTATGGCACAGACGTATTGAAAATATCCTGAGTACCAGCTTTGCCCTGATCTGAGGGACATTTATCTACAGGTTTTCTTCAAGAGTGAGAGAATAAAAATGTTAAGGATGTTATTGATGTTAAGGATGTTATGGTAAATGATTTAAAGTTGTTCCCTAAAGCTCTTGTTTGTGAACGTTTATTTTTAATCGGTAATCGTAAAAATGGCTTTTTTTAATAGTACCCATACTCTCATTGGCTAATTATAGAGGCAGAACTACATTGGGCAATAACATTAATGCATTTGTAGGATTATCTTGAGGGCCATGTTACCAGTGAGCTGTGGTCTAACTTTGTCGTGGGTGATTTAGAGCACTTTTGATGGGAGACTTATTAGGTGCTTTAAAATCAATTAGCAAAAAATAAATAATAATTTGGCACTACACTGTTGCATGAACACACTTGTCAGGTTAGTGGTATCACTAGTGAGTAGAGATGAGTCAACCTCAAACAGGCTTAGGGTGGTCCAAGCCCAAATGTCCTGCATTTGATTACTGGTGGCTGAAGTTGGATGCAGCCCTAGAGTGTCATGGAAAACATGAAAACAGCCGATGACTGAACCAGAGCAGTCTTTCCCATTGGGCAGGGTAGGCAGCTGCCCTCTGCCCCGGGTGATACTGGTCCTGCAGATGCCCCCTGTGGCCAGGTAGCTGCCACAAGTAGAGGGGTAACTAATGTGGTTGCTCACTGGGGTGGCAAGTGAGTGGCAATGTGTACTGTACAGGAGCAGGAAATCCTGTAACTCTAGCTCCTGTATGTACATTCCATAGCATACTACATTATGTACTTACAGAAGCAGGAACTCGATTCCCCTCCAGAGGCCCAGTTCACAGCTCTGCTCAGGGGCCCATAAGGCTGTTAAGACGGCCTTGGACTTAACCTGAGTGTGCTCGAGGTTCGCTCATCTCTATTAGTGATCTTTATCAAACACTTGAAGGGGTTTTCTGAGCTAATAAAAATAAAGTAGAGCACCTGTATGTGTGCTAAATGTTCACCAAACAATGTCACCAAAAATCATAAGAAGTAATTTTGATTACCTTCCCCAACTCAGTACTGCACCTTTGTTTTAATGCTGCCAGGGCTTGCTGTGGCTGAAATTATCATGTGAACACTTACAGATCCTATGATTCCTCTATGTTCTATTGATTATTTTAATTGTGTTGCCCTGCATGCAAAACAGGAGCTCTTCTACAGACAAGGAGAAAGGGGGGGGGGGGGGGGGAGATATAAGAGGCATGTTATTTCCTGTACATGAGGGAGAAGAGTGATAACCAGGTGTACAGAACATCCCACAAGCAGGAGATAAGACACATGACCAAACTCTCTGCGATCAGATCACAAGCAAGAGAAATAGCTATTGCCACTAGTGTCTCTATAAATATGTCAGATGAATAAGCTTTTACAGAGTATTCTTATACATATGGGGTGCTCTCTTCTTGAAAACACTTGCATATATCTTCACCAAATTGAAGAAAGCAAAAAAAAAAAAAAAAATGAAGGGCACTCACCATAAAATCTTCTAATTGTAGATAGCTTAAAATTCCATTCACGGTAGAGCAGACAGCAGAGGCACCAACACCATGAGGCAGCACCTTATGGTTCTGGCGGCTCTGCCATCTGCTCTACTGTGAATCAATTTTATGGTGAGTGCCCTTCAATTTCTTTTTGCGTTCTACAATGTGGTCTTTGCTACAGACACTCCATTAGTAAATGTCTAATTACAGCAAATAAACTTTAACATGAACTTTTGAGTTTATTAAAGAAAAAAAAAGTTTTATTATAAGTCAATTGTCCTTGGAATATCAAATGGGCTGAAGTAAGAAGATACATCATATACACCAGTTACGGTTTATCTTACTACAAACACATATGGAACACAATTCATTGTGTGCGTTATTTAATGTGTTTACAGGGAAAGATGTTCGATTTGATTGAAAGAAAAGTTTTCTGTATCAATACAATTTAAACTAGGTCATTCTCCACCGTGGTGATGAGAGGCATCAAAACCCAACTGAAGTGTAGGGATGAAAATGTTTAATAGTTTAGTAGGGCAAAGGCTTCCTGAACAGAAGCTTTTATACGTACGGTGTTAGTAAGTTCATAGCATCAAAAGTGAAATCTCTCTTAGAAATACCAAAGTGCTAGAACAATAGGTCAATTTACAGGAATCTTTACAGTAATGTATTATTTTATACAAAGGGGTATTTTAATGGAAATTCTACACCATAAAATATTCACCTATAGCCTCTATTGTTATGTTACGTTCTACATTGATAATATTTGTGCAATGTAAATCTACATTGTCCAGAGATTGACACAGTTACTGGTCAGGTGGGACCATATAATTGTGTTAAACAATGTTTACAAATTTAACATGGTCTTGTATTGGAATAAATACAACATTAGGTTCAGAAGCTACATAAAGCTCCACTTATACCTTCCAAAATTTAAATCCACCTACTTTACCAACATTTAAGTAAATTGTGAATTCAGGTCATTGATTATGTAGAGTGCGCAATAAATATAATATAAACTCCCCCCATGTTTAGTAAGGGTCAAGGTAGTTGCCCTAGAATTTAAAGTGAATGTACCATCAGGTTCATTCGCTTTAAGTATTGCACATTTATAGAACGGCGTCGGTGCAGGGAAGCCGGTGCCGCGGTCCTTTATTTTGAACCACAGCCCGTTTCCTATGTATGGCGCCATTCTATTCACAGGTCCCGGGCCGAGGAAGAAGCACTGGGGGCAGGCCGGCCTGCCCTCAATCGGAGGAACTCCCCACCCTTGTGTAATGTGGCTCCATTAGAATAAATAGAGCCACGTCATAGAGTGGTGAGGGACTCCTCCCACAGGCGGGCCGGCCTGCCTCCAGTGCTTCATCCTCAGCCTGGTACACCATTCTATACATATGTACTACTTAAAGCGAATGTACCATGAGGGTACTATTACACGGGCCGATGGGGGCCCGATAATTACAGTAAACGAGGTTTACTGGGCCTATTACACGGCCCGGTAATCGTTTAACAAGGGCTGCATGGACATCGTTACCAATGTCCTTGCAGCCCTTGCTAAACTGGCATACATTACCTATCCCGGGTCCAGCGCGCTGCAGCTTCAGATCGCCTGTCAGTGGCCTGTGATTGGCTGAGCAGCCTGTCAGCTAAGACAGGCCTCTCTGAAGCTGCAGCGCACGGGACCTGGGGAGAAGAGGAGCAAGAGGAGCCCTGGACCATGGATAGGTAATGTATTTATTTAGCATATTGACAGCCGCCGGCCGCGCACCGCTATTACACATAGCGGTGCGCTCGGTGGCCGACAATTATAGGTCAGAACCTATATCAACAATCAGCCAATGACAACAATCATCGGCTGATTGTTGTGTTTACTACATGGAACGATAATCGGCCGGATAGGGCCAATTCGGTCGATTATCGTTCCGTGTAATAGTACCCTAAGTTGACTCCAAGCTGTAAAGAGATTATAAGTGATATGGAAAGTGCTGTACACTGGTCCCTGGCCCTACCGGAACATTGGGCTCACAACCAGTGGTGTAGCGTGAGTTGGTAGCAAGGCAGAGTATTGCCCACACACACAAGTGATTTGCAAATGTAAGAGAGCGATGATGCATTCAGGGTGTGCATCGTCCATGACCAGGAGGGCATGCAGGATTTTCTAAAGGTTTAGAATAAAAAAAAAACACTCCAAACCAGAATGACATATTACTACCGCAATGACTAAATAATATCACCATACTTTTACTAAATAAAAACCACTAAACACAGTCCAAAATTTTTAACCCCTTAAGGACAGAGCCTGAAATGGCCTTAATGACAGAGACAAATTTTATGAATATGACCAGTGTCACTTTAGTCATTAATAACTTCGGGATGCTTTTACCTATCCGGCTGATTCTGAGATTGTTTTCTCGTGACATATTGTACTTTACATTTCTGGTAAATTGGAGTCGATAATCATAACAAATCTTTATGAAAAAAACCCAAATAATGTGAAAAAATGTGAAAAACTGCATTTTTCCAACTTTGAAACTTTTTTGCGTATACAGAAAGTGGTTATACCACATAAATTATATATTAAATAGCATTAGCAACATGTCTACTTTATGTTGGCGGCATTTATTAAACGATCTTTAATTTTTTTAGACAATAGGAAGCTTAAAACATTAGCAGCAAATTTCCAAATTTTCAGTAAAATTTCAAAATCAGATATTTTTAGGGACCTGTTCAGGTTTAAAGTGTATTTGAGGGGCCTGTATGTTAGAAAGCCCCACAAAGCACCCCATTTCAGAAACTGCACCCCCCACACTCTGCAAAAGCATATCCATAAAGTGTTTTAACCCTTTAGGGGAGTCACAGAAATAAAAGCTAAGTGTGTAAGAAATTTGAAAATTTTAATTTTCTGTGCAGAGATTTTATTGTAATCCAATATTTTTCATAATTATAAACCTATTACCAGAGAAATGCACCCCAATAATTATTGCCCCGTTTCTGCAGTTTATAGAAATACCCCATATGTGGCCCTATTGCGCTATTTGACGCAACCACAAGCCTCAGATACAAAGGAGCGCCTAGTGAATTTCAACGCCTCCGTTATATTTGGTCATTTCTGACTGTACCACTTCAGGTTGGCAGAGGCTCTGGGGTGCCAAAACCTAAAAAACACCCCTAAAGGGACACCATTTAGAAAACTACACCCCTCAAGGAATGTAACAAGGGGTGCGGTGAGCATTTGGACCCCACAGGTGCTTCACAGATTTTCCGAACAATATGGTGTGAAAAAAGAAAAAAATTTTTTTTACACTAAAACGTTGTTCTAGCCTTCAATTTTTCATTTTCTTAAAGGGATAAGAGGAAAAAAAAGACACAAAATGTGTAGCGCAGTTTCTCCCGAGTACGGAAATACCCCACATGTGGCGATAAAGTGCCAAGGGGGCGCAGGACGAGCCTCCAAAGGGAAGGAGCGCCAATTGGCTTTTGGAAGCTGAATTTCACTGGAAAGGATTTCAAGGGCCATGTCGCATTTACAGAGCCCTCGTGCTGCCAAGACACTGGAAACACCCCACAAGTGACCCCATTCTGGAAACTACACCCCTCAAGGAATCTAACAAGGGGCACAGTGAGCATATGGACCCCACTGGTGACGGGCACAAATGTGGAACAATGTGACGTAAAAGTAAAAAAATTCATTTTTTCACTTTCATGGCACAAATGTGCCCGTCATCAAGGGGTCCATATCCTCACTGCACCCCTTGTTAGATTCCTTGAGGGGTGCAGTTTCCAGAATGGGGTCACTTGTGGGGGGTTTCCAGTGTTTTGGCAGCACGAGGGCTCTGTAAATGCGACATGGCGTTCATCATCCATTCTAGCCAAATCCAACCTCCAAAATCCAAATGGCGCTCCTTCCCTTTGGAGGCTTGCCCTGCGCCCACATGGCGCTTTATGTCCACATGTGGGGTATTTACGGACTCGGGGGAAATTGCTCTACACATATTGTGTGTTTTTTTCTCTTTTAACCCCTTGTGAAAATGATAAATTCAAGGCTAAACCAACATTATAGTGTAAAAAATGTAATATTTCATTTTCACGCCACATTGTTCCACATTTGTGCCCGTCACCAGTGGGGTCCATATGCTCACTACACCCCTTGTTACATTCCTTGAGGGGTGTAGTTTCCAGAATGGGGTCACTTGTGGGGGGGTTCAACTGTCTTGGCAACACAGAGGCCTTTTGAATGCAACATGGCCCCTTAAAATCCATTCCATCCAAATCCAGCCTTCAAAAACGAAATGGCGCTCCTTCCCTTCGGAGGCTTACCCTGCACCCGAATGGCGCTTTATGTACACAAGTGGGGTATTTCCGTACTCAGGGGAAATTGCTCTACACATTTAGTGGTTTTTTTTATCTTTTAGCCCCTTGTGAAAATGAAAAAATCATGACAAGATTAATGATTTAGAGTAAAAATTTTACAAAAATTACACTAAATGTTGGTCTAGCCTTGATTTTTTCCATTTCCACAAGGGGTTAAAAAAGAAAATTAACACAAAACGTGTAGGGTAGTTTCCCCTGATTACGAAAATACCCCATATGTGGGCATAATGTGCCATATGGGCACAGGGCAAGCCACCAAAGGGACAGAGCGCCATTTAGAGGCTGGAATGGAGGATGGAGGCCATGTCGCAATTACAAAGCTCCTGTGCTGCCAGGTCAGTAGAAACCCCCGACAAGTGACCCCATTCTGGAAACTACACCCCATAAGGAATCCAACAAGGGGTGCAGTGAGCATATGGACCCCACTGGTGACGGGCACATATGTAGAACATGTGCCGAGAAAATAAAAAATACCATTTTTTTTCATTTTCACGTCCCAAATGTGGCCGTCACTTGGGGGCCATATCCCCACTGCCCCCCTTGTTAGATTCCTTATCGGGTGTAGTTTCCAGAATGGGGTCACTGGTGGGGGGTTTCTACTGTCCTGGCCGCACAGAGGCTTTGTAATTGCATCATGGCATCCTCTAATGGGAATGGCGGCCATACCTATTTAGCTGGGGAAAAGGGACAATTCTAATTTATTTGGGGGTATTGGGCCAATTATTAGTTTATAAGGTTGGAAATGACAGGTGTCCATCAAATTCAATCTGTGTTGATCCAGAGGAAGGCAAAAAACCCTCGTGAGGCAGACGACAGTAGCCTCATCAATGGGAAAAATTCCTTCCCGACTCCATATTGGCGATCAGAATAATCCCCGGACCAACGTGACCCCTGAAATAGGAATAAGGGACAGAATTTAGATAATGTAGAACCCCAGTGACGTGTGGTGCGCCTTGGAGCGATCCAATATGCAGAGGCCGGGGTGATCAGGACAGGCGTCACACTGGAAATGGTGTCCTTCCTGATCCCCCTGTTACGCCACACTCTGCACTTCTTCTGGGGTCTCCTGTTCTCCAGTGTGGGGGACGTCACCTGGAAAATGTTGTCCTGGTGCGATACGGGGTCCCTCATATCCAGAAGCGCTGGGTCCGCTCCATGGCTGCTAAATATTAGGGCGCTATTACTACTTCTGATATGTTCGGATCGTGCCGCAAGCTACAGTAGCTCGGGCAGCGAGGGACCGGAAGAGGGGGTGCTGGTATAAATGTTATCCCCGTACAGGTGGTAACCACTATCCAGCAGTGGGAAGATCAGTTCCCGGACGATCTTCCCACTTGTTCCGAGGATGGGAGGGGGGGGGGCATCTGGGGCTGGATTCGGGTGTTCCTTCCTACATACACTCTAAGGGTACATGCACACTGCGGAATCGCGACAGATAACCCTTCGTGCATTCCGCAGTTGGCACCCGCCGGCGGACTGATGCAGGCGCACGTCTCCGTCCGTGTCATAGACTCCATTCTATGCACGGGCGGATTCCGCTCTCCGTCCAACGTGTTCATTCTTTGGATGGACGACGGAATCCGCCCGTGCATAACATGGAGTCTATGACACGGGTGGAGACATGCGCCTCCATCAGTCCGCCGGCGGGTGCCAGCTGCGGAATGCACAAAGGGTTATCCTTCGCCATTCAGCAGTGTGCATGTACCCTAAATCTGTAAGTGTACCCAGAGGTACTCTCACAGAGTTTGTAGAATTTCACACCATACCGTGATCTCTTATTGGGACGGTACTGGCGGAAAAGACGTGTCTGGGGGGCAGCGTACGCTACGCTACCCCCAGACACGTCACTGGATGATGAGGATGAATGGAGGAAAGAACGATCCCCCCCATTCATCCTCACTGGCTGTTTCGGTGTCGGAGGCAATAATAACGTATCCCTCTGACACCGAAAACACCCTGGGGGCCATCTTTATATGGGGACTAGTATATGGGGTATGTAGTGGTGTAGTGTCAAACTTTATTCAATGTAGTGTGGTGTAATGTAGTGTTTTTTACGTGTTTTTTTTACAGTAAGTATAAAAAAAATCTACGCCAACAAAGGAGTTGCTGATAAATGCCGCACTTATGTGCGGCACTTATAAGCAGACCGTGGCAGTAGAATATAGAAAAAAAACACCCTACGCCAAAAAGGAGGAGTTGCTGATTAGCAGCGCACTTTCGTGCGATGCTAATCAACACTCAGCGGCGATAGGGTGCGGAAAATAGAAAAAAAAAAATTGGGGAAAAAAAAAAACACTTTTTCTATATTCTGAATATCCCTGTAGCTGCTGATAAGTGTATTACACATATCAGCCGCTAGGGGGCAGCAGAGCGCAAAATCCGGAAAATGACGAGGCTGGAGCCGAAAATAGCTGAAAGAAGACGACGAGGACCGCCGGAAAGACCCGAAGACCGAACGGAATGACGGAGGACGCCGCGAACCCGGAAGCCGCCGATCAGGAGCCCGGGACAGGTGAGTAATGTACAAATACCTGCTCTGGACCCCTCGGCTACCTAGCTGAGGGGTCCAGGGCAGGTATTTACTATTTTGTGGGACTCTGATCGCCGTGCCACCGGCCCGATCGCCGTGAACGGCCGGCCGTTCACGGCAATCGGGCCGGTGGCACGGCGATCAACATTACTTTTTACAGTAATGGCGGTCGGTGCCGTCCTCGGACAGCACCGACCGCCATTTTTTTCCGGGTCATCGGGTCACCGATGACCCGGAAAGGTTCCGATCGCCGCTATTGGCTGATCTGAATTGATCAGCCTATAGCAGCGATCGTAAGCACGGGGGGTGTTAACCACCCCCCGTGCCGAGAAGCTATGATGGCCTGCTATGATTTATAGCAGGCCATCTTCCCCGACCGCTGTGTGTGAACACGCAGCGATCGGGGAAACATCGGGCGTAAATTTACGCCCTGATGCGCTAAGTACCAGGGCGCCAGGGCGTAAGTTTACGCCCGATGTCGTTAAGGGGTTAAATAACCGTGCTATACAAGGGAAAAATAATTCTGCCACACTATGGCCACTACTGAATAATAACCGCTGTAAACAGAACAATATGCCTTCATACTGTGCCCATGTAGTGTTGATCCCAGCTGTTGATCCCAGCTTGGCAAAGTCTCTGAAGACAGTGTAAAATGTTAGGCTTTGTTCTCACACAGTATTTTTGCTCTGGAGTTGATTGAAAATGCAGAAATGATATGTTCACACACTGTTAAAACTGAGTGGATGGCCGCCATCTAATGGCAAAAAATGCTGTTATTTTAACATAACAGGCGTTTTTTTGCCGTTAAATGGCGGCCATCCACTAAATTTCAACAGTGTGGGTGAACATAACCTTTCTGTGTTTTCAATCAACTCCTGGTTTTGGTTGAAAAATACTTAACAAAATACTGAGCAAAAATACTGTGCGTGAACATAGCCTTAGGCCATGTTCACACAGTGTATGAACATCTGCCATTGTTTGACATGGCTGTGTCAAACAATGTCTGAGATGTTCACCTGGCTGATACTGCAGTATTGGCCGGATGATGAACATCACTTGATTTTATTTGGAATGCGGGCACATTCGGGTGTGTCCACGCTCCAATTTCCCATAGACCACAGTGTAAAGTACGTCCAGGAGCCATACTTTACACTGTAAGCACAGCCTATTAAGCAAAGCTGCTGTTCACTGAACAGTGGCCGTACAAAATAGACATGCCAATTATTTTGTGCGGCCGCAGGGAACAATGTATACCGTGTGTATACACCATGGCTGTTGTTCTATACACGTCAATGCAATCAAGTATTGTCAGGTAAGCTGCAACATACAGAGTATGAACACGGCCTTTTACGTCCAGTGACTTATGGGGCGTTTCTTGAAGTTGTTCAATCCCAGATCTTCACAGGCTTTGCAGACAGTATGAGAGGTTATATTGCAGATACGTCCACTTCTTGGAGTTGTGCTCCTTCCTTTTCTTCTCTATCTGGCTCAACCCACCATCCAACAATGACTTGTCTTTGCAGAAAAACTTCTTAGGCTGTGTACTTTTCCAGCACATTCCATTCCCACCATTTCCCTACCCCCAGTCCCTCCCAAATAATGTTGTTACGTGTCTAGCTTCATGTATGGTGCCCTGTTATCTCCACCCACTGTGAGGTCATTATATAAGTCCATAAAAGACCAAGCACTGCCAGGTCACACCACCATTAGCCCTGTCATGTGATAACACCCTTGATGTGGTGAGCTTAGTTTGTGGGACAATGACAATATTTTAGAGGTGTCTAGGTCAAATCCAGAGATTTGGAGAACATTGCCAAACCTGAACAGTTCGGCAAGTGCGCTCAACACTATTTATTATTCTATACATCTTCTCTGCAGTCAGGACTATTCTTCCATACATTTTTGATAAATGTATTTCGTTTTATTTGAATCTTCAATCAGTAGGTCACTTTAGGTATACCTTTAGTCCAATTTTATGTTTTCATACAGCAGTATGTAGGCTATGTTCCCACATAGTATTTTTGCTTCTTTTCAATCCATTCCTGGTTTTGGTTAAAAAATACTGTGTGAGAACATAGCCATAACAAGAGATAGGGAGTGTTTTTGTGGGTCCATGGCCCTTTGTTAGTTTAGTAAGTTGTTATAGCACACACAACCTGAGGACAGGTATGGTGCTTTTTCTGAAGGAAACCAACTACGATCTTCAAATACTGGACAACCCAACCCCTTTAAGGGTATACCATCCTCTTATCTTCAAAGACGCACTGGACCATGTTCTGGGGAACTATCAGCAGGTTAGACTAATCTAACCTGCTGATAGCCTCCAACTGCGCACAGGGCGCCAAGGAGAAAAGTATGTCTCTTGCCTTCCTCCTCAGCGCCGTTCCCATGCAGTAAGTAGTTGAATCCATGGCCAGCAGCACCAAGAGAAGCACTGCTGTGCGCCCACCTGCTGATAGGGGGCTATCAGCAGGTTAGATTAGCTCTCCTTTAATTAGAAGCTTTCATATACAGTATACCATTAGTGAATTTATAGCATAAATGTAGAAATCTCGCTTACAAATACACAGCTGCTACAATAATAGGTCACTTTAGAATAAACTGTTCAAAAATGTTTTGAACAGCTCCCATTGTTGTGTTCTATTCATATTTGAGCATTGTCAGTTAAGATCGTCCATTAGTACATAATATGGGTCAGAAGTTCTAGTGACATCACTCAGATACGGGATGACAATAGACAAAAACTGTTGTTTTTCAGACCATTGTAACGCCTGAAGTAGTGGATCCACTGGACCGTCACTAGCGATAGCACTAACCTCACCAGGGAGCGGAGTCTAAGGGGCCGCTGGTTTCCACCAGAGCCCGCCGCAAGGTGGGATGGACTTGCTGCGGCAGGCGACCCCCAGGTCGCTACCCCTGGCTTGGTTGCTAGTGACGGCAGGCGAGGCGTGGCAGGAGCAGTAGGCAGGAGATAGTGCAGGCAGAGGACTGTAGACGTGATCGCAGGTGGCGGACAGGACTCAGGAACAATGGGAAGGCAGGTGGCAAGGACTAGGGAAAAGGACTGAAGACAGGAACAAGGGACAAGGACTAAGGTCAGGAACAACAGGGAGCTGGGCCAAACGCTATGGGAAGCATGTAGAGGCTCCAACACCTGTAGTGGGGCAGGGCTGGAATTTATAGGGAGTGATAGTGTGCATACACCAATTAGGGGCGGACTGGCCCTTTAAATCTGAGACAGCCGGCGCGCGCATGCCCTAGGAGGCGGGGACGCGCGCGCCGGCCGGCACAGACGGAGACAGGAGCGGGGCGAGGTAAGGCGCCCCCCGGGGCCGAACAGGTAGCAGCGCCGGGTCCCTGCACTAGACCTAAAAAATTTTTACTGAAAAACAGAGATATCTGAAAAAGAGGGTGGCAGATCTCTGAATAAATGCCACTGCTGATTCAGCAACATTGATCAGTAAGTATTAGGCCATGTTCACACAACATACGTTTCGCATAAATCAAATTGCAACAACGGCCGTGAATAAAGTAAAAGATTAGAGATGAGCGAGTAGTGAAATATTCGACTTTCAAGAATTCGAATCGAATAGGCACATAGATTTGGCTATTCGAACGAATATTCAATCCCATTATAGCCTATGGTAAAAAAATTCTCGGCACTTGAAAATCCAAATTTGACCACTTGGAGGTAACCAAGTCCCCCATGAAACCTCCCTAGATGATGCCAACATTTCTTGTGCAGCGTTACATACAGTACATTATTTCAATGTGCGTTATGTTATTCGTGTGTATCACGCATAACGCTGTACGAATGCCTTTACTGGGCTACTGGAACAGTATGTATCATGTGCCCTTAGTGGGCTACTGGAACAGTATATATCAGGTGCCCTTAGTGGGCTACCGGAACAGTATGTATGACGTGCCTTGTACTGGGCTACTGGAACAGTATATATCAGGTGCCTTGTACTGGGCTACTGGAACAGTATGTATGATGTGCCTTTTTCTGGGCTACTGGAACAATATGTATCACATGCCTTTTACTGGGCTACTGGAACAGTATATATCAGGTGCCCTTGGTGGGCTACTGCTAGAAAGATAAACAAGGCGCCATAGGGTAATAACATAAGGAAAAAAGAGTAGGTAAAAACAGTTTGAGTGTCGAACTGCTCACCTGATGGTGTTGTGCTCAGACCACAACAACTCGAAGCGTTTTCAGTGAAGAAAGTTGTTAGTGGTGATTTTAGCTGAATCAGCCAGGTCCCAAATGTAGAAACCATGGTCCCAAGCCAGGGGATTGTGGGGTAGGAAGTGAAAATTTGGGCGTCAGGTCTGTGGGTTTACCCAGGGACTACGGCGCTTGATGGCTTCAGAATAGGATAGTAGTAATAATAAACTTTATCCTCTTAAGGACCGGGACTGAAGTGGCCTTAAAGTGACACTGTCACCTCCTTTTTGCATTCTGACATCTCTACACAGGTGTAAAGGGTAAATTTAGCGGTTTTCATACCTTATTTTATATCATACGTCATGGTGCTTGTTCAAGTAAAAAGTCCTCTTTTATCAACTGCAGATTGTGTTAAGCCCCACCCACAATGCCACAGTTGGCCCTGCCCCCTCGCCGGCCATTGAAACAGGCTGGCCGAAAGGTCTAGACCCCACCCCCTTTACGTCGGCCAACCAATGGGCGTCAAGGACGCTAAAAGGACACTTTTTACTTGAACAAGCACCATGACATATGATATGAAATAAGGTATGAAAAATGCTAAATTTACCCTTTACACCTGAGTAGAGATGTCAGAATGCACAAACGGGGTGACAGTGTCACTTTAACGTCCGAGACAAATTTTATATGACCTGTGTCACTTCATTAATAACTTTGGGATGCTTTTACCTATCCGGCTGATTCTGAGATTTTCTTGTGACATATTGGTTGCAATATGAGGACCACAATACTGACTGAAATATACTGTACATAGTGTGAACACAGCCTAATCAAAGTGTATTTGAGGGGACTGTATGTTAGAAAGCCCCACA
Source organism: Dendropsophus ebraccatus (assembly GCF_027789765.1). Classification (NCBI taxonomy): domain Eukaryota; kingdom Metazoa; phylum Chordata; class Amphibia; order Anura; family Hylidae; genus Dendropsophus; species Dendropsophus ebraccatus. Next base: position 28,808,473 of record NC_091463.1, read on the forward strand.
AAGCACCCCATTTCAGAAACTGCACCCCCCAAATTCTGCAAAAGCACATCCAGAAGTTTTATTTTACCCTTTAGGGGAGTCACAGAAATAAAAGCTAAGTGTGTAAGAAATTTGAAAATTTTAATTTTCTGTGCAGAGATTTTATTGTAATCCAATTTCTTTCATAATTGTAAACTTATTACCAGAGAAATGCACCCCAATATCTGTTGCCTTGTTTCTGCAGTTTATAGAAATACCCCATATGTGGCCCTAATGCGTTGTTTGACGCAACCACAAGCCTCAGATATAAAGGAGCGCCTAGTGAATTTCAACGCCTCCGTTATATTTGCTCATTTTTGACTGTACTACTTTAGGTTGGCAGAGGCTCTGGGGTGCCAAAACATAAAAAAACACCCCTAAAGGGACACCATTTAGAAAACTACACCCCTCAAGGAATGTAAAAAGGGGTGCAGTGAGCATCTGGACCCCACAGGTGCTTCACAGATTTTCAGAACAATGTGGCTTGAAAACTAAACTAAACTAAAATGTTGTTCTAGCCTTCAATTTTTCATTTTTACAAGGGAATAAAAGAAAAAAAAACATAAAGTTGGAGGACGAGCCTCCAAAGGGGAGGAGCGCCAATTAGCTTTTGGAAGCTGAATTTCACTGGAATGGATTTCAAGGGCCATGTCGCATTTACAAAGCCCTCGTGCTGCCAAAACACTGTTAACGAGTCTACGACACAGTGTGCAAGTACCCTAAATCTGTAAGTGTACCCTGAGGTACTCTCACAGAGTTTGTAGGATTTCACGCCATACCGTGATTTCTTATTGGGATACAACTGGCGGAAAAGACGTGTCTGGGGGCAGCATACGCTATGCTACCCCCAGACACGTCACTTTATGATGAGGATGAATGGAGGAAAGAAGTATCCCCCCCAATTCATCCTCACTGGCTGTTTTGGTGTCGGAGGAAATAATAGTGTATGCCTCCGCCGCCGAAAGAACCCTGGGGGCCATTTTTATATGGGGATTGGTATATGGGGTATGTAAATGTGTAGTGTAAAACTTTATTTCATGTAGTGTAGTGTAATGTAGTGGGTTTTTTTTTTTCATTTTTTTTTTTTTACAGTAAGAAAAAAAAAACCCTACGCCAAGAAAGGAGTTGCTGATAAATGCCACACTAATGTGCAATTCTGGTCAGCACTCAGCGGCATGATGGGAGTTGTAATGGGGTAGCAGGGGGAGAATCGGGGGGCAGGGGCAGCAGCTGAGGTGGCAGGGGTAGAATAGAGGGGCTGGGGGAACAGCTGGGGTGGCAGGGGGAGAATCCGGGGGCAGGGGGAGCAGCTGGGGTGGCAGAGAGAATCTGTGGGAAGGGGGAGCAGGGGAGAAGCAGGGAAAGCAGCTAGGGTAACGGAGAGAATCTGAGGGTCAGGGAAAGCATGGGAGAAGCGGGGGGCAGGGGGAGCAATCGGGGGGGCATATAATGTATGGTGTGTATATGGGGTATATAATGTATGGTGTGTATATGGGGTATATAATGTATGGTGTATATGGGGTATATAATGTATGGTGTAAATGGGGTATATAATGTATGGTGTATATGGGGTATATAATGTATGGTGTATATGGGGTATATAATGTATGGGGTATATGGGGTATATAATGTATGGTGTATATGGGGTATATAATGTATGGTGTATATGGGGTATATAATGTATGGTGTATATGTGGTATATAATGTATGATGTATATGGGGTATATAATGTATGGTGTATATGGGGTATATAATGTATGATGTATATGGGGTATATAATGTATGGTGTATATGGGGTATATAATGTATGGTGTATATGGGGTATATAATGTATGGGGTATATGGGGTATATAATGTATGGTGTATATGGGGTATATAATGTATGGTGTATATAGGGTATATAATGTATGGTGTATATGGGGTATATAATGTATGATGTATATGGGGTATATAATGTATGGTGTATATAGGGTATATAATGTATGGTGTATATGGGGTATATAATGTATGGTGTATATAGGGTATATAATGTATGGTGTATATGGGGTATAGCCCGCATTAGGGTGACATATACTGGTACTGTACATTATACAGCGCTGTATGCCGCCCTCTATGCTACATTACATGACATCAGCAAATAAAGAGAATAAATGGAGATCACAATTATGTGACCAATAGGACATTTATAGAAATATGAGTTTATTATAATGTAGGAAATGGAGAAGCCATGAAAGAATCTAGGTAAGACGCCTTTCCTCTCTGTGTTGTCTCTATGACTTTGTGCAGAAAGTTTAGTTGCCCATAGCAACCAATCAGGATCCAGCTGGAATATGGCTGCTTTGGGTAACTGCACCATTGTTCCTTTGCACAAGCTGTGCTAAATCTCCCCTTATGTGTTTATACTATATCTAACTAGTGAGTGTGACAATACAGCTCTGATGATTGATGACATCACAATGGAATGTGCAGGGCTCTATGACATCACAATGCTAGGTGAAGTGTTCTATGTGTCTGGGCTGCACTGGCCTCACTCCTGATTCTGCAGTCGTAGATGATGGAGGTTCTGAGCATTTATCTGCTATTGCTTGTGAGTGTGTTATGTGATGGAAAAGAGATGGTTACAGAGACATCAGGTAAGGGCTTCACACTGCATGAACTTTATTCTTCTAAATGGAAATTACATTTATGTATTTAATGTATGTGTTTTCCTTTCTGGACAGTGACCTCAGGGATGGAGAATCCCACCCAACAGGCTGGCGGCCATAACAGTGAGTAGTCACTTCCACAATGAAGTTCATATAAAAATAGATAATAATAATAATAATAATAATAATAATCCATGAATCCCTGTCTCTGTTTATTAACAGGCGGAGTCCTTATCGGGCTAGGAGCTGCTGTAATCTTGTCTTTGGGTCTCATCATCTTCTGGTAAGTTCCTGCTGCTTATATTCCCTCACTACAGAATGCTCTGAGGTTATGAATTGAATGAATTGTGTCATCTATATAAGTTTATCTAAGGACTTTACTTTGTTTCACAGTGTTATTTATTGGTTTCGCCGTTGTCATCGCCGGAGGCCAGAAAACACAGAGTTAACAGAAGTAGTTGTCCATGAACCAGGTAATAATTACTATATATAAAGGAGGAGGAGGATGTGTCTATAAGGGTTACTCTGAATTATCTTTTTTCTTTCAAAATAACTGTTGTCAGAAAGTTATAGAGATTTGTAAATGATTTGTAAAATAATCTCTAGTCTTCCAGTACTTATCATCTGCTGTATGTCGCGCAGGAAGTAGTGTATTTTTTCCAGTGTGACATAGTGCTCTCTGCTGCCATCTCTGTCCATGTTGTGAACTTTCCAGAACAGGAGCAAATTTCCATAGAAAACCTCTTCTGCTCTGGACAGTTCCTGACATCAACAGAGGTAGCAGCAGAGAACACTGTATCACACTAGAAGGAATACACCACTCCGTACAAGACATACAGCAGCTGATAAGTACTGAAAGACTGGAGATTTCGAAATAGAAGTAGATTACAAATCTATATAATTTTCTTAAACCAGTTGATTTGAAAGAAAAGAAAATCGAAATTGGATAATGGAGGGTCCTCACATTTAACCTTCTGTTAGTGTTATACTGAGTGTTGACCTTTGTGACCTGTATTTTTTCTATGGAGCAGCAGGTAGAGGCTGATAGCACAGGATGATTCTGATGTTTTCTTTTTTACTTTACAGAGGTCCCAGCAGTGGACAAAAAACGAGAGGATGGACTTAATATCGTAAAGGAGGAGAAGAGGATAATATTTGTACCCTACAAAATTAGTGACATCACCAAATACCGGCAAAAAAAGATGGAGAAGGATGATATCCTGATAGAGGAAACAACAATGAAATTCGATTGCGAGCCGTGGACATCTGGAGAGGAGCATAAAATATTCAATAAAATCAGAGGGGTCCGCTCCTGGTGGAGGAAGAGAAAAAGGCCAAAGCAGAGCAAGAAAAAAATGCAGAGAAGGGCCCGTACATGGCTGTGCTGCCGATAACACCAGGCCGGCCAGCCACCGATGCCGCAGAGACAACACCTGACCACCTAGAAACCTGCCTGCCCCCAGGACCCAAATCTTATTCCAAATACCCATCAGGCACCCTCTCTCCTCTGCCAAACCTTCTCTCACAAGCACCTGAGTAACCGCCAGTATTTGTTGTGTTGCACTAAACTGCAGTAAAAGCGAAACCAGAGACAAAAGTTGCAGGAAAGAGCACGTATATGGCTGCACTGTCACCAACATCATGCCGGCCAGCCAACGATGCCGCAGAGAGATCACCTGACCACCCAGAAACCTGTCTGCCCCTAGGACCCAGGTCTTATTCCAAATAAACATCAGGCACCCTCTCTCCTCTGCAAAACCTTCTCTCACAAGCACTTTGTCTCCACCTCAACCACAACCACCTGAGTAACCGCCAGCATTTGTTGTATTGCACTAAACTGTATTTTTCTTACCAAATACACCTGTATTGCACTGAGTTTCTATAAATAAACTGTTCTACTTTTCAAGTGTTGGATTCTGGCCTATTTTGTAATAGATAATAGATAATAAAAAGTACGGAGTGAATTGTTAGTCTCACCATGGGCAATGACATATGAAGAGTTATGTTTGAAAGGAGCATGCCTTTAAAGCCTTTAGCATTCTAGCAGTGGATTTTCATACCGCTGCGAGAATGTAGTGCCATAGCCTTGTAAAACATAACTATTAGGATTATATATATATAGTCATGGAGTTCACACACACACACACACTACCCCACCTGACCCACACACGCACATGCTCCTCCATCTGAAAACCCTCCCCTCCCACAGACTTCTATGTAGTGTGGGAGAGGAGGCTCGGGAACCCGGTAGTTGGTTCTGAGGTGCAATGCCTGCTGGGAGATTGTGTTTTGTGTGTGTGGGGGGGGAGGTTGGGTCGATACAGATTCACTTTAGGTAAACCCCCATCGGTGTAAGATTGTACGGAACTCATCAAGGTGCTCACACTTCTTGATAAAGTCAGGCACATCTGAGACTATCAGTGCTGCAGCCTCTGAAATCTCATACTTCTCAGCTGACATAGATTTCCACTACAATTTCAGGTGTTAAAGGGGAACTCCAGGTTGAGGTTTAAAAAAATGAAACTTCTGCAGAAGCATAAAGCATTACTTATCTATTTTTCCCAGTTTTGAAACTACCAAAAATCCATTTGTTTTGTGGGGTTTTGTTCTGTATTGTGTTTCTGTACTTCCTGGTTGAGCAGTTCCCAGAATGCAGTACAGGTTCTAGAATGCAATGCTTTCCCTCAACTTTTCATCACAGTCCTCCACCCTGCTCATTCCCCACCCAAATCTGTTGCAGAACATCTAGGCTGTGTTCACACATTGCAGTTTGATAGTGTTACTGAATTATTTGCAGTACTTTATCATTTCACTGTGGTCCCATCCACACAGCACACTGTATTCTCTACCTGTAACACCACACAGCACGCTGTATTCTCTACCTGTTACACCACACAGCACACTGTATTCTCTACCTGTAACACCACACAGCACGCTCTATTCTCTACCTGTAACACCGCACAGCACGCTGTATTCTCTCCCTGTAACACCACACAGCACGCTGTATTCTCTACCTGTAACACCACACAGCACGCTGTATTCTCTACCTGTAACACCAAACAGCACGCTGTATTCTCTACCTGTAACACCACACAGCACTGTATTCTCTACCTGTAACACCACACAGCACACTGTATTCTCTACCTGTAACACCACACAGCACACTGTATTCTCTACCTGTTACACCACATAGCACGCTGTATTTTCTACCTGTAACACCACACAGCACACTGTATTCTCTACCTGTAACACCACACAGCGCTGTATTCTCTACCTGTAACACCACACAGCACGTTGTATTCTCTACCTGTAACACCACACAGCACACTGTATTCTCTACCTGTAACACCACATAGCACTGTATTCTCTACCTGTAACACCACACAGCATGCTGTATTCTCTACCTTTAACACCACACAGCACACTGTATTCTCTACCTGTAACACCACACAGCACACTGTATTCTCTACCTGTTACACCACATAGCACGCTGTATTCTCTACCTGTAACACCACACGGCACGCTGTATTCTCTACCTGTAACACCACACAGCACGCTGTATTCTCTACCTGTAACACCACACAGCACACTGTATTCTCTACCTGTAACACCACACAGCACGCTGTATTTTCTACCTGTAACACCACACAGCACACTGTATTCTCTACCTGTAACACCACACAGCACGCTGTATTCTCTACCTGTAACACCACACAGCACACTGTATTCCCTACCTGTAACACCACTGCACTGTAACAAGGGGTGCAGTGAGCATTTGGACCCCACAGGTGCTTCACAGATTTTCAGAATACTGTGGCGTGAAAAAGGAAACATTTTATTTTTTCCACTAAAACGTTATTCTATCCTTCAATTTTTCATTTTTACAAGGGGATAAAAAAAAAAAAAAAAAACACAAAACGTGTATTGCAGTTTCTCCCAAGTACGGAAATACCCCACATGTGGACATAAAGTGCCAAGCGGGCGCAGGACGAGCCTCCAAAGGGAAGGAGCGCCAATTCGCTTTTGGAAGCTGAATTTCACTGTAATGGATTTCAAGGGCCATGTCGCATTTACAAAGCGATTGTGCTGCCAAAACACTGGAAACCACCCACAAGTGACCCCATTCTGGAAACTACACTCCTCAAGGAATCTAACAAGAAGTGCAGTGAGGATATGGACCCACAAATGTGGAACAATGTGTCGGGAAAGGGAAATTTTTCCATATCCTCACTGCACCCCTTGTTAGATTCCTTGAGGGGTGCAGTTTCCAGAATGGGGTCACTTGTGGGAGGTTTTTACTGTCTTGGCAGCATGAGGGCTCTGTAAATGCGACATGGCGTTTATCATCCATTCTGGCCACATCCAGCCTCCAAAATCCAAATGGCGCTCCTTCCCTTCGGAGGCTTGCCCTGCACCCACATGGCGCTTTATGTCCACTTGTGGGGTATTTACGGGGAAATTGCTCTACACATTTTGTGTGTTTTTTTCTCTTTTAACCACTTGTGAAAATGAAAAAGTCAAGGCTAAACCAACATTATAGTGTAAAAAATGTAATATTTCATTTTCACGCCACATTGTTCCACATTTGTGCCTTTCACCAGTGGGGTCCATATGCTCACTACACCCCTTGTTACATTCCCTGAGGGGTGTAGTTTCCATAATGGGGTCACTTGTGGGGGGTTTCAACTGTCTTGGCAACACAGAGGCCTGTTAAATGCAACAAGGCCCTCGAAATCCATTCCAGCCAAATCCAGCCTCCAAGCCAAATGGCGCTCCTTCCCTTTGGAGGCTTACCCTGCACCCGCATGGCGCTTTATGTCCACATGTGGGGTATTTCCGTACTCAGGGGAAATTGCTCTACACATTTTGTGTTGTTTTTTTTTTTATCTTTTAACCCCTTGTGAAAATGAAAAAATCAAGACCAATCAATGTCAATGATTTAGTGTAAAAAATAAAAAAAAAATACACTAAATGTTGGTCTAGCCTTGATTTCTTCTATTTACAAAAAGGGTTAAAAGAGAAAATAAACGCAAAACATGTTGGGTAATTTCCCCTAAGCAAGGGGCAATATTATTTGATGGTGGAAAGAGCAGGGGGCATTATTATGTGAAGGTGGACAGAGCAGGGGGCATTATTATGTGATGGGGGCAGAGCAAGAGGCATTATTGTTTGATGGGGGGGCAGAGCAGGGGACATTATTATTTGATGGGGGGCAGAGCAGGGGGCATTATTGTTTGATGGGGGGCAGAGCAGGGGGCATTATTGTTTCATGGGGTACACAGCAGGGGGCATTATTAGTATAAGGGGCATACCAGGGGGATTATTAGTATAAGAGGGGACATTATGAGGGTACAGCAGGGGATTTTACTTACAGGGTCAGCCCACATTCTTACTCGCTTTACTGCAGTTACTACTATACAGGAGCCTATAGGAGGGAGAAAGGGAAAGAAGTTGCTAGAAATGTGCAGAGTCTAACGTGTTTGTCTCGCAGGTTCTGAAGAGATGAAAAGTAGCTGAAAGAAATCACCATGGAGGCCTGGGCTGGATGGAGAGGAAAAGGGAAAGTGACGCCTCAGATTGAAGAAGACGTCACCTGTGAGTCACTGTATAACGGTTTTCGTATTTTGTTGAACATTATTTAGTAGGGGTGCCCCGAGGTAATTTTTTTTTTCAAGGGGTGCCCCGAGGTGGAAAAGGTTGGGAAGCACTGATCTATATATCTATAGTATATGCTACTGTGCACTGAGCTGGGGAGTCAACCATGCTACTGTGCCCTGACCCGGGGAGTGACCCATGTTACTGTGCCCTGAGCCGGGGAGTGACCCATGCTACTGTGCCCTGAGCTGAGGAGTGAACATGCTACTGTGCACTGAGCCTGGGAGTGACCCATGCTACTGTGCCCTGAGCTGGGGAGTGACCCTACTACTGTGCACTGAGCCTGGGAGTGACCCATGCTACTGTGCCCTGAGCTGGGGAGTGAGCCATGCTACTGTGCACTGAGCCTGGGAGTGACCCATGCTACTGTGCACTGAGCTGGGAAGTGACACTACTACTGTGCCCTGAGCTGGGGAGGGAACCATGCTACTGTGCCCTGAGCTGGGGAGGGAACCATGCTACTGTGCACTGAGCTGGGGAGGGAACCATGCTACTGTGCACTGAGCTGGGGAGGGAACCATGCTACTGTGCACTGAGCTGGGGAGGGAACCATGCTACTGTGCCCTGAGCTGGGGAGGGAACCATGCTACTGTGCAGGTCTGTAGAAGCTTAGTAAAGCGAAACAGCTGTCACCTGTTACCATCATGAAGTGTTGGCGTCTTACCTGCTAAAGAAAATTTGTTTGCCATGTATGGACGAATAAACAAGCACTGAATTTTTGCACGATTACAGTGGTGAGTGCCGCTTCATTCCTATCTTTCTATGATTGAACTACTACTGTGGACTGAGCTGGGGAGTGACCCTACTACTGTGCATGGAGCTGGGGAGTGAGCCTACTACTGTGCCCTGAGCTGGGGAGTGACCCATGCTACTGTGCACTGAGCCGGGGAGTGAGCCATGCTACTGTGCACTGAGCTGGGGAGTGACCCATACTACTGTGCACTTGCAGTGTCCCAGAACATGCAGACTACTACTCCTATTATGGCCATTTCTCTTGCTGTGTCAATGCCTGTTCTGGTAAGTGTTTGCACTGCAACTGCTGCTGGTTTTCCCCTAGTATTCTCTGGTAATGTGCATTTTCATGTGTATTGTCATGTATTCCTGTGTATTATTACAGTGTACAGTGGTATGCAAGGCTGTTGATCACGTGACCTGTAACCATGGTTCCTCCAATGGCCGACTAGTTCTGGCCAGGAGCAACCATGTGACCTCCCACTTCCTCCTAACAAGTTAGTCTTCCCCCTGCTTCCAAGCAAGGAGGATGTGTGTCGTCCCTCTCCTGCCTCAGAGGAGTTGGGCTTCTTCTCTGCAGCCTCTTCACCATAAGAAGAGTGACTGATTCTGCTGCTGTATTCAAGTCTTCGGCTGTATCTGCCTGCTCAAGTGACCGGATTCTTCTCTCTCATCTGGGTGTCATTCCGTTATCTCTCCTCATCGCTGCAAGGATTCACAGCAAGTATTATTCTCAAGCTAATCCACCCAGCAACGCTATTCCTCTCATACTCCTACTCCCATCATCCGGCACGTATTCTCACAGCCTATGCAGCACCACTCCTGCTTTATTTGTCAAAGCCTGCTATATACCCGGTTGCATCCGGACAGAACTGTTGCTACTAGTTACCTTATCTATAATAAAACCGCTGTTACTGAACCCTGGCATTGGTGTCCACTAACTGGTGCCCTGACTAAGTGCAGCGAAGAATCGCATGCCCATCATCACCCGCAGATTCCACAGACCGGCCCTACAGCTGTGCCGCCCTCAGGCCTATACCGTGACAAGTATAACCCCTGCAGCTGCCCCGGTCATTGCCCGCTCATAACACCAGCACTGCGGAAGTGGCCCCCAGGGGCCAGGGCATCGCATTTTGGCATCACGAACAGGATTGCGTACACCCCGCGGTGTTCATATTTGCTACCCCTCATCATCCTCAGAGACTCTGCTATTGCCGCGCTGCGGCCTGCTAAGGGGTCAAGTCAGCTGGTGACGCACTGTCTTCGCGCGCGCGCGCGCTCCGCCCCAGCTCTGCCCCGGCCCTGCAGTATCCAAGCCTCTGTTGCAGGAGGGAAGGAGATTGTGCCCGGACCGCCGGAAGCGTTGATGCTGACTTCCGCCCTATCCCTCTCCGGTCCCGGACACCCTGCCTATCGGTGCCTGCTGTTCCCGCAAGCTCTCCTCGCCTCTGCTTTCTTCCAGACGCCTTACACCAGAACCCCTCATCATGTCCACCGGCCATCACAGTGACTCTGACGAGTCTGGAAGTCCGCCGATGGCCCGGCGAAGACTTCCCGCGGCTCCCGTTGCTATGGCTACCGCAGCGGTCCCGTTCTTCATTGGGCCCAACAATCTTCCCAGTTATAAAGGGGAACCCCACACGTTGGCTGATTTCAAGGAAAAAATTTCCCGCACCCTTGAACTTGTCTCACTCTCTCCCACTCAGCAGGTGCAGTTGCTGCTAGGACAACTTGAGGGTCCCGCTGCAGAGGAGGTGCGGTCGTGGCCAGCTACGGAGAAAGCTAATGTACAACAGATCCTGGCCCGGCTGAGTAAAGAATTTGAGGTACAGTCACCCACGGAGGTCCGCCTTAAGTTTTATGACCGACGACAAAGGCCAGGTGAGACCCTCAGAGACTATGCACTAGCCCTCCAATCTGCCTACCGGGCCCTGAGACAGGTTGATACCATAGACCCCTCGGCTGTGGAGAGTATGATCACTGACCGCTTCATAGAGGGGGTGGACTCTAGACTCATCCAGAGCCAACTGCGTATGCTAGCTGCCCAAAACCCTACAATGCCTTTCCTGGACTTCAAGACTCTGGCTCTGAGGGTGGTTGGCATTGACAATCCCTGTGCCGGCTGCACTCCAGGTTCAGATTGCCCGGACCCGGTGGGACCTATACCCTCACCTCCAGTGCCCGCTATGGTTCCGCCGGTTTCCGCTATACAAGCTGCCCAACAGTCTATCCCGGCTAGTTCTCCAGCGATCCCTGCTCTCCTTACGCAAGTGGTTGACTCTCTCTGCCACGCCCTAAGGGGGCTACAAGGGGCCTATCCAACACCTCCACCACCACAGGACCCCTGCCCTGGGTATGCAGTTCCCGATCGGCCTCCTCCACAGAGACGTAGATCCCCTGAGCGCCCCTACTGCCGCCACTGTAGGCGACATGGACACTACCGCTCTCAGTGCTATCAGTTAAACGGGCTACCCCTGGGTCCGAGGGCCAACACCCAGGAGGTCGAGATCCAGGCCCGCAGGAAGCACAGTGGTTCTCCAGGTTCCTCTCACAATGCCCGCATGTGACTCTCTGGGTGGACGGAGTCCCCCTGGAGGCTCTGGTGGATACAGGTTCCCAGGTTACCACTATCCCGAGGCATGTGTTTGAAGAACATTGGGATCTGAGAACCCTAGGTCCAGTTGAGAAATACCGTCTGAAACTTATTGCTAGTAATGGTCGTCCTATTGTGCAACTAGGTTACTGGGAACCCACTGTCTGCATAGGGAAGCGAGAGCTAGCACGTCAGGGTATCATTGTTACTGAGGCTCAGGGAGATAGTGGGAAGGTGGTATTAGGCATGAATATTATCCATCATGTATTCACTGAAGTGTTGGATGCCTTGAATGCCTCTATGTCTTGTGCTTCTCCTCAGTACAGGCAAGCCGTCCAGAAGACCATAAAAGTGCTCACCGCTCAGTGGAAATTTGCCAATCCTCGAGGAGAAATCTGCCGTGTCCGCACTAGACATGCTCGTCCGGTCACCATCCCAGCTAACCGTGAGTTCCTCATCTGGTGCAGGGTCCGTCCGGGCCTCAACAATGCTGACTATGTGGCTCTTCTGGATGCTACTGAAATTGAGGGGCAACCTCTTGTCAGGGCCGCTAGAAGCCTGGTGACCGTCTCCAATGGTCAGGTCCCTGTCCGTTTGGTGAACCTTGGAGACTCCCCAGCTGACCTACCCAAGTTCACCACCGTGGCCATGCTATACCAACTCGATCCTGAGGACATCGTCTGTGAGGAGACCATCGCCTATCAGAGCTCCATCCGTGGCACTCAAAGGGACTCAAACAGGGCTCTCGCCCCTTGGTGGGATGAACTCCATATTGGCGATGCCAATACCCCACTTGAATACCTCCACGGCATCCTCAAGGTGGCCAAAAGGTATCACGAGGCCTTCAGCAAACACTCCCTCGATTTCGGGAAGACCAATCTGGTCCAGCATCGGATCAACACTGGGGACCATTTGCCTATCAAAGAGAAACATCGGCCAATCCCTCCTGCCAGCTATCAGCAGGTCAAGAAACTGCTCAGGGAGATGAAAGACTCTAACGTTATCCAAGAAAGTCAGAGTCCGTGGGCTGCCCCTATTGTCCTCGTGAGGAAGAAAGACGGTAACATCCGTTTCTGCGTGGATTATAGGAAGATAAACACAATCACCCACAAGGATGCCTATCCTTTGCCCCGGATCGAAGAGTCTATTGCTGCTTTGGGGTCAGCCGCCTACTTCTCCACCTTGGACCTCACCAGTGGGTACTGGCAGGTGCCCATGGCACCCGTAGACCGTGAGAAGACGGCCTTCACCACCCCCATGGGGCTCTTCGAATTCACCAGCATGCCCTTCGGTCTGTGCAACGCCCCCGCTACCTTCCAGCGGTTGATGGAAAGGTGTCTCGGCCATCTCAACTTTCAGAGTGTCCTGCTCTACCTAGATGATGTGATTGTCTATTCACGTACCTATGAAGATCACGTCCATCATCTGGCTGAAGTGTTCCAGGTCCTAATCGATCACGGCCTGAAAATTAAGCCTTCCAAGTGCCACCTTCTCAAACCCCAAGTGAACTATCTGGGGCATGTTGTGAGTGCTGAGGGGATACGACCCGATCCAGAGAAGAGCTCGGCTGTGGAACACTGGGATACCCCTAAGACCGTCAAGGAGGTGAGAAGCTTTCTTGGATTCGCCGGCTATTACCGCCGCTTCATTCCCCACTTTGCCCAAGTGGCCGAGCCCCTCAATGAGTTACTCCGGGGTTGCCCTCGAGAAAGTTACAACCGACGGCTCCCCGTAGAGTGGTCCGAACGGCAGGAGGTTGCCTTTCAAACCCTGAAACGCCTGTTGACTACGCCTCCTATATTGGCCTACCCGGACTATAACCTTCCTTTCCGGCTCTACACGGACGCCAGCTTCCAAGGCCTGGGAGCTGTGCTGTCCCAGGTTCAAGATGGCCAAGAGAGAGTTGTAGCTTATGCCAGCCGGAGTCTTCGGGGCGCTGAAAAGAACGACAACAATTATAGCTCCTTCAAGTTGGAGTTACTAGCCCTAGTGTGGGCCGTCACCGAAAAGTTCAAGGACTACCTGGCTGCCACCCCTGTTACCATCTATACGGATAACAACCCGTTGGCGCATATCAGCACTGCTCGGCTGGGCGCCCTGGAACAGCGGTGGGCTTCTCGACTGGCCAATTTCCAGTTTGAAATTAAGTACCGCAGTGGCAAGGCTAACGTCAATGCAGACCTCCTGTCCCGACTACCCAAGGGCGAAGAGGCCCCAGAGGACAGCGATTGGGAAGATGTAGAAATGCCTCCCTTCTACCAAAGGTTCGCTACCCAGAGTGCTATTGATGCAGCTAGGCCTGAAACGCCTTCGCCTCCACCTAGGGCCTTGCAAGACTTGGCCAGGTGGCAGACCATCCAGGAAGAGTCCCGCGTCCTGGGGGAGATCTATGACTACCTCTCTACTGGTCGGGTCCCCATGCGGATAAAGAGGCCCTATCCTGATGTCGAGCTAAGGCGACTCTGGAGGCAAAGAAAGAGGCTCTTCCTACAGAAGGGACTGATCCTGCGGAACTCTCTTGACCCGGTCTCTGGGGAGAGGTGCCACCAGATCCTCATTCCCCGACGAGACGCTAAGATGGTGCTAGATGCCTACCATGACCGGTCCGGTCATTTCGGGGTACACAAGACGGAGGCCACTATCCGACAGCGGTTCTACTGGATCGGGATGAGGGCTGACATCGAGAACTGGTGTGCCGAGTGCCCTGCCTGTAATATCTCCAAAGCTGGGGGAAGAGAAGTCAGGGCCCCTTTGCACCCAATCACCTCCCACCGGCCGAATCAGCTAGTCGCCCTGGACCATGTGAAGCTGGCCCCTACAAGATGCGGGTACACCTACGCCCTCACCATGGTCGACCATTACTCCAAGTGGGTAGTCGTGGTACCTGTCAGGGACTTGACCGCCAAGACCACCGCCCTTACTTTTTACAAGGAGTATGTAAAGCACTATGGGTGCCCAGAGTCTCTGCTGACGGACCGGGGTCCGGCCTTCGCGTCGCAACTTTTCCAGGAGCTGTGTGCCTACCATGAATGTAAGAAGCTCCGTACCACGGCCTATCACCCTCAAGGGAATGGTCTGTGTGAAAAAGTTAACCAGGTCTTTATCAACATGCTCCGAACGGCTTCAGTGACGAAGAGAGTAGAGTGGCCCCACTTGTTGGATGAACTAGTGGAGATCTATAACAATACCACTCATTGTTCCACTGGCTACTCCCCGTTCTACCTGATGTTTGGCCGCCAAGGCCAACTTCCTCAGGACCGTGCTCTTGGAGTCCAAGCTCCTGACACCTTCAACCCCCTACCTGAAACTGACTGGGTTCGGGAGCATCAGAGGAGAATCCAGGATGCCCGGGAAATTGTTGACCGGAGGATGGGGGAGGCTCAGCAGCGCCAAGAGGATGCCTACAACCAAAGGGCGAATGCCACACCACTACAAGTGGGAGATAAAGTTTGGCTAAAGAAATATCATCGCTCTCACAAACTTGAAAGCCTTTGGGAGCCTGAGCCCTATGTCATCTCTTCTATCCCTTACCCAGAGACTGATGTGTATGAAGTAAAAAAAGCCAGGGCTAGCCCCGCAGACGGTGCACCGGAATAGGATAAAACGTTGCACTAAGGAGGACCTACAGGGCCTTACAGCACCGTGTCCGGTACCTGCATCCACACCTCCGGCTCCCCCAGCAGCTCCAGCTAAACCTCTCTCTCTGGAAGAAATGTTCCAAGTTGAACCGTTCCTCATGGCCATAGGCTATCCAGCGGTCCCTGTGCACATTCCAGTGGCCCCTCCACTTCCAATTGTGCCTCCAACAACTCCATCTCTACAACCAGACACTGGGGGTGATCTTCCACCTGTACCTGCACCAATCACTGTTGAAGAGGATCCTCCGCTGAGACGGTCTGAGCGCTCT
Source organism: Dendropsophus ebraccatus (assembly GCF_027789765.1). Classification (NCBI taxonomy): domain Eukaryota; kingdom Metazoa; phylum Chordata; class Amphibia; order Anura; family Hylidae; genus Dendropsophus; species Dendropsophus ebraccatus. The sequence goes on from NC_091463.1 coordinate 28,824,023, forward strand.
ACCAGAGGAATTCCTCCACTTCGCTACAGAGACCAGAGTCCTTAACTGTTTCTGTTGTCTAACTGTTTAATTATTCCAGTTCCTGCAACGTTCAAGGTTCGTGCCTGGTCCTCCTGACCAAGTTCCCTGTACTAACCAGCCATGAGCTGATGGACACTTACAGTAACAAAAGGTTCTCTAGTGCCTGTCCCAGAGCCTTTTACATGGACGATGTCTAATTGCCTAAAAGAGACTCTACCTCACAGAGACACTTAACCCATTCCTTCCTAATGCACTTTCCTGTGATTGTGTGTTCCACACAGGGTATTATTGCACTTATTTCATTATTGCATTTTTTTCTACCATTGCATTCCAGTGTTATCAAAGTCATTTGTATTTCCTCCTCTGAGTAAGCACAAGGTTACATAGATTGTAAAACAGTATATTTTCCAGTCAGATAGCTCCTCCTCTGAGTAAGAGAAGTCAGTTTACATATACCTCAGAGAAAGTCCAGTTTATGTAGGAGTGTATTTTCTCATCCAGTCTCATTATTGTGTATTATTATCATCTCTATAGCTGGAAAGATTTAGTTGAGCCAGTTCGTATGCAGATTTTTCTCAGATTTTCATTCAGATTTTTCTCAGATTTTCATTCAGATTCATGTGAGCCAGTTCTCCTCAGGACCTCGCAGTATTTGTTGTCCCTTGTGTTTCCCTTCCTTTTGTTTCCAGTATTTGTTTACCTCTGTCTTGTCCCAACGCAGTAGTTATCACACATAGTCTTACCTAATATTCACACTGGTCCATACATATTGCACCTTGGATACCCTTTCGTGTGTTTGGCCTATTGAGTAATTGTGTTGTATGATTGACCGGTATGTAAGGGGCCCCCATGTATGTTTGCTTTTATTATTTTGTTCTTTTCTCTTCCAGGTATCCAAGACACTACACAGACACGCCAAGGTAGTACACAGGTCTTCACGTTCTCCTCCAGTAGGGTAACACGTTTAACAGAAAACCTACTGTCTAACTGGCTGGAATATGGAGGGTCACCCGCCAGCAGTTAAGTTGTCCTGGCTTACACGTCAGATGGTTCACGCACTAGCTACCTGGTCGCCAGAGTACGTTAGGCACCCCTAGGTGAAGTCCTGCCACTAGGGTTTCTCATCTTCTCTCTCTTCTCACCTGTGCCTTGGGCGTGGGAAACACACACCTCATCACACTCACTCTAATTATTCATTCCTGTTGTTTGATTGTCCAGTCTATTCATGTTTGCTGCCTTCTAGATTCGCCGAGGTCGGCTCAAATTTGCTAGGGAGGTATGCAGTGTCCCAGAACATGCAGACTACTACTCCTATTATGGCCATTTCTCTTGCTGTGTCAATGCCTGTTCTGGTAAGTGTTTGCACTGCAACTGCTGCTGGTTTTCCCCTAGTATTCTCTGGTAATGTGCATTTTCATGTGTATTGTCATGTATTCCTGTGTATTATTACAGTGTACAGTGGTATGCAAGGCTGTTGATCACGTGACCTGTAACCATGGTTCCTCCAATGGCCGACTAGTTCTGGCCAGGAGCAACCATGTGACCTCCCACTTCCTCCTAACAAGTTAGTCTTCCCCCTGCTTCCAAGCAAGGAGGATGTGTGTCGTCCCTCTCCTGCCTCAGAGGAGTTGGGCTTCTTCTCTGCAGCCTCTTCACCATAAGAAGAGTGACTGATTCTGCTGCTGTATTCAAGTCTTCGGCTGTATCTGCCTGCTCAAGTGACCGGATTCTTCTCTCTCATCTGGGTGTCATTCCGTTATCTCTCCTCATCGCTGCAAGGATTCACAGCAAGTATTATTCTCAAGCTAATCCACCCAGCAACGCTATTCCTCTCATACTCCTACTCCCATCATCCGGCACGTATTCTCACAGCCTATGCAGCACCACTCCTGCTTTATTTGTCAAAGCCTGCTATATACCCGGTTGCATCCGGACAGAACTGTTGCTACTAGTTACCTTATCTATAATAAAACCGCTGTTACTGAACCCTGGCATTGGTGTCCACTAACTGGTGCCCTGACTAAGTGCAGCGAAGAATCGCATGCCCATCATCACCCGCAGATTCCACAGACCGGCCCTACAGCTGTGCCGCCCTCAGGCCTATACCGTGACAAGTATAACTCCTGCAGCTGCCCCGGTCATTGCCCGCTCATAACACCAGCACTGCGGAAGTGGCCCCCAGGGGCCAGGGCATCGCACACTGAGCTGGAGAGGGAACCATGCTACTGTGCACTGAGCTGGGGAGTGACACTACTACTGTGCACTGAGCTGGGGAGTGACCCATGCTACTGTGCACTGAGCTGGGGAGTGACCCATGCTACTGTGCACTGAGCTGGGGAGTGACCCATGCTACTGTGCACTGAGCTGGGGAGTGACCCATGCTACTGCGCACTGAGCTGGGGAGTGAATCATGCTACTGTGCCCTGAGCTGGGGAGTGACCCATGCTTCTGTGCATTTTACTTGGCTATAGCTAAGGATTGGAGGGGGTTTAGACCCTGACCAGTCTAAACTTCATACATATTGTAAAAGTTAATGGGGCACTCCTACCATATTGATATTTAACTATTGTATTGCCCCACAAAAGTTATATAACATCTAAATATACTGCCTATACTGCTTCTGGCTGCATAGTGCTATATTATCTGCACTCATTATCCACAGTCTTGAACTCTATAGAAAAATGCTTTTGTCACATCTTGCTGGCTAGGATCGGCACCATCTTGGGTCAGTGACGTGTCTGCTTGGTGGCCCTGGTCCTAGCTTTGGCGCATGCCTCGCAAGAGATGGGAAGTGGGGGAGGAAAAAGGCGGCCTCCTAGTCTCTTACATGCCCCAACGCAAGGACCAGGGCCACCAAGCAGACACATCACTGACCCAAGATGGTGCCCGTTCCTAGCCAGCAAGATGAGACGAAAGCATTTTTCTATAGAGTTCAAGACTTCCAGTCAAGGTAAGTGCAGATAATATAGCACTATGCGGCAAGAAGCGGTAGTGACAGTATAGTTAAATGTTATATAAATTTTATAGGGCAATATAATAAAGATATGAATTTTGGCTGGAGTACCCCTTTAATTAAAATTACAGTAATTCTTAAAGGGTACCTGCCACAAAGTTAATGTCTCTGTAGTGGCACGAGCAGACGTAGCTGCTGCTGGGAGCTCGAGCATCATATTTTTACTGTGCTATTACACAGAACTCGGCTGGCGTGGGGCATATCCAAAGCAACTGTTTCTGTATGCCACTCCGGAGACATCAGTTAAAGATACATCTCAAATTTTTGCTCTTGCTAATGGGGGGGAGGGGGGGCCTGACACTTTGGCTGTATGGGGCCTCAAAATTCCTGATGGCGGCCCTGATCAGCATTCAGCGACGTTAGGGTGCATAAAAAGAAAAAAAAATGGGGGAAAAAAACTAAAAACTCTTTTTACCCCAAAGCCACTGATCAGTGTATGATATACACTGATCAGCCGCTAGGGGGCAGTAGAGTGAAGCTGCCGCAGATTACCGAAGATAGACGAAGCCGACGAGCAGAGATGGCCCGCTATACATTATAGCAGGCCATCTTCCCCGATCGCTGTGTGTGTACACACAGCGATCGGGGAAACCGCGGGCGTAAATGTAAGTCTGTTTGCGTTAAGGCATGGACTTTGGGCGTATATCTATCTATATCTATATCTCTCTTAATCTCTATTCTAATGCTAACATGTTTTATAATAGACATTAGGTTAGACTTAGTATTGTTAGTGCTCCTACGTGTACTATGTAACCATGATGGTACCAGGGCTTAAGCAGCACTACAGTTCCCTACACAGCAATTGGCTGCATCGTTTTTTACTGCTGCCACTCAATGTAAAAATAAGAAAATCAATAAACAAAGTTATATTTCAACATTAATAAAATTAACAATTTTTATAATTTTCGCCAATATACCTGTTTCTCTCTTCTAAAAACATTATGAAGAAAAAAAAATATATTTTTTTTATACATTTTTAACTGTATTGAACTATAAAGACAGAAACCTTTCTAATGTATTCAGTATTTCTACAGGACACGGAATGGGGATGACAACAATCATGCAATCCCTCAGTATGGCTGGTGAAGCACAATGTTTACTCTAGTTTCCCCTGAAGAATAAATCACAGCACAAGGGGGGGAGGGGGGGATTGTCTTTTGTTCTAGCAGTCTTCTAGTAATAAAAGGGAATGTGCCATCACTCAGGTTTTTATTGTGAGCATATTTTTATTAATTTTTGGTGATGTTTTTCTTATTTTCTATTTTGCTTTCTATCATTTCAAATTATCCTTCAATCCTTGCAGTTCTTATTCTGGCCACTAAGCCTAATAATAGGCTGACACTTTCTGTTCTGTACGGATAATCTGTCAGCAGTCTCCTCACTGTAACCATAGACAGGATGACAATAATACCCATTTATAGATAAGACAAGATCAGAAAATAGGTGATGGTCAAACTCACCCTTCTCCCGATCCCTGCCCCGACCACAGGGATCACACAGGTCACATAGTATACCTAGAAAAATCTCCCATAGAAGGCAATGGGTCAGATACAGTCTATTATTTCCTACGTCAATCGGGCTGCTGTAAAGCATATTTCTAAATGCCTTGCAGAAATGTTAGGCAATATGGCTGCTCCTATATTAATATACAAAAAATAAATAAACTTACAATAAGAAAATAGAAACACAGAACAAAAAGATGTTTCGATATCTGGCACTAATTTATCAGATTTTTTTAAACGTTTACTGCAATGTAAAAGTGGAGCTCTTACCCATAGCAACCAGTCAGCTGGCATCACTAGTTTTTTGAATACACTCTGTAAACCTATAACGGTTTAATAGAAGGAATAATCAATAGTCTTTGCTCTAGAATATGTGCTTGGAGATGTGATATAAAGCAAGTTTGCAAAATACATTCATTATTTTTTTGTTGTTATCATGCTGTAAAACAAAGCTGTACTTACCAGAAATCCAGGTCCACAGGATACACAGGGCTTCCCGTTTTCTGACTGTTTCCTGTTTTTTGAGAAAGAGGCATAAAACAGGAAGTGCTGTGTTTTCCATGATAACTATAAAAAAAACTGTTGATTTATATTTTGAAAGTTATAACAACAGTGACACTTTAAAGGACATTTTAGGAGGGCCATGGTGCTGCTGTCACAAATAGCACTCCTGGCCCTGTGCAATTCCCTTTAGTGTGCTAGATTGGTTGGCAATTGGTAATCATGATTTGTGCGCAAGATTGATACGCAATTGGTAGGCATGTACATAACTGGATCAATGATGTTGTCATCTTGTGAACACGTTCCAGTTCTGTAATCCTACTTCCTGTTATAATTGGTGCATCCAGATGCCAGCTGGTACCTATTCCGAGGATCACCCTGCAGCAAAAATCATACCTTCCTGCGGGGGTTAATAGGGGATGTCAGGACAGTCTAGCCAACACACAAGCAGTTACAGCACTTTGAATCCCTTTTCAAATACAGTATATGTATATATATATATATATATATTTTTTTTTTTTTTCTCGTTATTATTGCATACTATCTATACTATATATTTTTCGTATTATTATTGCATACTATACACTTACACTATAGTTATATCCTATAACAGCTCTGACTCTACTTAAGCATGCAAGTAGATGTTTTCTATTTTTGCAGATACAGAAAATTTCATCTAAAACAAGAGAAAAAAAAAAAAACAACCCTGACGTTTCTTTAAACATTTCATGTTTTGTCCAAGTGACCTGTTTCAAGGAACTGCAGTGAAATTATCTTACCTTGACTCCACTTCCTTCAGCCCACCCAGTATAAATTTGGCTGAAATGGTCTGAGTGGGATTCAGATACGATATCCTTTACCATGACCATGTACAGCTGCAAGAAATGTGAGGCCTTCGAAATTACCTGGATTTCTGCATTTATTATTAATAAAAATGTGATATTATTACAGTTATCAGTTATAAACAAACACAATGTAACCAAACAAATATATAAATATACATTTGTAGATCATATTAAGTAAACAACCATAGTGCAGGGAGAAAAAGAGAGTGAACCTTCATTTTAATGGTCTCACGGTTGCTTTGCCTGATTGCTGACATATCTGGTATTCTCGAGAAAGATCAGTTAGAGGGAACCATACCTCAATGTACACAACTTTCAGAAGACTACAGAAGATATGTTAGGGTGTTCTTTTACAAGAACATTGCTAAAGACCTGGGTGTACATGGAGCCAAAGTTAGATAAACCATCTACAGGACTGTAACCATTCTTATTACGATCACTAAAAAGAAAACGAGCAAAAGACCTACACATAACTTCACAAACTAAAAAAAACTGGCATCATGAATTGGAAGCTGCTTTGCTCCCTAATGATGCAGTCATCTTGTTTTTATTGAGAAAAGACTGAATTCAAGGTTTTAAAGGGGTTAGGTTTCTCCTTCAGGAGGGCATCGTAAAGACTTACAGGTCATTCATGCTCCACTGGGAATTCTGGGAAGAAAGAATATCCACCACTTTTTCAATGTAGCTTGCCCTTAACCCTTAGAGCAGTGCTTCCCAACCTTTTCCACCCTGGGGCACCCCTTGGAAAAAAAAAATTACCTCGGGGCACCCCTACTAAATAATGTTCTACAAAATAAGAAAACCGTCATACAGTGACTCACAGGTGACGTCTTCTTTGATCTGAGGCGTCACTTTCCCTTTTCCTCTCCATCCGGCCCAGACCTCCATGATGATTTCTTCCAGCTACTTTTCATCTCTTCAGAACCTGCGAGACAAACAATTTAGGCTCCGCACATTTCTAGCAACTTCCTTCCTTTTCTCCCTCCTGTAGGCTCCCAAAGTAACTGCGCTGACTGCTGTTACGTGCAGTAAAGCGAGTAGGAATGTGGGATGCCCCCTGTATGTAGGATCCCCTGCTGTGCCCCCTGTATGTAGGATCCCCTGCTGTGCCCCCATGAGCTAATAATGCCCCCAGAGGTGCCCCCATATACTAATAATGCCCCCAGAGGTGCCCCCATATACTAATAATGCCCCCAGAGGTGCCCCCATGAGCTAATAATGCCCCCAGAGGTGCCCCCATATACAAATAATGCCCCCAGAGGTGCCCCCATATACTAATAATGCCCCCAGAGGTGCCCCCATGAACTAATAATGCCCCCAGAGGTGCCCCCATATACTAATAATGCCCCCTGCTCTGCCCCTAAAAAAAACCCCATCCTACTCACCTAATCTGCGCTGTGGCTGCAGGCAGAAGCTCTCCTCCTCTTCTTCTGGCTTCATCTTGCGAGCCACGGGGACAGGACGTCTGGCAGGCGTGATGACGTCACATCATCACGCCTGCCGGAGAGGTCACGTCCCGGCCTCCCATAGGCTGCTGGCATGAAGTGCCGGCAGCCTATGGGAGTTAATGTAGGAGCAGGATGCTGACACTTCCTGCTCCTACATTATGCTCACTTTAATGTTCCGCGCCCGCTCACAGTGCGGGCGGAACATCAAAGTGATCTGTGCATCCCGAGAAGCTGCGCGGCCGCAGCTTCTCGGGATGCTTAAAGTGACAGCGCACATTTCCCACCGGGATCCCGCGGCACCTCTGGCGGGTTCTCCCGGCACCCCGATTGGGAAACGCTGCCTTAGAGGACCGGGCCAATTTGCATTTTTGCACCTCCTTTTTTCCTCCTTGTGCTTAAAAGGCCATAGCACTTGCATTTTTTCACCTAGAAACCCACATGAGCGCTTATTTTTTGGGCCACCAATTGTACTTTGCAATGACAGGCTGAATTTTTGCATAAAGTATGCTGCAGAACCAGGAAAAAATTCAATGTGTAGTGAAATTGAAAAAAAAAAATGTTTGAGGGGTATTTGTTGTTACGCCATTCGCCCTGGGGTAAAACTGACTTGTCATATATGTTCCTCAACACGTTACGATTACAACGATATGTAACATGTATAACTTTTATTTTATGTGATGGCCGGTAAAAAATTCAAACCATTGTTAACAAACATATGTTCCTTAAAATCGCTCTATTCCCAGGCTTATAGTGCTTTTATCCTTTGGTCTATGTGGCTGTGTTAGGTGTCATTTTATGCGCCATGATGTGCTCTTTCTATCGGTACCTTGATTGCACACATGCAACTTTTGAATCGCTTTTTATTACAATTTTTCTGGATTTGACGCGACCAAAAATGCGCAATTTTGCACTTTGGGATGTGATAAATTAATAGTTCGGGCGATTACGCACGCAGCGATACCAAACATGTTTATTTATTTTTATATATAACATGGGAAAAGGAGGATGATTCAAACTTTTATTAGGAGAGGGTTTTTTTTATTAATAATAATAATAATACTTTTTTGTTTTTTTTAAACATATGCTAGAAGCCCCCCTGGGGTTAGGGTTATTCCCCCTGGGGGACTTCTAGTATAAGTACACTGATCTCTCATTAAGATCTATGCAGTATAGTTATACAGCATAGATCAATTAAATAGGCACTGGATTGCTTCCAGCTGCTGCAGCCGAATGCAATCGAGTACCGAGCCAGGATCAGCACCATTACAGAGCAGACCCCAGCCCGAGCCGGATGCAAGGATCTCCCCGCAGGGGGGGGGGGGGGGGGAGCGATCCAACCCAATAGACACCAGGGAAGGCTTACTGCAAGTCTTCAGATGCAGCTGCCAACTTTGACAGCTGCATCTGAATACTTAATTAGTGTGCACGGCGATCGGACCATGATCGCTAATAGCCGCTCTGCCGCTAATAGCCGCGGCCCCGCTCTGAACTCCCCTAGGCGACCGCTGGACGTACAGGTACGCCCAGGGTCATCTAGGGGTTAAAGTGTCACTGTCGTTACAAAAAACTTTTCACATGTCATAAATAGAGAGAAGGTGGCCGATTTTGATATTAACTGACGATTTAACAGACTGCAATGTCAATGTATTGAAGACAATGGAAAGACGGACGTCCAATGCACACAATGTAGTATTATTTTGGACGTCTTATGCAAACAGCGGACATTTTTTATTAGTTGTTCACACACATTCTTTCTTTTGTCACCGTTCTTTCTCCGTTTTTATTATTAAATTCAACAGACTTTTCAATTAAGCCGCACCCAAAAGCCGATTAGTAACCCCAAACTAGAATAATGTCCAAACACCAGTCATTGCACTCAGAGGAGGTCAGGCTGCTAAATGATGCCGTTATTTTAGACTCAAAATAACAGACGTAATTTTAAACGGAGCTGAAAAACGTTGTGTGAACATAGCCATAGAGAAATGTCAAAAGTTTTGATGAGTCTAGGTCTGAGTGTTCAAATCCATACCGATCGGGAGAACACGTGCTGCAGCACATTAGAAAAAAGAGTTGGACATATAATGGAGTTCTATGGAGCCAGACTTTTTTTGTCTAGAAGGTCACTGACCTCAGAGAAGGTCACTGAGCACACTTACAAGCCTTTCTCATTCATCTGAATGAGATGGTCCTGTCTACTGTGCCTATGGTCCATAGGTGTATTTATCGCTGTAAAACATATCACTTAATGCTGTTAAAACAGATCAGGTAACATAGCTGCCCCCATGATAATGTACGAAATATAAAGAAATTTAAAAAAATTACCATCAGATTAAAAAGCAAAGATTAAGAGCATTTTTCAGTACATGGCTCTAATCAGTTAAAAAAAAAAATAGGTCATACATTCCCTTTAAGACTTAGTGGGAGTGAGACATTGACTTTAAGAGAAAGCTACCTTGAAAAGGTGGTGTGAGCGTTTTGTTGAATCTAAACATTTTTCCGAATGGAAGTGCAGCTGTCCATGGCCCTAAGCTGGAGAAACATTGAACCTGATGGACACGTCTTTTTTTCAACTTTATTATGTGACTGTATAACTATGCCTTAGCGAGTAGTGATTTGTGATAAGAATATTGTGTTCTGTACAATTATTCGTCACACGTTTTAATCCAGTACGGCTGCTCTTCCCAGAATCTTCTTTGTATTCTGAAACCGACAAAATGCTTTGCTCACCACCGCTTCCTGATGGGCTTATTCTTGCACTGATGCGGCTCTCACCCTTTATGACACCTTCTTATTATAAGGAATACGCATTGACAATTTTATTCTAGAATCTCTATTGTTCTCCAGATTTACACTTAATAAAAGATTGCCTTCAATGTCGCTGAACTTTCTGTTTCCCTGAAGGTTTCCTGGCATTAAATGGCAATAAATGTGGATCTCAATTTCAAAAGGCAACTACAGAGATATGGCCTAAGTATTGTTCTGTTCTGTGAATGACTATATTGTTTTATAGAACAGGTGCTACATTTTAATTTAGATTTTTTTTTTCCCTTTTTCGGTTATCTTAATATTTAGCAGTATTATTTTATCATCAGGATTATAGATGAGCGAAGCACTCAGAAATTCGGTTCGGGGATATACGCAAATCACATACATTTTTCCACAACCGGTAAATGTAAATTAAAAAAAAAAAATTACAATCAGCCTGTTAATCATTCTGTCTCCGCCATGGACATTTGTGGACGTTGGTGGATCAGCGGCGTAATATCAATGTTCTCCCAGGACAGCAGTGGACATTGGTGAGTTATGCAAACTGTGTTCACTGTGACTTCCTATAATGCACACCCAGTGACTTCCTATAATGCACACATAGCACCCAGTGACTTCCTATAATGCACACATAGCACCCAATGACTTCCTATAATGCACACCCAGCACCCAGTGACTTGGTATAATGAATGACAGTCACCCAGTGACTTGGTATACAGGACAACGGCTTCACTGCACCCACAGAAAACCACCCACAATCCACCCTCCTCTCTTCTCTGTATTTCTCTCCCTGCTGCAACCTACTCTCCGCTATACACAGCCGACTGGCCGCCTCCAGGAAGCCAATCACCTTACATAGAGGGGGAGGGGGGTTGCTGACATCAGAGTCAGGTTTGCAGCTGATTGGAGGGGCCCTATGGATTATAGATAACCCCTTGCTCCCACCAAAAGACAATTCTGTAAGCTAACATATGTGGCCACCATGTTTACCGAATTTGCAAGGTGATTTACAAATCGCAACAAAGCAAATTTAATGCCTGATTCACTGCGAATTGGAATTTGTCAGATTCGCTTTGCTCATCCCTAATCATGATATGTGTGTCCAAGTGGTCTAATGGCAGCAACCTATCAGTGGCTGCTACTGGTGATCTGTACACCGGCACAAATCCTGCTGCCTCCCCATGTGTTTAAAGTGACTCTATCATAAGTTTAGTGCAGACTAACCTGATTATGTAGTAGCCCATGTCACCCGGATCAAACTCATGTTCTCCTTAATAAAATCCGTTTGGCAATTCCAAGGGTATAGATAAAAATAAGATTATGCATATGAAATTTGAAGTGAATATCGTTGGTTTATTGATGTCATGGGATGTGATATATTTAGCGCCAAGTGAACAGCAAGTTCTTGAAGTTGATGTGTTGGAAGAAAGAAAATTGTAAGGTTCTAAGCGACTCTGCGTGATGATGGCTAGACGACTGGAGAATCTCCAGAACGGTAGGTATTGTGGGCTATCCTCTGTACCTCAACTAAATACCTCAGAGCTTTCAGCTAACCTTGTGACCTCAATTCTGTTTTCCCCTTCGGTGTGGTGTCTGACAATGTGCTTTTGCCAATATCCTTCTATAGTAATACTGTAGGTTGCTACCAGAAACCGCTTATTTCTTAACCCCTGCCCTGGTTTCTGGATACAGAATAAGGCCATGTTCACACATGGCAAAACAGCAGCTGTTCTGTGACACGACCGTGTCACAGAACAGCTGCTGTCAGAAATGTTCAACCCTGCCGATACTGCAGTATCGGCCGGGTGAACATCACTTAAATTCAATTGTAAGGCGGGCACATCCTAAAAAACTTTGTGCCATCTATACTGATGGGTGAGGTTTTTGGTGGAAAAACTCTGGCTACTTTGTAATTGTGTTGTAGTTGCAGTTTCTGCAAACTTTAGATAGGTGCACAAATAAAGACCTAACTACAAAGTCATAAGTAGTACCTGGATGTAACTGCACTGTAATCACTTAATGGTCTGCAGGGACAGTGTAGTGCTGAGATCTATCAGTATATGGGCACTGTATGGGGAACATATTAATAATAGTAATGCAGTACTATTTAGTCACTATGTGGTGGTAATACGCGGTCATGGCATGGTGGTATTATTGATCATATCGGTCTTAGTATACTTTATTTGGTCAATAACAGTATAGTAATGTGTCTGGTGATAATATCTTCATACACTGGCACTTTGGGTGGTATTGCTTTTAACATTATGGGATTTGTTTAGTAACAGTGTTACAGTTATATATATATCGTGATATTTTCTCCTTGTATACAGGTATTTTTGGTAGCTGATTGACTATATTAGCTAGAATTATTTACTATTATAAACAGAAAATTGGCTGAAAGACATGTTGTGGTTGAGAGGGTGGGACCAAGGTACTCTAGTCTAATATTGCTTACCATGGACCCTCCAGGGGAGCACACAAAACAGCTGTATTATTAACTATTACTATTATAACTACTACTATATGAACATTAGGTTCCTACTTATTACTCAAGGTCTGAATCAGAACATTAACATACAAATTCTATTATGTTACATTATTATAAGTGAACAGCACTATTGAGCTGAGTTCTTTATTTTTTCCTCAAATACTGAACAGTTTTATCTATAAGGTGAATATAGATGTAACTGCACATTGTATAGGTGGCTCCATAGTTAGCACTATTGTAGCACTGGGGTCCTAGGTTCACTTCCCACCAAGGATACATATGCAAGGAGTTTGTATGTTCTCTCTTAGCACAGTGGTGTTATGGATTATGAGCAGAATTTCTTCCGGGGACCATACTTGTAATCCAAATCACTCTTAAACCAAGGCAAATTTCCCCATAAGAAATCAATGAAATGCCAACAATTGGCATTCATACCCCAAAAATAATGATTTTTTTTTAAATTCTGAATAACATGTAAAACAAATTAAACAAACATTTAAAACAGCTGGATATGTCATATTATAAGTTACTGTACAGTATAGCAATCAGCATGTGGTGTATAATGTATAGTAAGTGCATAACCCAGATAACACAGCAGCAGTTTGTAGATACAGGATGGAACTGCAGATCCCCATAAGGCAGTAGCGCAGTACAACAGGCTAAAATAGAGAGGCAGGGCTGCTGCCAGAGGTCTGTATGGTCACATGACAGAAATGGGGAAGGGGTGTGTTCAGCATGGACCAATCAGGAACTGAAAATCAAAGAGTTGTGCAGAAGGACAGTGACAGTAACTTTTCTATACATCAGTGTGAATGGCTAAGTGTAAGCGCAGGGACATTATAGCAGCAGTGTGTATAGCTAAGTGTAAGCGCAGGCACATTATGGCAGCAGTGTGTGTAGCTGAGTGTAAGTGCAGGCACATTATAGCAGCAGTGTGCATAGCTGAGTGTGAGTGCAGGCACATTATAGCAGGAATGGAGAGGATAGGAAACTGGAGCTGACAGAGACTGCAGGAAGCATGAAGGAATGAGCAGGACATATGTGGGCACAGAGAGGGGTTAAAGCTATGAAAACATTACCTCCAAAGTCCTGTCCACTGATGCAAGCCCCAGCCTGAAGTGGATCTGCTATGATTTGGAAGGTGGGGGAGACTACCTGGGTCAGAGTAAAGAGCTGTAGACCCACTATGCAGACCATGTCCCTCCCCTGAGCTCTTAAAACAAAGCAATGCTCTTAAACAAAGTTACAATTTTGAAAAACTGTGAGCTCTTCTTGCAAAGGACTCTTAATTCAAGTTACTCTTAAACCGAGATACCATTGTACTCGTGAATTTAGATTGTGAGACCTAGTGATAGCAGGGACCTATTTTAGTCATATTAGAGTGGGTACTTCTTGAGCATGCTCGAGTCCAATTGTTTGGCATTTAAAGAGCGGTGGCTGAAGAAGCATCCAACTTCTTCAGCCACCAGTATTCAAATACCGACCGATCGGAGACGAGAATGCTCGAGTTGCGCTCATCTCTAGTGATGACAAAATATAAAGCGCTGTGGAACTATATAAGTAAAAGCATTACTATTATTCTTTAGATCCCAAACTGGTCTGGTCTTTCACTGCTCTTCTGATCTGTTATTGCCCTGCAATAACTGGAATCCTGGATATGAATGGATACTGGATTGTAGACCCTACTGCTGGGGAGTGATGCAAGTAGTAACAATCTATTAGTAATGCTTATTTAAGAGACTTCTTCCCTATCAACAGGAGAACTAGTGGACTGGTCGGAGAGAAAACTGTTGGAAGAAGAAAAATATGTTCCAATTTTGGCATCGGCAAAGATCCTCATCAGTTGAACCTCCTCCAATCTGCTTAAAAAAAATACATTATTGTGTCGGACGACCCCCCCCCCCCCTTGCAGTATTAGTTATTGGCATAAATTGCTCAATATTGTAGAGGAAATGTAGATACAAATAGGGAATCCTTTGCTTACACACATAGGTAAGAGTCACTTTCCAATGCCACTATAGTGCATACATACAGTACCTCAGTATCCCACCATACCCTACATGTTTCAACTAAATGCTTCATCAGGGAGCTTTTTTCAACACATATACAACATTGTGTAACTACCTATATGTTTGCAGCCATCAGTTTCCTATCCTTAGATTAACTTTTTTGTTTATTGAAAATAATTTTTTAACAAATTGATGGATTTTACCATTTGTGTAATTTTTTTTTCTGTGGTGGATAGCATTAGGGCATTGCTGAGGGATTAAATTGGTGTACTCTATTCCGAAATCATGTAAAGGAAGAAGAGAAGGAAAGTCTAAGTAAATGTTGGGCAAACAAGGTGCCCTGTAACACTTACTGAATTTATTGTCATTCCTGACATTCGGTGACAATGTTATGAAGTCAGGTTCGGTTACAAAGTTGTGTTATGCACCAAGGTCTCGGGGCGGATGGTTGTTATTGGAGTCAGTGGAACTGAATTTATATTTGCGGCACGTGTAATTTATGCCCCTGGGTCTCTCTGTGCCTCAAGTGACGTCAACATTGATCAGACAAATGTCACCCGACGCTGCTGGTACACAACACTTTACATGTTTGTTTAGGGCTAAATCACCAATGACCACACAAAGAGGTTCAGAGAAGAGACTTGACGGATTTTATTTTCAGACCAAGCAGCTAATCCGTCTCCTTTTGTTTTGATTGCAAACAGGGGAAAAATGGGGTCACACCTCTAAATACAGAGATAACGAAAGGGGGCCGGGGGGGGGGGTGTAAAGTGAAGGCTGCAATTTATAACTCTGGATTGAGAGGAAAAATGTCAAGATTAGACGTGAGACACGTGATGGAATTTATTGGAAAATCAGAATTCATTTGGATATCTGTAGGCTGTTAGAAGCTATACATAGGCGTGCCAGCTGAGGAGACAATGACCACCAGCTAAAATCTGGTCCACTTAAACAATCCTTTGTGGCATCTATTGTTGTAATAGAAAGCATAGCACTGCATGCTGTACTATTCTTCCCAACAGATAGGACAGAATATGTGATGGGGGGTTTTAGGGGGTGACTCTGTCTGCATTACTAAGGTCAAACGATTTCCTTTTATCCACATGCTCCCTCTCCCCCTGGTTGAACTTGATGAATATTAGAGAATTGGGTCCAATTCGTTAATATGCGCAAATTGAATCTTAACCCCTTAGTGACGCCGATACGGCTTTTTACGGCGGTCACTAAGGGTCCTTATTCTGCTGCCATCAGCTTTTTACGGCGATGGCAGAGAATAAGGCTGCGGGGCCGGGACGGCCCCCACCCCATCCCCCCAGCTACCGGAGGTAGCTGAGGGGTTGGGGCAGTGTGTGGGGTCCGTCCCGCCCCCCCCCCCCCTTACCAACGATCGCCGCTATTAACGTTATAGCGGCGGCCGTCGGTAAAAGGGATTACCGGTGCTGCCGCCGCCTTTCATCTCCCCCCTCCATGAATCCACGGCGGGGGGAGATGAAATAAGTGTCCCCCAGACCTCAGATCAGCCCCCCCTAGTAGGGCGATCTGAGTGAATGATTGGTGACATGAATGATTGGTGACAGGGGATAAAAAGTGATGTCCCCCCACCCCCCAAGTCGCCCCCCACCCCCCCTGTCACCCCCGTCCCCCAGTCACCCCCCCCCTTCCCCATATACGTTACCTGATCCTGGAGCTCCTTCCTCCTCGGCGTCCTGGCTGGTTGTGAAGTGCGCATGCGCTCCACAACCAGCCAACTCTGGAAAATTTAAAGTGACAGAGACCAATTTGGTCTCTGTCACTGAACTATGATTACTGAGATAGAAAATATCACAGTAATCATAGTAATATAGTGAAAATGAATGTATAAAGTACAAAAAGTGACAAACATACAAAAAAAATAAAACACACACTTTTTATTATAGTAATAATTGCAGTTTACTCTCAAATTACCCCTAACCCCCCCAGATTACCCGTAACCACCGCACGTTGCCCATAACCACCGCACGTTGCCCGTAACCACCGCACATTGCCCGTAACCACCGCACGTTGCCCGTAACCACTGCACATTGCCCGTAACCACCCCAAATTGCCAGTGACCCCCTCCAGATTACCCGTAACCACCCCAAATTACATGTACCCACCCCAGATTACCTATAAGCACTTCAGTTTATCAGTAACAATCCCAGATTGTCTGTAACCCTTCCAGGTTGCACATAACCCCCCCAGGTTTCCCGTAATCACGCCAGATTACATGTAACCCCCCAGATTGCACGTAACCACCGCACGTTGCCTCTGACCACGCCACAATGCCTCTGACCACCGCACGTTGCCTCTGACCACCCCAAATTGCCAATGACCCCCTCCAGATTGCGGTGCCCATGCCAGATTACAGGTATCCACCCCAGATTGCCTATAAGAACTTCAGTTTATCCGTAACCACCCCACGTTGCCCGTAACCACCCCAGATTGTCTGTAAGCACTGCAGGTTGCCTGTAACCACCCCACGTTGCCCGTATCCACCCCAGATTGTCTGTAAGCACTGCAGGTTGCCCGTAACCACCCCACGTTTCCCGTAACCACCCCTGATTGTCTGTAAGCACTGCAGGTTGCCCGTAACCACCCCATGTTGCCCGTATCCACCCCAGATTGTCTTTAAGCACTGCAGGTTGCCTGTAACCACCCCACGTTGCCTGTATCCACCCCAGATTGTCTGTAAGCACTGCAGGTTGCCTGTAACCACCCCACGTTGCCTGTATCCACCCCAGATTGTCTGTAAGCACTGCAGGTTGCCCGTAACCACCCCACGTTTCCCGTAACCACCCCAGATTGTCTGTAAGCACTGCAGGTTGCCCGTAACCACCCCATGTTGCCCGTATCCACCCCAGATTGTCTTTAAGCACTGCAGGTTGCCTGTAACCACCCCACGTTGCCTGTATCCACCCCAGATTGTCTGTAAGCACTGCAGGTTGCCCGTAACCACCCCATGTTTCCCGTAACCACCCCAGATTGTCTGTAAGCACTACAGGTTGCCCGTAACCACCCCACGTTGCCCGTATCCACCCCAGATTGTCTGTAATCACTGCAGGTTGCCCGTAACCACCCCACGTTGCCCGTAACCACCCCAGATTTTCTGTAAGCACAGCAGGTTGCCCGTAACCACCCCACGTTGCCTGTAACCACCGCACGTTGCCTCTGACCATGCTACGTCGCCTCTGACCACGCCACGTCGCCTCTGACCACGCCACGTCGCCTCTGACCACCGCAGTTTGCCTCTGACCACCGCAGGTTTCCTCCGACCTCCGCAGGTTGCCTCTGACCACCCCAAATTGCCAATGACCCCCTCCAGATTGCGGTAACCATGCCAGATTACAGGTACCCACCCGAGATTACCTATAAGCACTTCAGTTTATCCGTAACCCCAGGTTGCCGTAACCACAGCAGGTTGCCCGTGACCACCCCATGTTGTCCGTAACCACCCCAGATTACCTGTAACCACCTCAGGTTGCCCATAACCACCCCTGGTTGTCCGTAACCACCCCACATTACCTGTAATCTCATTTTTTTTTATTTTAGTAACTGCGCTATTCTAATAACCATTACTAGCTGCGGTTTTGCTCCAGTAAATTGGCACTCCTTCCCTTCTGAGCCCTGCTGTGTGCCCATACAGTGGTTTATGCCCACATATGAGGTACCGTTTTACTCAGGAGAACCTGAGTTACAGATTTTGGGGTACGTTTTCTCTCCTGTTCCTCGTCAAATTGAGAAATTTCAAACTAAACCAACATATTATTGGAAAAATTCGAGTTTTTGATTTTTACTGTCTAATTTTGAATACTTTCCTCTAATACCTGTGGGGTCAAAATGCTCACCACACCCCAAAATGAATTCTCTGAGGGGTGTACTTTCCAAAATGGAGTGACTTATTGGGAGATTTTACTCTGCTGGCACTACAGTGGTGCTGCAAACGGACCTGGCGCTCAGAAACTTCTTCAGCAAAATCTGCATTGAAAAAGCTAATTGGCGCACCTTCCCTTCTGAGCCCTCCTGTGTGCCCATACAGTGGTTTACGCCCACATATGGGGTACCATTGTTCTCAGGAGAACCTGCGTTACAAATTTTGGGGTACTTTTTTCTCTTGTTCCTCGTGAAATTGAGAAATTTCAAACTAAACGAACATATTATTGGAAGAATTCGAGTTTTTCATTTTTACTGTCTTCTTTTGAATACTTTCCTGTAATACCTGTGGGGTCAAAATGGTCACCACACACCAAGATGAATTCTTTGAGGGGTGCACTTTCCAAAATGGGTTGACTTATGGGGGGTTTTCTCTTTGCTGACACTACAGGGGCTCTGCAAACGCACCTGGCGCTCAGAAACTTCTTCAGCAAAATCTGCATTGGAAAAGCTAATTGGTGCTCCCTTCCTTCTGAGCCCTGCTGTGTGCCCATACAGTGGTTTACGCCCACATATGGGGTACCGTTGTACTCAAGAGAACCTGTGTTACAAATTTTGTGGTGCTTTTTCTCTCATGTTCCTTTTGAAAATGAGAAACTTTAATCTAAACGTATATATTATTGGAAAATTTTAATTTTCCATTTTTTTATTGCCTAATTGTGAATACTTTCCTCCAGCCCCTGTAGGGTTAAAATGCTCATTATACCCCTAGATTAATTCTTTAAGGTGTGTAGTTTCCAAAATGGGGTCACTTATGGGGGTTTTCAGGATACCAGACTTCTAAATCCATTTAAAAAAAGAACTGGTCCTTAAAAAAAATCAGTTTTGGAAACTTTCACGAAAATGTGATAATTTGCTGATAAATTTCTAAGCCCCATAAGACCCTAAAAAAGTAAAATATGTTTACCAAATTATGCCAGAATAAAGAAGACATACTGGTAATGTGACTTAGTAACTAATTTATGTGCTACGACGTTCTTTTTTTAGAAGCAGAGAATTTCAAAGTTCATAAAATGCAAATTTTTAAAATTTTTCATGATATTTTGATGTTTTTCACAAAAAACACACAAAGTAGTGACCAAATTTTGCCACTAACATAAAGTGCCATATGTGACGAAAAAACAATCTCAGAATCGCTAGCATACGCTAAAGCATCACTGAGCTATAAGAGCATAAAGTGAGACAGGTCAGATTTTGAAAAATTAACCTGGTCATTAAGGCCCAAACTAGCTGCAGCACGAAGGGGTAAATAAATTTCAATAAAACAGCAAAATTATAGTAGCTACAGTACTGGGACTATTACTGAAGGGCAAATCTTGTAAAAGTGTCAAAAATTGGAAAATCACAATAAAAAAAAAAAGTCAATCATCCAATCTAATGAAATCCAACTTAACCCAGTAGGAGTGGAGACATTATGTGAGGCGCACGCTCCATGCACGGATCCCAGTAAATTAGTATAACGCAATAGGAGTTTACAGAGCCCAGTGAGTGAATAATATGGACTGTGTCCCAGTGAATACGTATAGGCACCCAATTACTCTGACCACGCCACGTCGCCTCTGACCACCGCAGTTTGCCTCTGACCACCGCAGGTTTCCTCCGACCTCCGCAGGTTGCCTCTGACCACCCCAAATTGCCAATGACCCCCTCCAGATTGCGGTAACCATGCCAGATTACAGGTACCCACCCGAGATTACCTATAAGCACTTCAGTTTATCCGTAACCCCAGGTTGCCGTAACCACAGCAGGTTGCCCGTGACCACCCCATGTTGTCCGTAACCACCCCAGATTACCTGTAACCACCTCAGGTTGCCCATAACCACCCCTGGTTGTCCGTAACCACCCCACATTACCTGTAATCAGCCCTCCTCTCCTCTCCTCTCTGTCCCTATATCTCTCTGTTAGTCTCTCCCTGCTCTGCTCTAACTCCTTGCTGCCATCCTGCTCTCTGATTGGCTACCTCCGTTACCGAACCCCCTTATATAGAGACTGACATCACAGAGGGGTCTGCAGCTGATTGGACAGTTGCTAGGGATTATTTTTAATCCCTTTCTCCCATCCAGTGATGCCCCAGACAGCATGTGCAGCAGCCATTTTGTTTTGTTTGTTTTTCTTGCGAATTTCCTTAAAAAATTGGTGGGAAGTCGCTTCACAGAACAAAGCGAAGTGACAGGCTGATTTGCAGCGATTTTAAATTGCAGGATTTGCTTCATTTATCTCTTATACATATATATCTATCCTTTTGCATTTATATTACATTGTTATTAATAAACTGTAAGGGTTTAGTAAATAAGCTCCAATGACTAAGTTTTATGTCAGTCAGTTTTTAGAAGAACTAACCATTTTTGAAGGGTATTTAGCAAAGCAAAAGCTTTGGCTGTCCAGGCATGATGGGAATTGTAGTTCTGCAACAGCTGGAGGGACGAAGATTCCCCATCCCTGTTCTAGAATACACTATATCCATGATTATTTAATAATCCGGTTCCATTCTATAATCCAATTCTGCTCTGTGTTACGTGACCTGCACGGACTCCCGATGCAGGTCTATGGGGGCGTCAAAGTCTTATAGATACAGAGTGGGAAGAGGACTGTGCAGTAGGGTGGTCATCTCCCCACTCATTCTACTGGTTAGACAAGTTATAACCCCTCCAACCCTGACCAATAAAAAACTTTTGGCGTGACCCTAGGACATTGCAAAATAGAAAAGTCCAACAGCATCCAGGAGTGTCTCAATACCTTGTGGTCTGATCCTTGGTAGCACAATGGTTAGGGAGCTTTATAGAATAGAAATTGAGAAGAGATGAGCTCAACTTGTGTAAACTCAAGTCCAATCTTTCAGTATTTGAATACTGGTGGGTAAAGAAGTTGGATACAGCCCTAGGAGGTCTGGAAAAACATGAATACAGCCATAGGCTTCAGTTGCGCTCATCTCTAAAACTGAGTACACAGCCATCACCAACGTATTAGAAGATTCCTTCAGAGATAATTTTCTTGAGGATCCTAAACCCTTTGGCATTGCTCAGTACTTAAACTTATCTTTCAGACTGGAGTTCTTATGGGCCCACCATAAGAAATCTGAGCGCACATACCCTGTACCTAAACAGACCATGTGCATAATAACTTCAGGATACATTGTAAATTTAGCTGTTATCATTGCACATATAGGCTACATCATCAGTAAATAGAATGTGTGATTTGTCAGTACACCCTGGTGACTGGTAACCAACTCTAGATGTTTACTACTTAATGTGTCGGTCCCGTTATTTCATCTATTAGTATATGATGGATTTTAGAACTAGTGGATAAGAAATTCCCAGTACACCTTGGCACTGGGGTCAAGGAGCTTAACGTTGACCCCAGAAGAAAGCTTGCAGTAAACATACTGGAGAGTCAAGGTAAAACATAAGGCTTTTCATAGTACTTTAATGGGATTACTTAAAATTTTTATATATATATATATATATATATATATATATATATATATATATATTACAAAACAGTTAAAAAAAACATTTTTTTTCTTTTAAATTTAAGTGAGAGAGACCCCTCTGAGCCAACTAGAGGAGAGCAGGATTATTTTTTTCTGCTGGCGGAAGCAAAGTTTCCATACTCTTATCTAGAGAAGTCCAGATGTTTAACACTGATGTCAGAGCAAAGAAGAGAAAATGTTCAAGGATTCTGGCACTGATGGGGTCCACGTTTAACCTCTTCCATGACATTACTAAGCTGTTGAGCAAAGGGAACTATCTGTAAGGATTTGGTTATTGTCTTCTAAGTGTTTACTTCCCTTATAATCCAAAAATGTCTTTTTTCTAACATCCTCACTTTTCAGGTCTCTCTCATTTGCTATATTCGTCTTTCTGTATGGTTTCTGATTTATGAGTCCTTGAATGTGTTGTTTTACAAGGGATTTTCCAGCTTATAGTGGAAGGAGGCTATTTCTGCGTTATTGAGGTGCTACAGAAATCGGGGTGGGTTACCGTGAGTTCAGTACATAACAGTGAATAGACTTTTAATAGAGACATGGAAGTTTTATGGTATATAACCTTTGTGGGTTCCATATCAGTCAACTGTACAATGGTTTTATCGTAAAGTGTTATTAAAACCTGTATATTTATATTTATTATCCATCTATAGAAATGTATAGAGGTGACTCCCATGAAATATGTTCATTTCAAATCAATACATCTAGGTACAGAATTTGTTTCTCCTCTCTATTCCAATGGAGGATAGAAGGACTACTGTATGTGACTGCCCAGGGCAGTGATGACTAACCTTGAGGGTGGGTTCATACTACGGAAGTCTCGCGGATAAACTCAGCGGAATACGCCGGCCCATAGGATGGTGTCTATGGAGCTGTCGGAAAGGCGCGCGGCTGTGTGTTTTCCGCGAGAATTCCGTAGTGTGAACCCACCCTGACACTCCAGCTGTTGCAAAACTACAATTCAAAACTACAATACAAAACAACCAAAGATATGGCTTTGGCTGCCCAGGCATGATGGGAGTTGTAGTTTTGCAACAGCTGGAGTGTCGAGGGCCATTGCCTCCCTAGATTTTGCTACAGAGAGGGCCTTTGTATAGCTCTTAGGATAAAGGTTTGAGGCTACCTTGAGTTGGGGTCATTGAGTATTTCCCCCAAGTAATAGCTGGTGTATGGTTTCAGTGAAATACGGCCACATTTTTGGACATTATGACAGTCCTGGCTCAACTGGAAGTGTACTGACCGTGTCCTAGATGACTGTGATGCTGTTCGATCAGGTTGTTAGACTGGGACTTATGGGGTAGCATGGATGCAAAACTGCAGCCATATTACACTTGCCTGAAACTGGCCACGTAAAACCGGTAGGTGTCCTGGGTCCTAACAAAAATGTCCTCATACATCACTTATCAAGGGAGAGTTGGGAGCCTCCATATACCTTAAGATCCCCAAACACCTTCAATAACTGACGGCCAAACAATCATCCAGTGGTCAGTTCTCTCCTGCCCTCTGCCCATCCTCCCTACAAACAGGAACTAGTGATGAGAAAATATACAGTATTTGTGAATGCCTTTTAAGCCAGCTGCCTTTTAACTCCACTGCAGGTGCCTGGAAAAGCTGGATGCAGTCCTGGGCAATCTCACCCAAGTCTGCATCCAGCTTTTCCAGGCACCAGTAGTGGAGTTAAAAGGCAGCTGGCTGTCAAACCGATGGCCGATTGTAGCCAAGTGCTTCACTAATACTGTAGATTCGTTCATCTCTAGCAGGAATTTTCGACATTTACAAACTTTTCTGTGTTCTCTTTGGGGAGGGGTAAGCTGCTATAATAGGAATCTCGCTGTGGCCTCTCTTTTTCTCTGAACAAAGGGGTTGCTGTGATTTTCTATTACCACCATCATCATCTGTGGTTGTTCAGGACCACCCTATAAATCTTAGATTGATGGCCAAATCCACCGCGAGCTGTGGGTATATTCAAATGCTGAAAGATCTGATGCTCGAGTTGCACTCATTTCTATTCTTTAACCGTTCTTCGGTAGAACAAATTGAGAGCTTAGGGTCCTTATCTTGCTGCATGACCCACGTTCTGATAATTCCCTTTAACATTTTATGTAAGAATGTACTTTGTTTCATCAATAATGGCAAGCCATCCTAACTCAGATGTAGCAAAACAGGCCCACACCATTATTCCCCGCGCAGGCGCCGCTCTGTTGATATACAACACTTAAAGCGAATGTACCTGATGTTACATTTGCTTTAACACTAAAGCTCAATTTTGGTCTCATCCAACAACAAAACATTGCGTCAACAACCTTCTGGCTCATCCAGGTCTACTTCAACTGCAGACAGGCAGCAATGTTCACACCATTATTGTTGAGTGTACCCCTGAACATTGACATTAGCTTATATGTGAAAGACCTTTAGTTGTTTAGAGGTTACCTTGGTTTTATGTGACCTTGCTATCCTTTATACAGCTTGCACTTGGCATAATCCTTGTTGGTCAACCACTTCAGGGGAGGGCAATAAAAGTATTGTAAAGTATTGGATTTTCTTCTTTTGTATACAATGGTCCAGATGTTCTAATCTCGCTGTGTCAGAATTTTGTCCACATATAGTATATATGGGCCAAAAGGATACTAATTCTCCTTAAGGAGAGTGTGCTATAAAGACGTGTGATGAATTAAAGGCCATTTCTGCTCCACTGGGAATTCTGGGAAGAAAGGATATGCAAAATAACTCCTCTCACACCACTTGGGCGAAGTGGTGTCCCTTCAAGTCAGTGTTTCACTCTAGGAGTGGGGGAAGGGGGGGATCTATGCAAAGTCAAACAATCTCTCCGTGAATTTGGAGAAATTTTTTGGCTAGTATAACACTGACTTGAAGGAACACCACTTTGCCCAAGTGGTGTGAGAGTAGCTATTTTGCATTTCCTTTCTTCCCAGATACTACTGTGTATAGACACTTTGCTGCCAGGTTTAAAAAAAGGTGTTGTTACTAGAGATGAGCGAACCTCGAGCATGCTCGAGTCTATCCGAACCCGAGCATTCGGCATAGCGGGGGCTGCTGAAGTTGGATAAAGCTCTTAAGCTGTCTGGAAAACATTAATACATGGATATGTTTTCCACATAGCCTTAGGGCTTTATCCAAGTTCAGCAGCCCCCGCTATGCCGAAGGCTCGGGTTCGGATCGACTCGAGCATGCTTGGAGTTCGCTCATCTCTAGTTGTGACCTAAGGTGTGCACCCATTTTATCCAATAAGTGAAGCCTTGATGCAGTAGTAAGTGCAGGGAAAAAAGCACTTTATAAGCGTTTCCTGTTATAAGTGTATATTGGTAATTTGTATAACTTTTGAGGGGCAATACAATACTTTAATAAAAAATTTTGCCGGATTTCTCTGGTGCATTGTCTGTTCTAAGGGTGTGTTCAGACTACAGAATCCGCACAGAGAAGTTCCAGCGGATTCCACCACTTGTCCCTGCTCGCATCTCCACCGTGCCATAGACTCCATACTATGGTCAGGCAGATTTCGCTGTCCGCCCAAAGAATTGAGAAGAATTCCGAACGGCGGAATCTACGGGAACTTCTCTGTGCGGATTCCGTAGTCTGTTTGCACACAGAGTTCATGTACATGTGGGCCAAACTCTTTACAGATTACAGGTTATGCAACTCTTCTTCTGAGCTTCTCAGAAATCTTCCTTGCCCATGCCACGGTACGCATCCACAAAAAGGAATAGGATGATAGTCCTATGATAGTTGCTGCTGCTTCAATGATATGGGTGGTAGAAATACTTAGAGGTAGCAAAATTAATCTGCTCTCAGCTGAGCATCTCCCCATGTAATAGGAGATGGCTGATTAAGAGCTAGGGCCGCACAATCTAGAGATTGTTCGTGCAGCCCTTGCCGAACGATTATAAAGCCATATAGTAGGCTCTGTAAATTAGCGCCAATCTTCTAGATATCTTCTGACCCTGCACGATTGACAAGGATGGGTGGGGGAGCTAGGGGACATTACAGTCCCCAGCAGTTGACACTTTGCACAAGAAAATTAAAGCATTTTCCTATGTTCTGGAAAAACGAATGTATGAAAGGTATCATGTCTCTCTGTTACCTTACAGCCATCACTGTCCGCAGTCTGTCAGCATGTTAAGCTTATATCTTAGGGTGTCATTATAAGGATTTTTGACTCTTAGGAGTATACAATAAGTATATCTCCAGGTCTGCTCTAAACGGGGCTTCTACTAACTGACTGGTTAGCAACTGAGCTCTGCTACATCTGTCTCTTTCATATTTCTAATACATAAGAATGATTGAGTGCTATTATTTGTTTCGTATCATACAGTACGTAATCAGACTTGGCCACATATGTTTTAGCGGTTTCTCGGCAGCCTTGAGCAATGTGCTCTCCCATATCGGAGTCCGCGGAGCTTTATCTCTTGAGGGCCCAGCCTCATTATTCAGGCACACTCTTGACGTGTGCCTGTAGTGAGTGTGGTCCCCCTCTTCCTGCGTATCACGCTAGTTATCTGTCCATCTGCCGCCATCTATCCACACGTCCCTGAACTTCAGAGACCCTATGCTGATAATTCCATGTTACACAATAAATTTAATAGCATTTTAAGTGACAGTGACCTTGTTACCTAACATTCTTTGTGTTCCAGGCTTGTTCCATCCAGGCCTCTGTTCTCAATATCTGCTTGGAATTGAAATTAGGAGGTTTCTAAGAAATAAGTGTGGTTATAAAAACCGTAAATCGGAAGAACTCTGCCATCACCCTGCTGCCATTAGAATCCCATTCAGGAATCCGAATGCCATACATTTTTACATTACAATACATTTAATTTGCATTGTTGTAAATCTATTGGATTTTCAAGGATTTTTTTTTCTAAATGTCGGTTTGTACACAACAGTTCTGAATCTGAGTAGTAAGTAAAACAATAAACAAACACGAGAACGTGCAATGACTTGTTAGGATTGATCAAAGTACCATTGATCTTGCATAAGGGGGTAGTTTTATCCAATAGGACTGTATTTAATGGCATCAATGTTTTTTTTTTTTTTTTTATTCTGCATTTTAATGGCTTTAATGAAATTCTAAGTTCCTGGAGTCCGTTATATAGAAGTGACTGTCCAGATCAGACATGTCAAACTCTGGCCCGTGGTGCCATTATTTTTGGCCCGCTGAGGAAATAAAATAATTTGTTACAGTTTGGCCGCTGATGTATACGGCTCGCTGTGGAAGTTATTTCCTACAGCTGCCCTGCCGATGCATCCCAGCGCTTCCCATAGGTCCTGTAGGGCAGGAAGCATCCACGTCACTGCCATCCATACCTATAGGACAGTGGTACGTGCGGCAGTGATGAGGATGCTTCCCTCCAATAAAGAACCTGCAGCAGCGCCGTTGGACTGCTCTTGGCGAGATGTCAGAAAGGAATCGGTAAATAGAAGACATGGAAGGGGCGGAGGGGTACATAGCATATGTAGGGGAGCGAAGGGGGTTTGACGCCCCTGGTCTAGATTTTCCAGAAAAACTTTCAACGATATCCAGAGTTCTCCCATTAATTTGTTCATGTTATGTGTTCTCACTGTTTCTGGGATGGAGGAACAGTTTTTCAACTGGATGGTGGCAGCAGACTTTAAAGTGAATCTGTAACCCCCTGACCACTTACCAACATGATCGCACTGCTGGATAGATCTAAGTAAAAGCATTCAAAACGCACCTTTGTTGCTTGTGTCTGTTTTTATTTTCATAAAAAAAAAATTGGGGGGGGGGGGCTGTGAATGGTGCCAAAGAGGCCCTAGAACCACTAGATCTCGCTGTGCTGTATAGAGTGTGTATGTGGCTAATTATGCAAGGGGTGGGCATACAGCACTGTGAGGTGTAATGGAGCTAGGGCCCAAACAATAAAGGTACTTTTTTTTATGAAAATAAAGAAAAGACGACACAACAAAAGGTATGTTCTGAATGCTTTCATTTAGATCTATCCATCGGTGCTGTCAGCTAAATACGCAGTCACAGGGTCGCAGATTAACTTTAATGAACTTGTGATGTGTGACTGACAGCTGACTAAGGAATAGGCTGCAGGATTAGGGAGCCGTGCAATATCTGCAGTACCAGCCGGATGATTTTCATTTCTGGTGAATTCGGATGTAGACTCACCCATGTGTGCCCTCATCCCAATTCACCGGCCGAACACTCCATTGTGTGAACTGACATGCCTGTGTGACCGCTATTCAATGGGATTCCATTCATTCAAATAAAACGTATGTTTAGCATAAATCACGGTCTCTTTTATAGTAGCCAGCCCTCCCCTGTAGTCTCTTACATAGTATGCAGCCCTCCCCAATAGTCTCTTATATAGTAGCCAGCCCTGCCCATAGTCTCTTATATAGTAACCAGCCCTCCCCATAGTCACTTATATATTAGCCTGCCCTCCCCCATAGTCTCTTATATAGTAGCCAGCCCACCCCAATAGTCACATATAGTAGCCATGGTGGGCCAGATGTAATTCAAACATTCAAGTAAATTTGTCAAATGTTGCCAAAGGGTTAATTTTATTGATCAATGTATTGTTTAGCAGACCCTTAAATTGTACCTGTGATCAGGGCCACTGGCGTATTAGCGGTGAATCCCCCTTGGGAAGGGGAAGAGTGCTAACATATTTTGTTCTTGTGTTCGTAGCCACGGACACTCGAATTTCCGTCAGCAGGGTGGAGAATTCACCTTCGGCAGTGACCCTGGTGAAAGGTACACTTTAAATGCTTTATTTAGGGCATAGTATTTATTTGTCATTGGATTGCTAACGGTATTATATAGAGCACTTACTAACTTACGTGCTTTCGCAAATATGCCCCAATCCAATCCAGTACTTACCCATATGGCACAGGAAGATTTGCAGATGTTCTTCCTAGCATTACATGGCTGGGGACTGCTTCCTTCACCCACTCATTTTAGCTCATAACAGATCACATAAACCTAACCAAGAGGATGAACAAAGGAAGACTGCAGTCCCAACAGGAACAGGTGGGCAAGGCAAACTGTTGGCTTAGTTATAGAACCAGTTAAGGCCCTATTACACGAAGCGATTATCGTCCATTACAGCCAATAATCGCTTGGTGTAATAGAAGACAATGATCAGCTGACATGAACAATGTTGGCTGATTGTTGTCTTTAAACATGTTGAAAGACAAACGACGATAGCAACGATCTGCTGCCGTCGCTCCGTGTAAAAGGAGACTGACGCTCTCTCTAATGGGCTCCCCAGAGATCTTTAGCACCTCCACCTCCCTGCGCCCCCCCCCCCCAGCACTTACTCACATGCTTTAGAGCATGTAACTGTGTCGGCAGCGAATGGGGAACGAGGAGCTAGCGAGCGATGACCTAACTGGTCAGCACTCGCTTACTCTCAGACATTTCCCCATGTAATAGGGGCTTTACAAGGGCCAGTATAGCCACTGGAGACGTGGTACTGCAAAACTGGGGAGGTAGGTGGGGGGCCAGAGGAAGAAGTGGGGCAGGTGATAAAGGAGAATAGCAGGACTTGTATTACAGCAACAATGAAAGACTGTTGCCATAAGGTAGAGCTGCAGAACAAGGTTTAGTGTGTAATTAAATATCATACTAAAAACCAATAGGGCAATCATATTGGGGGGCATTTATGAACATTACGGCAGGGGCGTAAGCCAGGGAGAAGTCATACCTTTGCCCCTTCTCCCTAGCCTATGCCTGCCAAATGGGCAAGCCGGGGGGGCTCTGCAAGGCAGGGAGGAGGCGTGGCTTCTCCCCGTGCCGCATTTACTGGTATTTACACCTGCTCGCAGGCGTAAATCATGATCCAAATCTACACCTGCCTAATTTAAGGCCAACATACAAGTACAGCGGTCTTGATAAATCCCCCCCCATTGTGTATTGCCTACCTGAATCCAGGAGCTGTTTAGTGGTTTGTTAAGCACTAGAGATGAGCGAACCTCGAGCATCCTCGAGTCCATCTGAACCAGAACTTTTGGCATTTGATTAGCGGTGGCTGCTGAAGTTGGATAAAGCCCTAAGGCTATGTGGAAAACATGGATATAGTCATTGGCTGTATCCATGTTTTCCAGACAACCTTAGGGCTTTATCCAAGTTCAGCAGCACCCGCTAATCAAATGCTGATCGTTCGGGTTCGGATGGACTTGAACCCGAACCGCTCATCTCTATTAAGCACCCATATAAATCCATGCAGGGGCATTCAAAAGGCCTGTGCCGGCTGGTGGACTGGCCGCTTAGCCAATCAGTGACAGGAACGGCATCCCGTACCAGTTACTGACTGGCTGAGTGGCCATTCCATCAGCCAGGTTGTGACGTGTCAATGCCACAGATCCCAGTTGGGGTCCCATGGCCGGTCCTCAGCTCACCATGGGCACGGGGAGAGGTAAGTTAGTACTTGTAATTAAGCTGCCAGATTTTATGATCCGCCGGACTTCTCCTCCAAATATGGGAGCCTAAGTATGACGGATGCTACAAGGCGGCATCTGGAAAAATGGGCTAACAAACGCTCAGCACTCATTTGCAGAACCCTTACAAAGCTAAATAATTGTGTGGTCGGGCTGCGTGAAAGAACCCTGGATCATTTGTGCGGCCTATTCACTTACCGTTTATGTGGGAAGCTATGCAAGTGACTGATGATTTTAATGTCTGTACAAAAGATGCAATCAGCCGATGAATAACAGATTTCGTCTTCATCGACTAATTGCTGACCCTTTCACATGGGCGTTTTATCATAAGTGAGGATTCCTGCCAGACGATAATTGACCAGTGATACAGGACCCTACATACACACTATACACTTGACAGTAATGTCCTAATATACACAGTAATAAAACAAACCACAGACAAGAATGTTATATGAATTCACATTTATTGATTTAAAAATCTCTAACACTTGCTAGACATGCTCTTTAAAATACATTGGTCACATTTCCAAAAAGGTAGTGGAGTTACAGATACATAAAGCTGCAGCAGGATTTGTGCCGTACTAAAATTGGAAAAAAAAATAAAAATTGCAGGGCAGGGGGGGTGGGTAGTTTCGCAACAGGGTCTATCTTCAATAGGTATTATCTAGAGCTGACACCTTCCTGCTTTACATTATTTACACAAATACATAGAATTATCACAAATATATCATTCATTCGGAAAAGGCAGCTGCCAAAAATACAGGAAAGCTATAGTTTATGGGAAATGCCCTGCCTTCCTGTTATTTGGAGGAAAAAAAAAATAGATCTAGAGGCTCACAGTGAATCCATGCCATTGTGACATAAGTACTATATGCACACAGTAGATAAGACGACACTCCAGATGAGGTGAGATCACTCATGAAGATTTAGGGGAATTCCTTTAAGAAATCCCCTATTGCTTCCTAAGTGCTGCAACTCCTATAGTAACCCAGAAAAGAGGTAGTTTTCTATGTAAGTGTGGTCTGTTCCAACGGCACATGAATCTCGGCATGAGGTAGTTAGCGAAATGTTAAACTTTGGTTTCATTTTAAAAAGTTTGTGACTATTGAATTTCTGCTTTAATTTCTTATAACTACAATGCATCATAAGACTGTGGTGGCACCAATGTTCATACAGTTATAGTTTAATTTATGACTCTAGTGAACTCTTTCGGTAAAATTGAGATAACTCCAAATTGGCTGTAACCACAATAAAAACTAACGGTAAAATTGTCTGCTAGGATGCGCGATGTTATCCATTTACAACACGCTAAAAAGAACACCATTATGACAGATGACCGTACAACGGCAGAACAAGGGTCGTGAACAGAAACTGTCTAAGGTCTGTTTTAAGTGGATCAAATACAATGAGATGTCTCCTAGATGAGCACTTTTTCGTCGGCAAAATGTCTCTATTCTCAAACCCTTTGATCTTACTTTATGTAAAAGTGTGGAATAAGGGCCCTTTTACAAGGGCAGATTATTGGCAATGAGTGTTGCTGGAAATACTCAATCGAAGTATCAAAGTGTATCAAACTGTATCAAAGTGTCAGCGATCAGCCGAGAAACAGGAAAATCTTAATAAGAACTTTTAAGGGACCTTCTACACTGACCAATTATTGTCAGACAGGAACCCCCACTGCCGATTATTGTCCGGTGTTATAGGGCCAACGATCAGCCGAAGAGACAGGGACACATCCAGGTTGCTAATTTTGCTTTCCTACCTGGGGTGGATCTGGATCTGGACCACCAGATGTAAATCTGTATTATAATTCTAAAAATATGCTCAGCATAATAACATAATGCATAATAACTGTACTTACCTTCCTCACTCCCTCTGACACTGTCATTCTCCCAAAGCCGGTCCCATTCCATACCACTTTTTCTGTCTTGGAAAGGTGCATGCACTATCTGCTCACCCTATCAGTGGCAGCAGTGTCCTACCTTACATGCTGATTGGCTAAGCAGGCAGGCACTGACGAACAGAAAAGGCGCTGTGAATGGAACTGGCTCTGAGAGAATGGCAGCGACCGGGAGGAGAGAGGAAAGTAAGTACAGCACGTTTCTATAATAATAATACAACCCTTTACAAACTTTCTCAGTAAAACTAAATGGTGGATTATCTGACGTTCTGCTAGACAGATCATAGTGAAAACTAAAAAAAAGGTATATGATGTTACCAATAAAGCTATTACATATATATATGTTAAAATTTTCTTTTCAAGAACACGGGATACGATGTTCTCTTGACTGGTGCATTCCTTAAGACTACTCAATTTGTCTCCTATTATTAACCCAACAGAACAGAAAGTTTATTGGCCGCTTTGTTTCCCTGTTCATAGAAATATACATGGAACCTGTCCTTCTTTCACAGCTTAAGAATTCTTTACAATCCATTGTTATTCATCAAAATACGCTGAAATTTACATTTTTAAAGTCAATTCATTTTTTTCCCAGAAAAACACAAGGTTGGAGCCGGTTGAATGCCAAGGACCCTTAATGTATGTGACTCTTGGCCAGATTTATTTTTTTTTTATAAATTCTGCTGTGGCACAAAACAATATTAGGCACAACTACATTATTACATAGATTTCAGGCCTGAGGTTTTTGCGTCACATGGTTTTTGTAAATGTTGATGACCGATTCAGCCGGTAAGCATACCCGTATTACCACTGACAAAAAGACAAAGGCTTTTCGGCTTGTACAGTCACCACGGGAGGGGAAGAATGTGTAGATGGGTGTGCGTTATGGGTGCTCTGAGGACACAATTGTGCAGCAGCTGATAACCAGCTAGGTAGTCCCCAAAGCTAAACACTGAACGGGTGTACGACTTATACTATAGGTTTGATACAACACACTCTATAGACCCGAATAGGGCAGCTCAGCTTGCCATCATACAGGAGGTTATAGGTTTAGAAATGAATTAAGATCTCCTCTCGTTTAGTTTAAGGGTTGACCATTGACTTAGCATGAGCCATCTCATTGGCAGTGGGTCTATGGTTAAGACCGCCAAGATCTTGCCTTCATCCTTCAGGCAGACAGAAAAGTTAAAAAAGGTTAATCAGTGGGTGATCAGGGGTAGGTAATTTTTTTTTTTTTTTTTTTTACACACATAAGGGCTTGAATGCCCCCCTAAAGCCGAGACAAAGAAGAGTTACAAATCTTTCTTGTATACTTTTTTTTCCCCACTTTTGGCTGATTATTATCTCAAATATATACTGTATTGAAAATATCCAACAGTGTAAACTATATGCGCCACAAAAAGCCTCTTATGCACACCTGGACTTATACTTATTGTATGTTTTGCTGTGCAAAGCACCATCTCTACATTTACTGACAGTCAGTACCTCAATAGGATTTTAAAACAGCTTCATGCATTTCAATGATTTGCCCCATTATACATCTATAAAGGAACATATACTGTAAGTTTGTATCAAATTACGAGGAAATCTTAAATCATGACAATAAAACATCCTTCCCTCCGGCATAAAAAAACTCACATAGTATAATTAAAAGCACAAAAACACAAAAGGCAAAGTTAAAACAACAAATATAAAAACCCCTAAAAACAAACTCAACAATAAAATGGAACTACAACTGCTGGTTAGATAGCGATGGTACATGCCGATTTATCCTATTCACAGTTGCTACGATGATTTCCTCCAATTTTACACTGTACCATAGATTGTAGAATACCACCAGAACCGCTCCACAGAGTGTAGAATGGGTTCGGAGCAGGAAACCTTAAAAGATGTCTGAAATAAGAGGCCCCCAAGCATTCATGGCCGTCACTTCAATGAAATCAATGGGGAATACAGAAACCTATTAGTGCTCTTTTTCAGGACATTGGTGGGATGTCTCAGCTCCTTGACCCAGTCAATGGCAGTCCCCACATTAAAAATCATAATGGGAGATTTAGAGGGCTGTTTTATGAAAAACATGAAAAATTAAAGCGGAGCTTAAATATTAGGAGAATTGTAAAGCAACACGATAAATCTCCTCCCTAAACCTCCATCTATCTACATAGGCTTGACTACATGTCTTTTAAAGGGAAGGAAAATAATAGAAATTGATATTATTTTCACAAGTATATGTTAGCATGAAAAACTAACCCAAATGCCTGAGCTTAGCATCAGGAACACTGTATTTTACCCTGTTTGAAATCACAAGTCCTGGGTACTTGTGTATGCAGAAGGATATGGCTAAATGGGCAAGAGATGATGCCCTCATGGCCTGGTATAGAAAAGATATAAAGGGGTGCACCATCATAAAGTATATGTCCAAGGAGATGCCGCTCACTTAAGATGTTCTCCGTAGACACATTCTAAAGCTATAGGATTTGGAAACCTAAAGAATCTCAATATATTGCATAAACCATATAGTAAAGCTTGGCCTTTCTTTATTCACATTTAGGAAATTGGACAAAGCTTAAAGGGATTCTCCAGGATTAGAAAACTATAGTTGCTTTCCTCCAAAAATCGCACCACACCCGTCTCCCAGTTTGTGTGTGGTATTGCAGTTTTTTTTTTTCTTGAAGAATACAGCTAAGTTTTTTTTTCTAAACCTAAATTATCCCTTTAAAAAGAACCAGTGGATCTGTGGAGCCTTGATGACAGACAACATTTAAAGAGGAGACCACGAATTCCCCTTAAGCTACTTTGTATTGTGATTATATTAAATGCACAGCACAAGACAATGCTCAACACCATGGTCAATTTACTGGTCTAGAATGTAGAATTGGAGGAGAACAAAAATGCTGAGAAAAAAAAAAAAGTCACATATGAAATTCACTATATGCAGTATCTGGCTTTTGCAATCTTGTTAGTAAGTAATTTTTTGCCACATTACCGCTTAGTTTTATTTAGAAATTTTAGATAATTTATATTTTAGATTTTACCATCTGAGGAAAAAACGAGACATTTTTACTGATTACAATAATGTTTTAAAGAACGCCCTAAACCCTCTAGTAAATAGCTTGTAATCCAAGCAGAAGGGAAAGCTATATGTATATTTTTTTTAAAATTTTTTATGATATATGTTATTTTTGTTTCACATTTTATAATTTTGTATATTTTATCAAACCATATTATTTATTTTATTGTTTCTTTGTATATTTTCAAAAAGGATTTAAAATAAAAAGCCACAAATCAGATCATATGCAAAGGTTGACTTATTGAGGTACTGCCCAGTCATTTAATGTTTATGGGAGTGACCTGACTTCTCCCTTGAAAACAGATACCTACCTCTCCCCGACTACGGCCCGATCATTTTAGTAATCGAGCACTGAACTGCTAGGCTGGCGCTCGTTTACTGGACCTATTAGATCGCCTGATAATTGGGCAGTAAGGGCTGCATGGACATCATTAGCGAAGTCCATGCAGCCCTTGCTCAAACACCTAATGCCTTACCACTCCCCCCTCCTGTTCTTCTCTCCTGTTCTCTACAGCTTCCCGGGACCGCCTCAACCTGTGATTGGCTGAGAGGCCTGTCAGCTGACAGGCCACTCAGACGCTGCAGCCGCCGGAACCATGAAGCTGCAAAGCGCAGGAGAGAAGAGTGAAGAGAAGTAAGGTATCAGGTGTTTGAGCAATCGTTAGGCATCGGCGCCCAAGGATTTCAGGTCCAAGCCTAAAGCAACGATCAGCCGATGATCTTACCGTTGTCTCTATTACACGGAGCGATAATTGGCCCTTAGAGCCATATTAGATGGCTTGAGCCTACCTGTAAAGGAGCGTCAACCTCAGTGATCAGTGAGATCAATGGATCGGTCAAAAATCGTTCTTTGTAATAAGGTCCTTAGAAGAGGAAGGATGAGTGGTTAGATTTCAACATGCTTAATTCCTTTGGGAAGCGACTCACAGCAGCTTATTCTCCCTCCCCACCAAATCTGTTGGGCCAAGCACAAAAAAAAAGCTTTAACACAAAAAAGCACCCAGCCAACATCTAATGTGTTCTGTCCTCCTTACTATCACTAGGAGAATTCATTATAACTGGTATGAACAACACATTGTACTTTTTGCCCAAAGCCAGACACTGTAAAATATTCGCAAAAAAAAAATTAAAAATCATCAAAACAAAATTGCACAAGTTAATCTCAGCATTTTTAGCAACATCTATTTTTTTTTTAATTCAAACAAAATCTATTTAATAATTAAAAAAACAACATTAATCGAGGTAGTTTTCTTTGCTCAAACTAATGAAATAAAATTCTCACCCACTCCCAACAAAATAAGAAAAAAAAACACAAAAAAAAAATGGCAACACTGTAACATTTGCATCCCCTCCCATAACAAGAAGAGAATCCCTCCCATAAAAAGGCTTTAAAAATTTTAGGTCTGTAAACAGCAACAAAATGCAACAACTGCATTTGTGTTTGTGCACCCGTGTTGAAGATAATACATTCAACTCTGTCAAGAAATAAATAGATAAGAAAAGAGTAAAAAAAAAATAAAAAGCAAACTTTTTTTTTTTTTAGCGCCCATTCAGGGGCATGTAATAGTCTTTTTTTCCCCTTCAACTGATGCAGGATAGCATGGTTTCCAACATTGTGGTCAATCCTTGCTCATTCCTCACTCTTTGGTAACGCTTGTCTTGCAGGAGTGGAGAAATGCTTTAAAAAGCAGAGGCAACTGCTCCAGAGGTACATTCAGCAATTTTCCTGTAAAAAAAAAACATAAAAAAACACAAAAAATAAAAAAATAAAAATAAGAACAGCAACTTATGCATGCACCCCATTGCTCCATTCATTGTCTAATGTTTTTAAAAAAGCAGATGCAAGAAAGATATAGAAATTCATGAATTTATGGAAGAAACTAATGTCTTCCAAAACCTGCCGTATGTCCCGCAGGAAGTGGTATTTTTTTCCAG
The DNA here is from genome assembly GCF_027789765.1 of Dendropsophus ebraccatus. Taxonomy (NCBI): domain Eukaryota; kingdom Metazoa; phylum Chordata; class Amphibia; order Anura; family Hylidae; genus Dendropsophus; species Dendropsophus ebraccatus. Next base: position 28,861,374 of record NC_091463.1, read on the forward strand.
TCTGACACAGTGCTCTCTGCTGCCACCTCTGTCTGTGACAGGAACTGTTCAGAGCAGTAACAAATTCCCATAAAATGCTCTGAACAGTTCCTGACATGGACAGAGGTGGCAGCAGTGAGCACTTTGTCAGACTGGAAAGAATACACCACTTCCTGCAGAGACATACAGCAGCTGATAAGTACTGAAGACAATTTTTTTTTTTTTTTTAACTTTCTCATACTGGCTAATTTCTTTAAAAAATTCTCCACAATACCCTTTTATTTGGACCCATGTACAGAACGCGCTGCTGGTCGTCAGCAAACCAAAGTGAGAAGAAAACAAAAAAAATTACTGGGTAATAAAAATATAATGAAATACATATATTATTAGCTTACCTTTACTGCTTTACCATTTATGCTTAAGACCAAGGCTCTAAGAATAAGGCAATGTCAATACACATTATTTTGGACCATTTTTTAAGCAAAAACAAGCCAAGTGCCTTTTGGTCTGTATTTTGGTTCATTTTTTTCAGCAGTTTTTGGAGGCTTAAAAATTACAAAAAAAAACAGTGCAAACTAATAATTGACATGGTCCCAATCCTGTCCTGGCCATCATGACAAATTACAGTGTAGCTGCTTAATACTTACCAGCAATGTAGCGAATCTCAGGCAGACACATCATGAGGTCCGGGAATCGGTTGGGTTGATGCGCGTACCTATACTCTGTGAAGTCCTGGCACACGTACCAATACCTCTTATTCAGCTGCTCCAGCTGAGAAATACTGCTAAGACCTTGGATATCTATTGAATTAAAACAAATTTTACCACAAACATTTATGCAGGAGCAGGATTTTCAGTTTTACCAGCAAAAAACAAACACCCGGACATTAACAACAACTTAAAACCCACAGTTATATAAGATACCACTACAGTTTTCACCTTCACCTCTCCTCTCCGCCTAAACTGATATAACCGTGTATGTATCTATCGGAGTGGGGGGTTTATTATTACATTTTTTTATATTATTTTTTTCAACAGGCACGGAAAAATCTAGAAGTATAAAAGTATAAAGTGAACACGGCTCTAGATTATTAAGAATGACATGATCTGAGCCGTGAGTGTATTTGTGTGGTCACCACATTGATCTACTGGTGTCGACGTTCTCAGATAAAGCGAGAACAGCTGCTGATCTGTCATACAATCCCTATTTGGTGAGGACTAATCTTCCAGTGCTGCCGCCGGTAATACATATGTGATATGACGTGTGTTCTGGCCTTGGTGGCTGCACTAAACTGCTATTAAATTGTGATTAATAAATGGAAAGTTACTTGTTGCTTGGACACGACTGCCCAAAAACAAAAAAAATAAAATCCTTACTGCTGCACCGCCACCTAGTGTTAACCCCCTGTCAAAACAAAGCAGCAGGCACTCACCTTGGTTCAGGAAGTTAATAGCTTTCATGCAGACGTACTCTTCGTTGCTCACTTTGAGCTGGCTGAACTTTCGGTATAGGTAGATGAGTCTCTCCATCACTTCCATGCCTTCCTCACTAAATCTAAAGAAAAGTGCAGAAGATTAAAGGGGTTGTCCGGCGCTAAAAAATTATTCACAGAATAACACACATTACAAAGTTATACAACTTTGTAATGTATGTTATGTCTGTGAATGGCCCCCTTCCCCGTGTCCCACCACCCCCACCCGTGTACCCGGAAGTGTGGTGCATTATACATACCTGTCACGTGCCGACCACGGTCTCCGATCCTCAGCAGTGACGTCTTCTTCGGGCGGCCGGCGGATCTTCCCGAGCGCCGGCCGCCCTCTGCAGCGTCATCCGAAGCTCAGCCGCGATTGGCTGAGCATAACTGTGCTCAGCCAATCGCAGCTGATGACGTGGCCGCGTCATCAGCCGCTCAGCCGCAATTGGCTGAGCACATTTATGCTCAGCCAATCGCGGCTGAGCTTCGGATGACGCTGCAGAGGGCGGCCGGCACTCGGGAAGATCCGCTGGCCGCCCGAAGAAGACGTCACTGCTGAGGATCGGAGACCGTGGTCGGCACGTGACAGGTATGTATAGCGCACCACACTTCCGGGTACACGGGTGGGGTGGTGGGACACGGGGAAGGGGGCCATTCACAGACATAACATACATTACAAAGTTGTATAACTTTGTAATGTGTGTTATTCTGTGAATAATTTTTTAGCGCCGGACAACCCCTTTAATATCAGCATTGTTTAAGGGGAAAAAAACCACCTTTTGTCCTGCCCTGGATGCTTGTTGCGGGTCTTGGGATCAGCTGACCACAGTAACCACTCTTAGGCTACGTTCACACATAGCAAAACTAGCGCAATTCCGTGGCGGAATTGTCCGCCGCGGAATGCCGTTAGCCTCCCACTCATAATGGGAGTCAATGGGAGGCGCGCGCTGCTGTTCTCACAGCTTCTCTCCGCGCTGAAGAATGAACATGTTCATTCTTCAGCGCGGGGAGAGCAGCAGAGCGCGCCTCCCATAGACTCCCATTACCATTCTGCCGCGAAATTCCACTAGTTTTGCTACGTGTGAACGTAGCCTAAGGGTATGTTCACACTGAGGAATAGGCATAGTATTCAGTGAGGAATTGAAGAGGAAAGTTTTCTGCTTGAAATTCCTCGCCTATTTACATGGCAGAATAGGAGCAGAAATGAAGCTGAATTTAAGCAGAATTTTAAGCAGAATTCAAGCCCCATTGACTTCTAAGGCCGGGTTCACACTGAGCAAAACAAGCGGAATTCCGCTGCGGAATGCCGTTAGCCTCCTTCTCATAACGGGAGTCTATGGGAGGCGCGAGCTGCTGTTCTCACATCGTCTCTTCCTGCTGAAGAATGAACATGTTCATTCTTCAGCACGGACAGAGCAGGAGCGCGCGCCTCCCATAGACTCCCATTATGAGAGGGAGGCTAACGGCATTCCGTGGCGGACAATTCCGCTGCGGAATTCCGTTAAGTTTTGCTCAGTGTGAACCCGGCCTAAAGGATTCCTCTAGCAGAATCCGTCCAAAGAACTGACGTTATTTCTTTGGGCCGAAAGCAGATCCGCAGAGGAAAATTCTGCTCAGAAATTTTGCAGTGTGAACGATATTCCATTGAACACAATGACATTGCTTTGTTCGTATTTTACGGGAGGAATTTCAAGCAGAAATTAAGAACGATTCCTCACCAATTCCAGAGTACAAATAATCAAACTTTACTGAACAGATTTCACTAGAAGGTGAAAGGGGTTGGCAAGCGAAAATCTTTTTCTTTCAAATCAACTGATTTCAGAAAGTTATATAGATTTATAATTCACTTCTATTAAAAAATATCAAGTCTTCCCAAATTTATCAGCTGCTGTATTTTTCAGAGTGCTCTCTGCTGCCATCTCTGTCCGAGACAAGAGACAGAGGTTTTCTATGGGAATTTGCTGCTGCTCTGGACAGTTCCTTTCTTGCACAGAGGTGGCAGTAGAGCGCACTGTGTCACACTGAAAAGAAAACAACATTTCCTGCAGAACATACAGCAGCTAATAAGTATAGGAAGACTTGAGATTTTTAAATAGAAGTAAATTACAAATCCATATAACTTTACCAGTGGATTTGAAAAAAAAAAAAAGAAAAGATTTTTGCTGGACAACCCCTTTAATAACTTATCAAGGTGCTCTGCGGTTCTGCAAACTCTTGGTGGCTATCATATGAATAAATTTGGATACCACCACTTTCAGGACTACCAATCAAACAGCACCCCTGCATCATCCTAAAACCACCAATGCTGTATTGTATATAGGTTAATCGGACACTACAAAAACCTGTGTCATATTTAAAAGAAACGTCAAAAATTGCCATAACTTTATACAACAAATCCCTGGGAGTAGATGAATGTTATTAAGTCTGAAGTTCGTTCCCAGCGAGGCGCTCATGCGACAGCTGCAGAACACAGGCTGGCATGGCCTCAGGTGGGAGTGAGGACAACACGGCGTAAAGGAAACACAAGAATTACTGAGAGCCCAGCCGAGCGCACAGACACAGCGGCTTTCCTCGTAATCCTTCTAATTAGACGGATAGTAAGTGTTCCCTTGAACTACTCACCCAGAGGGAATCTATTACACCATGTATGCATTTACACGCTTTAACAACCCAACTACACGGCTGGCAACTCCTTCCATGCCAGGACAGCTCTGCAGGATGGATGACTTGCAGACGCCTACTGAGGACATATTTTATAAGTACCTTCCCTTGTCTAATAGAGGCTAAACTATGGTGTATGTGATACATTAGTCTCCACTAAAACCCAGCAAATAAGTCATGTTAAACAGGAGTTAAATAAAAAAAAAATTAAATGCTCCATTTGTGCTATGCAATTTTTTTTCTTATGCTGCAATATCTGATCCAGGAAAAGCTGGGTAAAAACAATATGACCACCACTATAGCTTCAATATAAATCAGAGTTTGATTAATATCAACCCCAGCGATTGGAACCTCGCCGATCAGACACTTATCTATGCTGTAGATAGGTGATCAGTTCTCAATGTAGGATACCCCTTTAATAATACAATAATGGCTGCCACAAAAAGACAAAACTAAAGGTCCTCCATACACTTCAGTAAGAAGCCAACTAGCAGGGCGAGCTGACTGTCTAAAGCAGGGATGGACAGGCGAAGCCACGCTTTAGTTGTCCAGGCATGATGGGATTTGTAGTTTTGCAACAGCTGGAGGGCCGAAGTTTCCCCATCCCGGGTCTAAAGTGTATGAGGACCTCCCCGACAGATATTAGGGGACAGAAGGATCAGACATGTTGGACCTTAATTACAAGAAGTGAGATGTATGCTGTCATGCACTCTCTCCAGCTGTATCTTTGGATCACAGTGGGTCTTAGGGGAGAGACCCCCTTGGGATCAGTAACTTGCAACATGTCTAAAGAAAATTTACTAAAAATGTCCAGGGTTTTAAAAACATAGCTGCTTTCTTTCAGAAACAGCACCCCTCTTGCCCCCAGTTTGTGTGTGGTAGTGCACCTCAGTATCACTGAAGTGAATGGAGCAGAGTTTTAATACCACACACAGGTCCTGCTCCCGAGACCAGGGGACAGGACACAGCTACACGGGCGCTACAGGGCAGAGCTAGGTAAGTAGAACACAAAAGTTTCAGGAGCCCCCTGAATAAAGCCTCACATCCCCCAATTTACATCCCCCAATTTACAACAGAAATTGTGTGTTTATTTTGCCGCTATAAATCCACGATGCCTCCGCCAACAAAATAATATTGGAGTGCTGAAATTCCTTTCACAAAACTGACCGCTCACAATAAGAAACAGCAGGTGCAAAGATTACAGAATTGCCAGGTGTCCGGATCCCACGCTGAGAAATCCTAATGAACTGTGCGCTCGAGCAGTGTGAATTCCTCTAATACAAGGCCTGGGACTTCTCCGTATTCCTTCATCTAACTGATGGAATATTTCATAACAAGTCACTATGGGCAACATGTCATGGCAGCCTCCATCTAGTGGACAACGAGTGACGTCATATAGGACAACATGTCGCTCTGCTCAGAGTCTGGGTACCAGACTAGAGTTTTATAACAGGTGTATCACTTAACTGGGTCCACAAAACACTTAAAGAGGAACAATCAGCAGGTTAGACAAATCTAACCTGCTGACAGCTCCCTACTGCGCTGAGGATGAAGAGAAGTCTCTTAACTCCATGCTCTGTGCCAATCCCGAAGTGGTTTTAATGTAATCCTCTGTCCGGAGTTGGCTGTTTGGAGCACTACCCTGTTCCCAGAGCACCAACCTTGGCCCACTGCTCCACTGATAATCCGAGGGTGGATCGGCACTCTGGGCGCGGGGCAGTGCTCCAACCGGCCGTACCCGACAGAGGATCACATTAAGGCTAGATTCACACTGGACGTATCCGCAGCAGATTTAATGTGAAATCTGCTGCGGATACCTCTCCTGTCACTTAGAATGTGATTACATACTTGCAGCGGGAGGACATCCCGCTGCCAGTATGTAAGTCCCGGCCCTATTAACCCCCCGCCGTTGGGATGACACATTACCTGTTCCACGATTCGGCCACATGTGAGGCTCCTGGAGGTCCCGCGCAGCCAATAAGTGACTGCAGCGGGGCCGTGCAGTGATTGGCTGCGCGGAGGAGCCGGGAGCCTCAGATGCAGCCAGGCCCTATTAACCCCACGCCGCCAGGTTGATACATTACCTGTTCCACGATGCGGCTGCATCTAAGGCTCCCGGATCCCCCGTGCAGTGATTGGCCTCATTGCAGTCACCGATTGGCTACGCGGGACCTCTGGGAGCCTCACATGTGGCTGAATCGTGGAACAGGTAATGCACCATCCCAGCGGCGGGGGGGTTTATAGGGCCGGCACTTAAATACTCACAGCGGGATCACAATCCCGCAGCAGGTATGTAATCTCATTGGAAGTGACAGGAGAGGTATACGCAGCAGATTTCGCTGCGGATACGTCCAGTGTGAATGTAGCCTAAAACCGCACAGAAACGGCACAGAGGATGAAGCTAAGAGACATACCTTCATCCTCAGTGCCCCGTGCACAATGGGGAGCTATCAGCAGGTTAGATTCATCTTTAAAGATCTAGATCTAAATGAATGTTTAAGGCCAGGTTCAAATGTGGTGTCAGCACCATGCAGATATATCTACAACTGTATGCAGTGGCTAATGGTTACAAGATTTTCCTGGTAAAATTGTGTTGCCATTGTCCACAACACATGGGAGTGTGTACACTTTTCTTATAGGTTATTAGGATGATATTAGAGAGGGACTACTGTTCATGATCCACATCTCTAAGCCGAAGTGGAGAGTAACTAAAAAGCGTCTCTAGGGAATCCTGGAAAACATGGATACAGCTATAGGTTGTATCCATCTTTTCCTGGCAGACCTAGGGGGGCATCCAACTTCTACTGCCGGCGGTAGTCAAATGCCAACCGTTCCGGTTCAGATAGCGTTGCCAAACCCAAACAATTCGGTAAATCCGCTCAATACTAGTTGACCATTGGGAACCTCCAATGATCCTGAGAGTGAGGGTCTCCTGTCCTCCTTTCAACATTGCAGTATTTGAGCGTGCTTGCTTCCCCTCCATTCAATCTCAATGGGACTAACAGAGAAGGTTGGGTGCTGTAGCTCTGTTAGTCCAATAGAAATTTAAATGGTATATGGGCCACCCCATTCACGTGGGAGGGGGAAGCCTGTTCTTATGATCATGGCATTCCCAGTGATGGGATCCCCCCAAGTAAAAGGAAAAATGTCCTTCTGCAAAGTGGATTTTTTTATGCATTGAAAAAAAAAAAAAAAAATGACGATTCTGTAAAGGTCTTGCTGTGCACCGGGCCGGATATTGCAGCTCATCTGTGTTTTTTTTTTTATATGGATAGAGATACCAGAAACATCCCATGGACAAGTGTGGTTCTGCTTTAGCAACAAACTATTCCAGAATCCTGAGCATCCCCTTTAAATAAATCACTACATTATTACAAGTGACCAGCGACTCTCTAAACCCATATGAACTCAATGAATCGGCCTTTGTAGTCATACTGTTACAAGTTGTGTTACGCAGCGAGCAGAGAAATGACCGGAATTAACAAATCACGCGATTAGATAAGGGCTCTGCTGGGAGTGGGAGTTCATAGCAATGTGAACGTCTCCTAGATGGAGAGTTTTCATGGCTGCTGAGCAGTGTCCCCAGCAACTGGAGGTGTTCTGCCTGATGCTGAGGTGGAGGAGTGCTAGGAAGGAGCCACAAATACCGAGCTTCAGATAACTCTTGGGTGTGCAAGCTTGTTAGTGGCGCTCGGGAGCTGGCTAGAGGCTGGTGCAGCTGTGCGTGAACCCACAAGCAAGCCCTAAATCACACTGGAATCTGGCGCCCGATAAGGGGCTGATTATGGAAAACACACGTCGTAAATCACCGGACATATTACATAGCCCCAGCGGCAGATAAGGCTAGATTTAGAGACAGACCAATACAGGCGATGCAAAGACCCCGGCTCATTCCTGTTAATGAACGGCCCAGAGGCCAGGGATCATAGCTGTAAAGTAATATTACATTTACTTTAAGGGGATATCTGAACTTTGGTGATATGGATGAGGTAACTTGGAGGGTAATGTGGCACGGCTGTTACATGCCATTTAACCATGTGGCTACCATAAATCCGAGCACAAGGGGAACCTATAGTAAGTGTAGAGGTAGCATGGCCCACTCAGATCCATAAATGTCATCTGGCATGTTATTTATTCATGTCAATCTCTGTTGTTGATGAGCGCAGCCAAGTCCAATCACTCAACATTTGAATACCGACTATGGCTGTCTTATGGCTATGGCCTATGGTTATGTTTTTTAGGATTCCCTGGGGCTGCATCCAACTCCTCAGCCACCGGTCATCAAATGCTGAATAATCGGACTTGAGCATGCTTGAGTTGCTCTCATCTATAATTTTTGCTCATTCGGGGCTAAGTAGTCAAGTGGGCGGTTCTGCTCAATAACACAGCTATTGGCATACAAGATCGCAATAAGAGCTGTCAGTCATTCACTAGGGCTGCCCGTATGCGTGCCCATATCTGAATGAGCAGAGATTTACATGAATAAAGTAATGGGTCTAAATAACACATCAAATATATTGGATTGTTTTTTGCACCACAGAAAATGGAGGCCAACCTTTAAAGGGATTATTCAGGATTAGAAAAGGCCCAACTACTTTCTTGCAAAAAACAGCGCCACCCCTGTCATCAGGTTGTGTGTTGCTATTACAATTTCATAATATTTACTTCAATAAAACAGAGCTGCAAAACCCACAACCAATCTAAGAACAAGAGTGGAAGTAAGTGGCTATGTTTTTCTATGCCCAACCATTTTAGTAAACAAGCGTCGATTTGCTAGATCGGTGCTCGTTTATAGGACCTGTTAGACGGCCTGATAATCAAGCAGTAAGAGCTGTATGGACATCGTTAGTGATGTCCATGCAGTGCTTGTCGAAACACCTGATACCTTAACCTCTCTCCGCTCCCAGTCTTCTCTCCTGTGCTCTGCAGCTTCTGGGGACTGTAAGGTAAGGTATCAGGTGTTTGGTCAATTGTTAGCAGTCGTGTGATAGCAATGCGTGGTCGGCCCCCGATGACTTTAGGTCCAAACCTGTCTCTATTACATGGAGCGATAATCGGTCCCTATTACACGGGGTGACTGAGAGGATCAAATGAGCGCTGTCAGCGATTGCTTGCTCCTCTTTCCCCGCTCACTACCGCCGCTATTACACGTGGCGGCAGCGAGTTGGTGAGTATAGGGGGGGGGGGGTCGCGGGGAGGTGCAGGGGGCTGCCTGTGTGATCACTTGATCGTCCGGGCAGCCCATTCTACTATTCCTATTCCACGGAGCGACGGCAAAAGATCGCTACTATATTAGTCATTTGTCTTTCAACATATTGAAAGACAAACGACAACAACTGTCAGCCGACATCGTTCATGTCGGCTGATCGTTGCCTTCTATTACACAAGATGATCTTCGGTCGTAACAGCCGATAATCGTGTATAAGTCCATTTCTACTCACTGACAGCTAGCTGGGATCTTGAAAAAAGAAAATTGGAACCGAAACAAAGTTACTTACAGGAATTATGTTTGATTGTATAAAATTCTTTGGAGAAGCACTTCTTATGTGAACTGTATTTTCTGCAATGCCCAATAATGCGTCCAGTCACTACATTGTGATAGGAGCCTTTACAGATAGTTACAGGCACTCACCTATGTAGCTCCTCCTCAGACGGAGAGTATTTAGAGGTGACATCTGCTAGATCCCCGAAGATCTGTTTGTTGTAAGTAGCGAGGGAGGAAAGAAGTATCAGCTCCTGCCATGTAGTGCTCAGCAGACACGTATAATCCTTAATGGAAAGATCGCAGAAAAACGGCAACTTCTTCACCCATGTGATCTGACGGAACAGGAGCTCATCTGCGAGCCGGCACAGCAGGGCGAACAGCTCCGACTGAGTAACCTTGTACCTGTGAGTGGAGAAAGAACAGGCCGCAATCTTATGAAGAGGAAAAAAAGAGAAAATTTTTTCAAAAAGTCAACACATGGTACACATCATAGTACTGAAACTAAGAACGGTGACGTATTATCCAATGGGTAGTAAACATGTTTTCTGTAACTTTTTAATGGCCTATCCTTAGGATGTCCTTTCCGCGTTTTTCGCTGTGTTGGTCCTACCATACTAATCCCTACTATACGTGAATTCTTGAGACATCTTAATAGTCTTCCCCCTAAGATGGAGTCATCAGAGAACCCTTTTAATAAAATCTGGACCATTCCCAGTACAGGCTGCCATTGTGCCATCATGTAGAGTTTGTTTCCATGTTTTTTCTTGTTTTTCTATAATAAAATGGATCTGTACTTTTCATGCTCATTGAAATTCTATTCTAAATTTTTTTTCCCAGGAAGGAAGGCCTGCGTTGTAGAATGGCTTTGAATCCATATGCTAACGAATGTTCTCTGTTTCTCTGATATCAGAACTTTTACAACAGGATTTCTATGGTTTTTTTTATTATAAGGAATATTATGAATAATCATTAATGAATGACAATGTTACAAGGCTGACGCTGCCAAGGTGATATGTGGTGGGCTGGAATTGTTCATCAAAACACAGGTGGCCCTCCTGAATGAAAAAAAGTTGCCTTTGACTTTAAGATCCCCCCCCCCTTCCAAAAAAAAAAAAAAATTGTTGCCAAATTGTCAAAAGACCCAGCAGATGTGATTACATAAGACTTAGACTAATGTCTTGCATTGTTGACAGCCTCTCATTCTGCAACAACTGGAGTGCCACAGATTGATGAACACTGCCCAAAATTACACTGGATAGAATGGATGTCCCATGTTTTACCTGCAGCCACCACTAGAGGCAGTGTAGTAGCTTGTTACTCAATGTTACACAATGTTTGCAGTAGGTGCCTGCGATCCCTCTAGTGGCAGCTGCAGCTAACAGAAAGTTTTCAACCTTATGGAGGTTATTCCCATTTCTTGGATATGTCCTGACTATGATCTGGGACCCCCACCGACTGCAGGGGAAAAAGGTGAATGCAATGCTGCATCTAGCTTTTTGTAAAGAGTTTGTCCCTTTAAACCCTGGCTCTGCAATTCCCTACACATCGGGCAGCCCGGAGACATGGCTGTGCAGTGTTCATCATTGAATCCAGTTTATTCAGGGGGGAAAATGTAAGGGGTATACAGAATTGCACCCCCTTTATTCTCCCTGGCACCATTAGATCAAAGATCTATATATTAACAGTATTCCTATTGAAAGCTTCAAGATTAGTGTTGAGCGGACTTGCCATAGGCCAAATCAAAACTTTTTACTTATATGTCATGTTAAGTGTTTTTTTTTTTTTTTTTTTTTAATTGTCAGTTACACTTTAAGGAACACATAAGATGCACGACAACCATTCTCTAATCATCTATCATCTCTCTATCATCAGGAACTCCCCATCTGATGATAACCTGCAGGAAGTCTGCATCTCCCCCCCCCCCCCCACCCCTACACCCTTCAGACCTATTAGCATCCTTTATGACTGTCTGCAGACTGTTCATGAACTCCTGAATACAAGCCACTGCCATAAAACAGTGCAGACAGGGCAATAACAGGTACACTTAAGCAGCAGGTTATCTGCACATCAGGTAGCATTTGTATTATCCCTGTAGTGAGGAATCGCTCTACTCCCCTATATGTTCTTTAATGGCCCTGCAGACACTAAACTTCAGGTGTAACCGGATCTGTCCGCCCTTCTGATTTATGTCTTGTAGTAAATACTTACACTGCGCATAGGGCAAAAAACTCTGTTACCCCTCCTATAAGTGCCCATATGAATTAAAAACTAGGTTCCTGTTTACTTTGTCAGCTGGTGTCCGACATGTCAAAAATGACTGCCAAGGTCATTGGTAACATCCAGTTTGGATGTTAGTTGGTTTGAGGGCTTCTAAAGTTAAAAAAAAAAAAAAAAAGTATAAGTATATTCACCACCAATTCTGCTACCGCTCCAGTGTCCTCTATTTGGCTAGCTGTGATGATATCATGTACTTCTTTTTCACTTGATGCTACAACCTCAGTGATCAGGTTTGTTTGTTTTAGAAAATCTCGAAAATCCTTTAATTACAGTGGGACTAAGGATGGGTTCACACTATGGAATCCGGATGGATAACCTACCGCAGATTCCGACGCTCGCCCGTGCCATTGACTTAATTCTATGGTGGGGCGGATTCCACCGTCCACCAAAAGAATTGACAAGTCAATTCTTTCGGCGGACAGCAGAATTCGCATGACCATAGAATGCAGTCTATGGCTTGGGAGGAGATGCGCGGGGGAGCAAGCGAGCTACGGAATCCGCGCCGGGTTATCCGCCCAGATTCCGAAGTGTGAACCCACCCTAATAGAGGAATGGTACAACAAAGACATCCAAGAAACTATGATCCAGCACTGTTCCCACATACACCGCCATGGCCGTTCATGGTTGACACACTTACCCATCTTCAATCAGCATCGGGGTGTTGAGTGGTTCCATATCCTCGGCAGCTAGCAGCTGGTTGATAAGCGTGAGCGACTGAGGGTCAAGACTTCGCGCCTGAGACGGGATCAAAGCAGAATGCGCGTGCGCAGAGTAGCTAAAAAGATGAGGTAGATACTGATAGTGCGTTGGTCCGGGAGTCCCCAAATACTGGTCCCGTAGAGAAGCAAATCCATTCAACTCCATTGATCTACTGTTTGGACAAAAACAACAATGTCAGCATCAAAGGAGAGTCACAGACCATGTGTGCTATCAATTCTCCTATGAAGTCCGTGTTACCTGGATGAGGGGGTGGATACAGGGGAGGGTTGGTTGCTCTCAGATACTCCATTGCCCGGTGAGCTGTGGTCGCTGTCTCCATTGTTACTCCATGAAGTGTTGGCTTCTTCCTCAAACTCCTGACCAGACATTATCCTTTCAATCTCTTCATCTGAAATCTGAGTAGATTATTAAGTCAATGAAATGAGCGGCGTGTTTGCTGTAATGCGGCATCGGCTCTAATACAATTCCACTGGTGAATCATTTCACATTGCAATGATAAATTCCAGAAATACCTTCAGAACCGGCTGAGCGGCAGACAATGACTATTCTCAACTGAGCAGTCTACACTATGAAGAGAATGTAATAAACTATACCCCATCAGCAATGTAAGAGTGCTGGGGGTTCACTTGGTGTCAATGTGAACTGATGTCCTAATTTAACGTGTAATCGGTGGGGTCCAAGTCCAAGTGAAGGCACAGAGACACTTGAAAAACAACAAAGGCCCTTTAGGGTCTGTTCACACATGATGGGTTTTATAAGGTCCTCAGCTCATATAGTTATGAAATCTGCATCTGCATTAGCTGTGGTTATATCCCATTCCGGGATCCTCTTGTAGAAAGATATCATTATACCAATATTGACATTATTGTTTATCCAGGCACAGCGCCATACACATGATTGTGGCTGGGCCTGGTACTGCAGCTAAGCCATTCTCAACTCTATTCACTTGACCGGTTTATGCTGCAGTACCAGGCACAGTCACACCGGTCAGTATGCCACTCTGTCTGGATAAACAATAAAAAGGGCCACAGTGCTCCAGCCATTGCCTCTGTCCCTTTGATCTGCCCACTTATATAATAGAATAAGCCACTCACTGAAAGTCCGTTTTAAGATGCTTGATTGCGTTATTAGAAAATACTGAAAAAAAAAAAAAAAAAAAAAAAAAAAAAAAGATTTTCCTTACTTGTACAGGACCAATACTCTTGTTTCTTCCACCCGGCATCCCATCTTCTCGGATTGCTGTAAAATGGTAATAAGTAAAAAAAAAAAAAAAAATAAGCTACATAAATTGACATAAAATTAAAATAATGCTATATTTAATATAGTAGCAATATTGATTCCTTAATGAAAAAGATGACATGGCTTAAAACAAGAATAAATACAGCTACAGGCTTCTGAGGTACAAGCAGTCTAAGAAGCAGCTGTATGTACACATCGTGGACACAAGGTGGCGCTGGCTAACCCACAGAACAGCCGGCTTTCTACAAGACATAATACAAGTCACACTGGAGCAGAACGATGCAGACATCTAAGAAATGAGTCAATCTATAATATTTTTATATCATACAGTAACACGTTCAGGCCTTTACTATAATAACCATGCTGTCCAGTTAATAAATTCATTGTCTGCCACTCATACACAGCAAATCTAATCTGTATGCGAGGAACATCACATCTACTGGATAACATGCAACTGGTTCAGCTGTGGATATATCACATTCCCTGACCCCGATGCTATGGGTAGAGGTGCGACTTCACTGGGCTGCAGGAAAGACAAAGCCGCCTAGATTTACTATGGCGGCTCCACCAGAATTGTGGATCCAAACGGGCCAGAAATAAACAAAATGCAACAGTGTCTATATTAAATGGAGTATAAGCGCAAAGTGTTACTTAAAAGCTATAATACATCTTATAAGCTATAGGCGTTATATAAATTAAATATTGATATCAGAGATATGTTTTTCTCCTTGTTGAGATGAACATGGAAAGTAATACCTAATTTGCCCTGTGGTGGCGCTGCAGGGAAAAAGAACAGATTCAGCAGCTTTTCTGCTGGGAATACAGATACTTGAAGGGGTTATCCAGCGCTACAAAAACATGGCCACTTTTGCCCACTCTTGTCTCCAGTACGGGTGCAGGTTTTGAAACTCAGTTCCATTGAAGTAAATATGGCTTAATTGCAAACCGCACCTGAACTGGAAAAAAGAGTAGGGGGAAAAGTGGCCATGTTTTTGTAGCGCTGGATAACCTCTTTAATACTCTAATATATGAGTTGTCCGGAGCAGGATATGTGTACAGGACATCTGCTCATGTACTATACAACACTAGGTAAACACTATCGCTGGACTCCCCTGATGAAGTTCCTGTACTTGTCCTCGCATATTACGACCTGTCCTAGAATGACAAACTCAAGGACTGCATTGAACCTACAAACCTACTAACACTTGGTTCAAGGTGTCTGCATATCAAAGCACAATATGTCTGCTCTATAAACCTCAGCGTCACTTCTGGCACTTCGCTCCCTGACCTTGAATACAGTAAATGGCGGACAATGTGGATACAGTACAGTGGGGAGAGTTACTAAATTCCTACATCACACTTTCCTAATAGAAAAACAACAGAGGTCAACGCCTGGCATATACTGTCCAGGGGACACAAAGAACACCCAACGATAATGAGGCTTACGAAAACATGGAGAGTGGCAAGTCATTGAGAGGAGCAATGTTAGTGTTACTGCCCCCCAAATGGCAACTTAGAGGCTTCCCAATGTAGCCAACCAGTATGAGAGAGGCCTCTTATGTAGGTTTCCATATGTGTCCTCACAACTGGCCATGTAGGCAAGATTGGTGGTCTCCAACTTATAGCTCTCCATTGTTCTGAAAAGACTACGCAATCATGCTTAAGTCTGTTTGTTCAGTTTTTCTATACTGGTGGCTGAAAAAGTAGCATACAGTCCTAGGGAGTTCGGGAAAACATGGATATGGCTATAAGCTACATCAATGCTTTTCTAGACTCCCTAGGGCTGCATCTAACTTCTTCAGGCACCGGTATTCATCGCTGTCTCATATCTACTTAGGGAGTATACAGGCAGTTTCACAGTAGTAGGTTTTCTGTGTTTTGCTACCATTGTCCATAATCTGACCTCCCATAAGGCCCCTTGATACTGCATATCAATTTTTCACCATTGACATAGATCTGCCACATTATATTGTTGTAAGGTCAGGTAGACCGTCACATCATGCTAACATAGTTTGGATAAGTTGGTTCTTTTCTGTTCATGTTTAACATGCCATGCTGAACACACATTATTGGGGCTATAGGGGTTGGCAGTAGAGTACAGATTAACCAATCTCCAACCTGAATCAGCCATTGATTGATTTAGCCTTGTTAAAGTACTCTGTTTCCCAAAAGTTCTGATCATCTTGAGAAGTCTGGTAGGAGACAGTCCAGAGTTTAATTCAGATACTTCCACAGGGTTGGAACCCTTGGAAAGTTAAAGAACAACTCATTCATTAGATTTGTGGTCGGCAAATAAACCTACGTGCTATGGAATGGATTTTGGAGCTCTGTTTAAAGTGGAACTTTCAGCAGGTCCGAGCAAATGAACCTGCCGATATCCCCCTTGAGCTCTTTACCTAATATTTACAGCCCTGGTCATCTTTTTTCTGTCCATACTGAAGTTTTGGAGCATTTTAATGCACAGTACATATGCATATGAGGTCCTAAGGAGCCCCAGCCCCACAGAGCACCCCCCTTGGCCTGCCCCGCTGCCTCCGATGCCAGTTCAGGCCGATATCGGCAGGTTCGTCTGCTGATAGTTCCCTTTTATTAGTTTCTATTCCGTAGCTCATTGTATTTAGGGACCATGCACGGAATGCGTATACCCCTCCTTTACTGTACAATTGCTTGATTCTAGCAGGCAGCTACATAATCTAATGTATATGCCCACCACACTAGGGTTTGTCAATTTTCATAGAAGGGTTCACCAAATATAAGCCAACCACAGGCTTTCCTTTTACCGGGATCCCCAAAGACTGCAGTGATATGTGGGGAAACAAGAGTTTAATTTCCCTGCAGCGCCACTACAGGCGAAATGATAAATTACACTGTCCCTCCAGGAATAAATGTATTGATCATGTAATGCAAAGCTCTTTGTAGATTTTCTCTCTGTGATGGTCTTGAATGGGGACCCCCTTCTGTATTTCCATCTGAGCGTGCTGATCTGAGGACTGACCGCTGGGATCCCAATCGATCATGAGAATGGAGACAAAATTGTCCCAGAACGAATAGTGCACACCACATGGAAGCTTTTTTTTTTTTTTTAGATATTTATTAGGTTAGTTATTGGAATTTAGACAAAGCCAAAGAGGAGATAAGACCATGATTTTGATTATCTGTAATCACAAGGCTCCGGCTTGTTAATGGTTAACAGTGTGGCTAAGCCGGTCCTTCTGGTGACCAGTATCTGCTATCTGACTTCTGTTTATCTCTAGCCTTGCCCTGAAGGGCGGAGGGGTTTGGTTGTAAACAGTAACAGAGTCATTGTCTACTTCAGACAGTCTCCCTCCACAAAGCTGTGGTAAGTTTGATCTGTTTAAGCTTGTCTTACCATAGCAGCAAAGCCACACACCTGGGGGCAGCATTAGATGGGGCAAACTGGAAGATATCTGCCCTGTGTAATACACTCATTTGTAAGCCGATGAACCCTTAAGCCTTAAGCCTCCTTAAAAATGATCATGTTCTGGCAGCACATCTTGTGTAACTGGGGTAAGCGCGGCCGACAGTGATAAAAGTGAATGGTCATCTGATCAATTGAGCAATTATTCCGTGGCCCATCACCATCAATTGCTGGCCCATCTATAAGGCCACATGTGGCAACAGACTAGTACATTGTTTGGTGCTCATAACAGGCAGCTATATGCCTGTCGAGTACAGCTATTGAATAAAAGCCATCAGCTAGTCCTCCAGACCACCTCCCATGTGAGAGGACGGAAATACGCTTCCCAGCACCGACATCCATCTTATACAGAACACATGGGTCTGCGCTGGATCTATACCTGTTGCCCATCAATGTTCATTGTGCAGTGCTGGGGCCATGTTATTGGAGCCTATTCACTTCAATATGGGCTGCAGTAACCTGACACAGCCAATACACAACGAACCACCTGCTTTTAGCCCCATTCCACATTGTATATGGCAGAGCCACGGCCCTGCAGAACAGCTGATCATTGGGGGTAATGGGTTTCTTCTCCCCTCCCTAAAGATCAGACATTGATAGCTGATCAAAAGACTAAGCCATTAATATAAAAGTCTATAACACCCCTTTAATGCAACCATACACCATTGACGTCAGCTAAACAGTATTGGACAACTGTCTAATGCATATGGGGACCTCATAGCTCTTCTATAGGGTGAGGTAGGTACGTAGGATTTCATTATTTCTGATCAATTTTAGTGTGTGCTCTCAATGGAGATAGGCCACTGCCAGAGGTCTCGGGGGTACCTATCTAATGTGTAAGGCTACCTCTGCAGTACTACTTGTATTATTGGCTTACGACCAGTCACTATGATAGGACAGTGGAATATTCTCATAATGGTTTACAGTGGTGCCTTGGATTACGAGCATATCTGGTTCCGGGACCGCGCTTGTAATCCAAATCCACTCTTAAACCAAAGCCATAAGAAATCATAGACAATTGTTTCCACATCCAAAAAATAAGGATTTATCTTTCTGAATAACATGTAAAACAGATGAAACAAATATTCAGAAACAGCAGAATATGTGATATTATAAGTTACTGTACAGTAATGGAGAGGATGGGAAATACAAGGGCGGAAAGAGACTGCAGGGGGCATGAAGGAATGAGCAGGACAGATGTGGGCACAGTATAGCAGCACTCTCTGTCTGGGGAGAGAGGGGTTACAGCTATGAAGAAATTACCTCCATAGACCTGTCCCCTAATGCAAGCCCCAGCCTAAAGTGGATCTGCTATGATTGGGAAGGTGAGGGAGACTTCCTGGGTCAGAGTACAGTCCTGTAGACCCCGCTATGCAGACCATGCCCCTCACCCGGTCTCGCTCCCACCCAGTACAGGGAGCTCTTAAACCAAAGCAATGCTCTTAAACCAAGTCCCAATTTTGAAAAACCTGTGAGCTCTTAAATCAAAACGCTCTTAAACCAAGTTACTCTTAAACCAAGGTACCACTGTATATGGTATCCTCTGATATATACGGGATGGCTGTCACTATAGGTATTAATTACCTCTGCTGCAGTCAATGGCCATGAGTCAAAGGCCCAAGGCCAGGGCTGTTTATATAGAGGCTTTTATCCCGATAACATAGGTAAGGAGTGCAGTGAATGCCTATTGTGTTACTCAATGAGTCACAACTAGTCTTCTCAGGCTGATAGCATCTCCTAATCCCCACTCCTTATCTTTGTCTTGACTGCAAACTTTCCCAAAATAGTCCAGGTGTCACTAGAGCCCTCCATATTCCCCTGGTGTGTGTATCAGACTTTCATTCTCTATTGTGTTAAAGCCATTATCTGCTTGAATAAAAAGAGTTCTATTGCAATGACTTTATTTACAGAGACCCCATCTGATTAAAAAAAAAAAAAAAAGTTGGGTGACAACCAATATGGCTGCCATATTCCATGAGGCATCTACCCAGCCTTTACAGAAGAGTCACGCAGCAACACAGCATTGATATTAAAACTCTAGAAAAGCTAAGTACCTACTCCTATAAAAACTATAACAGCAATAATGGGGAGAGATAAGACAACCTAGCTACACGGAATTTAGAGGAAACCTGTCAGCATGAAAATGTTGTTTGAGCTACTGGTATAATGTTACAGAGCAGGAGCAGCTGAGCGGATTGATATATAATTTTGTGGGAAAAGAACTTGAACTTTATCCATTTAAACCTCTGGTAATTCTGGGCTTAGGAGTCCAGTGGGCAGTCCTAATTAGTGAGTAGGGCCACCCACTGGACTCCTAAGCCCAGAACAAGCAAAGGTTTAAATGGATAATGTTCATGTTATGCTAAATCTTTCCCCAAAAAACTATATATCAATCTGTTCAGCTCCTCCCACTCTATAACATGACACTGATCAGATTGCTTGTTTTATGCGAGATTTCCTTTAACAAATAGGGTCAACTGGTAAATAAATTATCCAAAAAGTAAGTGTATCTTTAAGACAGCAACCAGGTCATAGACAAAGACATGTGGATAATATTAACTATAAAAAAAATAAAAGCATCTAGCAGTGGGCTACAAGTAGTTACAAAAGACACAAGCGCCACTGTTATCCACAGGCTACATCTGGTATTGCGGGTTGGCCCAACTCCCATAAATGTGTATAAACATCAAATCCACGGATAAGAGGGTGATGTTGCTAAAGGAAAAAGTCATTGTTGGGATCCTATACAACTCCTTTAACGTGTGACTATATTAACCCTTTCAGTTCCATACTGATTATAATAAGATGTATGGCCAGATTGGCGCGTTCAGGTGGTAGGAGCAGGCTGCTTTTCCCATTGCAGCAATAATTTATGTCATGTTCAATATTTTATGGAGTGTTGCTCTAGATACAACGCAGGCTGGTAAATGTAATTTATATATATATATATATATATATATATATATATATATATATATATATATATATATATATGTGTGTGTGTGTGTGTGTGTATTGTGTAATATATGTAAAGTGTGGTATGGATGGGGTTAAATAAGCCAAACGATACGTGAGTCACGCTTGACAAGTCTGTCTGTTGCTGTAGACTGAAAGTGACATATACGGTCTTCTCTCTAGGCACCATACTGTAGGTAGGTGCAGACTGAGCCGAAACAACAGAAGGAAGTGTGTAATCAAAGAGAGAAATCTGCTATAACAGACTGCAAAAAGTAACAAGCGCGCAGCTTTAGGACTGATGAAATATTCATCATTGCCTGGGGTTTTACAGCAGGGAGGAAGGAGATGTGAAGGGGCTGTGATGTGGCGTCTATATGAGAAAAACTTCAGGGGGAAAAAAAAAAATCAGGTTAAAACGACCAATTGAAAGTCTAAAGAAGAAGGGAATGTGAATCGGATACGGTAAAAAATATGGACATCTTGTGGCTCCCAAGTAATAAATGTAATGAATGTTTTTGCCTTGTAACTTCTTATGCGGAATGAGATCACTCACCAATTTTTGTAACTTTTTTAAAGCACCGCTAATAATAAATGTACCTCTAAACGAACTGAAACCACACCCTTTTTAACCAAAAACCATGCTTTTTTGCCCCCCCCCCCCCCAAAAAAAAATAAATAAAAAATCTAATACACATAATAAATGTGATGCATAATACATGAGTCGGTTCAATTAGATTTAACAGGGTGCTCAGTGTGGCGCTCTAAGGCTAAGTTCACATCTGCTTCTGTTCTGCGCCCTTTCTGCCAGGGAGAAAAAAAAACAGCCTTTACACCGTGCTGTAGTTATATCTATTGTCCACTAGGTGGAGACCACACACCAGTGAATGCCTCATAAGGAGGGCGCTGATAAGAATATAGAATAGAAAAGAACTCCGGGAGATCAATGAGGCCATAACTATAATTCATTTTGTCACACAATAATATGTTACAAGCCACGGCTCCATAATTTAACTTTTTAACAAGATTTTAGTCTCAGATTTAGAATAGAGGGTTTTACCATAAGGCATCTATTGATGTGTATGTGAATTAAATTACAGACAACTGAGCACCTGTCTATACTAGCCTGCCCCAATCCTCCCACAGCTACTATATTTGACTGGAAAAGCAACAACATGGAAGAATGCAATTAAAGTCAATGGGGTCACTGCTGGTATCCATCAAGCATTGGGTATGGTACTGTGAAATTGTTCACTTTATGACAGAAACCATATCACCAGTGTGAACAGAGCCGGATATACATTATTCACAAGGCTCTGTTCACATCATGTTTATGGCGTCAGTTTGATGTATACACTGGGTGAAGCTCCTGGCATATACGGTAAACAGAAATCCCAGACGCAGTGGCATTCTCATATGTATAATATATCCCATGTAATGTATATACACACTCATTAGCAAAAAGAAAAATGCACCCATGTGTCTCAGGTCAATATGTAAATGATTACAGGTTAAAGTACTTCTTTGCAGCTGGATTTAAAAAAAAAAAGTCTTTCAGGGGGTATTTTTGGGTACTCCGGCGATTTTTTTTTCCTTTTAAATTAACTGGTGTCAGAAAGTGCCAGAGATTGGTAATTTACTTCTCTTAAAAAAAAAATCTCAAGTCTTCTGGTACTTATCAGCCACTGTATGTCCTGCAGGAAGTGGTGTATTGTTTTAAGCTTGGAGAGCAGAAGAGGTTTTCTATGGGGACTTGCTACTGCTCTTGACAGTTCCTGTCAATGATCGAGATGGCAGCAGAGAGCACCGAGTCAGACTGGAAAGGATACAAAACATCATGCAGGGCATACAGCAGCTGATAAGTACTGGAAGACCTGAGGGTTTTTTTTTTTTATAGAAGTAAATTACAAATTTCTGCCACTTTGACACCAGTTGATATGGGAGAATTTTTTTTTTCATTGAGGTACCCCTTCAAATACCAATCAGGTTAATGGAGGCCTGAAAACATGCTTAAAAACAGGCATTTCCCCACATACACATTAAAGGGAATCTGTTGCTAGGTTTATAATGCCTTCAATGAAGACAGCATGAACTAGTGACAGAAATGCTGAACGGATCAGTGTATTACTTACATCATTTCAGCCGTTCTCCTAATGTGCAGGAGAATAGGATTCCTGCTACACTCTTCCCTCTGTCCTCCAGCTGCTGATTGACAGTTGACTGCCCATACACAGCATGGATAGATAACTGCCAATCAGCAGCTGGTGGGCGGAGTTTTCTGCTTCTCATGAATATCCAGGACTACTGTGCTCACGCACATAATGGAGAGGACTACTTATTGTCCATGTTATTCAGGAGGATATCTCTGGATCAGCTGCACAGAACATTGTAAGTGATACATCATTCTGTTCAGCTCCTCAGTCACTAGTTCATGCTACCCTGAGATAGGACGACATAAACCTGCTGACAGAATCTCTTTAAGCCAAGACCAAACCTATGATGTGAACACACACACAGCTGTATTACCTTTCCTGTTCATCCCCATTTGGAGGCACTTGAGGAGTCGACAATACTGGCAGCGGTTCCTCTGTTTGCGCGACATGACGCAGTTCTTGTCGCGACTACAGCGGTAGACTCTCTTATTGCAGATGCTGCGCTTAAAGAATCCTTTGCAGCCCTCACAGGAAATGATGCCATAATGCAGGCCTGTGGCACGATCCCCACAGATAAGGCACGCTCTCTGGTCAACGCGATCATCTGAGGGAAAGAGAGAGAGAGAGAGAGAAAGGTTTACAATGTGGAAAGACATCTATCACCTCCACCACACAATATATAAAGGGGTTCAACAGGGTTAACACCATTTTAGTGGTAATAGATACAGAACCCAGCAAGTTCATAGACTAGAAAGAAGTCCCACTCAATTCTAGTACTAATGCAGAGATAGTATTCCTTTAAGCATGGTTATAGTCAGTCACTAATGCAGAGATAGTATTCCTTTAAGCATAGTTCTAGTCAGTCACTAATGCAGAGATAGTATTCCTTTAAGCATAGTTCTAGTCAGGGGCTAGTGCAGGGATATTGCAGGGACAGTGAAGTTTTGTTTGGTGTTAGTTTAGTGTTTAGGGGAGGATTGGGAAAGATTAGGAAGCGTTAGAGCCAGTTTCCTTTGTGTTGACATCTTCTGTATCATTCTTCTCTTCTGTCGCTATTATTCATTTATATAATCACCCAAGCCATCATCTCCAGTTCTATTTCATTAATTGTGCTGCCATCTTGTTTTGGTTACCTTTTCATACTGATTCGGGCTTGTATGCTTTTATCATGTGACTTCTTGCAGGTCATAATATTCTGCTCTACTATAAGCCCTGGGGGTATTTGAGTACTGGGACCTGGGATCACAATCTAGAAGAGGCGACTTCTGAAGGTGATGCCTTGTTCTCCAGTCTAGGGACCCATCAGCATTGTTACACACAGGCCTGTTTCCTACTACGGGGTTAATGTGTTCTAGTGCCTGATTTGGCCTGTGGGGGGCGCTTCAGGAAGAATGAACATTAGCTGTTATTCAAGGCTGGGTTTACATTTGCCTGGTGATCTCTTGCACAGTCCCCGATGGGAATTAAAGGGGGACTCTGGCGAAAATCTTTTTCTTTGAAATAATTGGTTTCAGAAAGTCATACAGATTTGTAATTTACTTCTATTTAAAAAAAATCTCCAGTATTCTAGTACTTATCAGTTGCCGTATGTCCCGCAGAAAATGTTGTTTTCTTTCATCTCTGTCCATGTCAGGAACTGTCCAGAGCAGGAGATGTTTTCTAAGGGGATTCGCTACTGCTCGGGGCAGTTCCTGACACGGACAGAGATGTCAGCAGAGAGCGCTGTGTCAGACTGAAAAGAAAACATTTCCTGCTGGACATACAGCAGCTGATAAGTATGTGAAGACTTGAGATTTTTAAATAGAAGTAGATTACAAATCTATAAAACTTTCTGAAACCATTTGATTTGAAAGAAATTTTTTTTTGCTGGACAACCCCTTTAATGGGAACGCTTAAATCTTTGCCTTCAACGCCCCATCCATTCCCTCATAGCCTGAGAAGGGTCTCAGTCTGGACCCGTGGACCATTCTGCAGATCAAGAAGAGAGTCATGAAGCGGCGCCTAGATGGTGTATATGCCGTATAACTGTAGAAGAGGACATGCACACATGCATCCAGGGAATTGCATCCTATTTGTGGGTGATGGACTTGCAATTTTTATGATTTTTTTTTTAGTTTTTCTGATATACTTTTGTGCGTTTTGTTGGCACAGATGGGAGTGTCCCCAGCATGTTTCTTGTACAGGGGCCCTATGCTGTCCTTGTCTGCCTCCGGTCTCCACCCAGTTCCCACTACCTCTAGGATTACCCCCAATTCCTCTCCAGTCACGTCTGGGTGGTATGAAGCAGGATTCCATACACTTCCTGATTTCTTCCCTAAACAAGAGAGAGATTCCTCCCCACAATCCCTCCTGTGAGATGCGGCGCTGAGATACATTAAGGAGACTTATTTTAAGTGACTTGCAATGTGAAGCCTGATTTAAGATTAAACGCAGATCCCAGATAATGAGGATACATCTAGGTTAAGGAACGAGAGCGCTCCAGTCATCATCCTGGCAGTTTCCTCTCTTCCTCTGACATCTCCGTCCCTGAAAATGACGGCACGCCAAGTAGGATTGTGCTCACAGAGTCGGCAGCCCAATTCTGTCGCAGTGGGAAAGTTACCATCAGACGATACCAAATCTCACATGACAGCTCTTCTCGCTCGCGGACATTCAATTTACATTTTCCGTTCTATCTGACAAACGATAAAAGCCGGCATGAAACAAGATTAACCCCTTCCTTACAGGGACGCACCTCGGAGAAGCTTGTTTTTCCTCTTGCCCCATCCTCATCCTCTCCCAAATTCCCAAAGGGCTGATCACAGAGAACAATAGACCGCAAATGTGATTTCTGCCCATACTCTCAGCAAGTGTATAGTACTAGTATAGTATTAGGGTCTAATGTTGCATCACAAGCCAAGTATATATCCAATGAAAATCCCCCCCGACTGCTAATGTGTCGTCTATTTCATTATCTTAACCAAACAATCCCCCTTAAAAGCTTCAGCTCAGCTACATCTGTTATTTGTCAATATACAATAATAATCTATATACAAATCAGGTTAGCGGCTTTACTTGATGGATGGTCAATGTGCAATGCAATGCAAAAATGTATAGAAACCCCATAGATAACATACAGGCAATGGCTGTAACCACTGAATAAACAGCATTATCCCCCCCCCCATATGTCCTGCTGACCCTTGGGAACCACCTGTGCTGACGCTCATAATTTATCAGCTCCAAGACAACCTGAATCTGTATTGATTTACAAGCATACATATGTATTCACCCATAGAGCTCACAGAGTCCTCTGCTCTACAGTATATAAACCATTCTAATAGAATAGTAGGGTTATAACGGAGATGAATGGCATAATGGTATATACAAGGCTGGTCTCACAATGCTCTGTATCCTGTAAAACCTATAGCAGTCCCTCCATATGGTGTGCTTTCCTACAGTGGATATATCATACAATCTACCATATATACCATATACAATGCCTCCAGTTTTCTTAAAATATATATACTCTGCCCTTATTGCAATGTCACATAGCATGCACAAATAACACCCCACATACCATAGCAGAGTTGTCCCATAATAGAGATGAGCAAGCCTCGAGCACACTCAAGGTTCATCCAAAACAGAGTACAAGAAGTTGGATGCAGCCCTAGAGAGTGTGATGGAAAACATGGATACAGTTTAGGGCTTATGGCTGCACCCAACTTATTCAGCCACCGGTAATCGAATGCTCGGGTTCGGACAAGGTTCTCTCATCTCTATACCACACACATTAGAATATTTTTGGCCTAACACAATGAATTGGTCTGGAGGCCTATGTGGGAGAGAAGATTTCCACATACCCAATCCTTTTACTTTTAGGGGTGAAACAGTTGCCGGCGGTCTTCCCACTGTATCCACCCTCTGCACGGAGGTTTAAAAAAGCGGGAATCATTGCAGAGAGTCCGGACCATCCCTAGTCAACATCAATGGTATATGGCTAGCTTAAAGGGGTTGTTCAGCGTTAGAAAAACATGGGCACTTTCTTCCAGAGACAACACGACTCGTCTCCAGTTCAGGTCTGGTTTTCCATTAAGCTCCATTCACTTTAATGGAACAGAGTTGTAAAACATACATCCAAACTGGAGACGAGAGTAAGGGTCCTATTCCACGAAGCGATTTTTCGACGATTAACGATCTCAGATGACCACTATGGCGAACAACCTGAAAACGTTCACCTAATTACATGGAACGATGATCGTTAGTTCTGATCCTTTTTGCGGTCGTCCTGTCGTCACTACCGCGTTCCTCGCTACTGCAAACGACCGAACGACGTCTTATTACACCGTACGATGCGCAAACGATTTGCAAACGATCAATGATAAAAATAGACATTATTATTAAAAAAAAAAAAAAAAAAAAAGATTATAGTTTAATTACGAACAATCTAACAATTTTTTGAAAGATAATCGTCTTGAGGAATAGGGCCCTAAGGCTCTTTGGAAGAAAGTGGCCATGTCTTTCTAACACTGGATAACCCTCTTTAAAGGGGTTGCAACGGGTATTTTTTTTTTTACCCCATCTTTAGTACATTAAATATTTAAATAATAATATATATTAAATAATTGTATGGACAACTTCTTTATTTAAAATTAAGATTGACATGTACGCAACAACATGATGCAATGCTGAGCCGTTTTGAGATGACATATTGCTTGTGGTCTAGCCTTAGAGGCCACCAATGACGGAAACCTTTGGTGGCATTGAAAATATCCCTAATTTTATTGCAACATAAAATTCCTATTATTGTACATTCTTTGTATTTGTTTTTGCCCTGTATGGTGTTTTTCAGCTGCTATACATTACATTATGGACACAAGACTAATGGTCAGACAAAGTGATATGACATCTTCATGAGCTCTCTCCTCATTATTGGAAGAGGTTTTAATGTTACTTCGAAAACTAAAAGGAAGCTGTGGATTTCAGGAATTCCTTTCAAGAAGAAGAAATGTCACAAACCTGTCATTGTGAGCTATTTATATGAAGGGAGGAGCAGGGAGTGGACAATGGTGTGGGATCAATAGCCCTACATTCCAAGGGCAGGTCCATTCAATGTTACTGTACAGATGAGGACAACCTGTCACCATAAAGCCTGACTGGGGACTCGGGGTCACTCAGAGATAGCGGAGGTTCCTGAACCCTGGACAAAGTCCTGGAATAGAATGGGGAATGTTCCCGTTCTGCTCATCGAGGCTCTTTTTGACCAAAAGATGGTCTATTTAGACACTGGACAATGATGTTTTTTCGGAGATGTTCCTAGACAATCGTGTATTCTAGAGTTCGATTAACATTCCCTACTATAAGTTTAGATCCTTTTACTCTTTTAAGGAGTGTTAAAAATTCTATTCGTCAGAGAAAACAATACGGCTGCCTTAATAGGCAACACAAGGCATTTCCTCGAATGGGCAAAATTTATTTTTCGCCTATCCCCAGAATATGTTGTCAATCAGTTTGTTTAATAGGATCAGTGAGGCTGTCGATCTGTGGTTATACAGATTATAGGTGACAAGCATGATCATTACACAACATACAGAGTCATCTGCGTCATTATGTATGCCAGTGCCGTGGCTGGGTGTTGGTGCCCTTCCAACCTATCCTCTTCATAGGTCATTAAAATTTTTTCACGGAAAACCCATTTACTACCAAACAGAAATACATCCCAAACCCCTAACCATCACCACAATACCACTTCATAACTAAGCACCGTGAATTTCATGGTATCCAAATTGCTCACAATCCTGTAACGGTAGCCATATTGATTTTCACTCCAGATGGACGAAAAGAAGAAGTTTTAATCTTGTATTAGATTGGCACAATTCGAAGACACATTTGATAACATTTTTTATTTAAGAGGAAAATTTCTTTGAAGTATGTCAAACTGAATCATAATATATAGTCAATATGATGGTAACCCTTTCCTAGATTTTTTTTTTTAACCAGTACTGTTATGGGAGCATTATGAATATTTTTGCATTTCGGACATATACAGTACGCACATCGATGAAGACTACCTCAGTATTTGGAGGAGCGGACTGCAGTCTGGTGGAGATGCCTGTTTGGTTTGTGGATGTCAATTCCTAGCACATTATTTACGGCCTCTCGGGGAGGTTGTTTAGGGCTGGCAGTCGTCAGGAGAGGAATGCTCCAGTTGCAGATCACTGGACAACTCTGTTAATCTGTCTGAACATCTGACTTAGAACAATCCTCAATTCCTGCTCCTTTG
Organism: Dendropsophus ebraccatus; assembly: GCF_027789765.1. Classification (NCBI taxonomy): domain Eukaryota; kingdom Metazoa; phylum Chordata; class Amphibia; order Anura; family Hylidae; genus Dendropsophus; species Dendropsophus ebraccatus. The sequence goes on from NC_091463.1 coordinate 28,890,015, forward strand.
CTTTGTAGCCATGAATTTTTCTAATCTTTTGCAATGCTTTATCAGATCAAATATAGGGATGGGATTAACCTCCCCATGGCATACCAGGTTATTGGATTTGTCACTGTGTTTTGTTTTAGTCCTGTCTGCAAAAATTTTATGTAATTCACGAAAGAGAATTAGGACTCGACGAATGTGAAAATAGGGATGGGCTTATATGCGAATTATGGGTTACAACTAGAGATGAGCGAACCTTGAGCATGCTCGAGTCCATCCGAACCTGAACTTTTTCCATTTGATTAGCGGTGGCTGCTAAACTTGGATAAAGCCTTAAGGCTATGTGGAAAACATGGATATAGTCATTGGCTGTATCCATGTTTTCCAGACAACCTTAGAGCTTTATCCAACATCAGTAGCCCCGGCTAATCAAATACCGAACGTTCGGGCTCGGATGGACTCGAAACCGAACCCGGTTTGCTCATCTCTAGTTACAACCCTTAACTCTTATGTAAAAGTTATAACATTAGAGAAGGGGTTTAATTTGTGGGGTAGGTATTTATTTTTTTTTTAAATCAGACATCTTAAGAGTCAACAAAGTGGAGGATAACAGCTCTCTTTTTTAGATGGAAATATACAAAGTGCACATGATCCCTGGGATTGTAGAGAAAGCAAGAAAGCCCAGTGCATATGCTCATCAAACATTAAAAGCCAAATACCCTATGGCCTTCACCATTTAGAGGTGTCGAGCATTGTACCTCTAAGTTCCCAGAAACTCCTATGGCCTCTACCATCAAGAGGCTTCACGTATTGCGCAAGTACTGTATGACCTCTACCACTGTGGAGCTTCAAGTATTGCATCTATATGTTCCAACAAAACAAGCATCAAGCCATGGATGAACCAAGTATCTCTCAGGTCTTGATGCCCTTATGGTCTTGGGTCTTAGAGGACTAAACACAACATTTTAGCCAAGTGCCTTAATCTCACCTCAGATACAGTGAGATGCCTACAATGTTTGGTCGACCACAGACTCAGATTGTGGCACGCGGAGAATGAGCCAAGTAGAAGGCATTAACCCTTGTATGGTCAGCTGTTGACAGGCTTCAGTTGGCAATTAAAACTCAATGTAAAAGCATGCAAGTGTGGCTCATTGTGTTGTGTTGCAGATTCTTATCCTAAAGCAGTCAGCAGCTTTGCACATCAAAGACGCTTCTGATGCAAAAGATTGTGCCGTGTTTTCAGGGCAAATATTGTGTCTTATGCAAGAAACCAAAAATGTTCTCTGCACACACAAAAACTGAATTGCTGCTCGATGCAAGAACACCTACCTAACTCTTCATGGACATACCTTTGTATAGGTTTTCGATAGCTATACAATTTATATAACTCAATATGTGTGCATTGTGGCAGATCTCATTACTCACACTGGGATCTGCAAAAAATCTAGTATTTATAGCCAGCGGAGACCTTGTTGTTCCACTGCTGGGACCAAAGAGCAAGAGTAATCTTGGAGCACTATTATGGAGTGGAGGTATATAGCAGCTGCTCCTCTTTCCTTGCTCTAAAAGGTAGGACTCTTGGTTCTATTTCCACTAATGAACCAATGAAGAATGAGATGAGGATTATGAATCCTCCTTATGTTTGCATGGGTTTCTTCATGTATAGGTGCCACATTTAACAGCACCAACCCTCTAGAAGGCCATTTCGTGTATAGTGTTATTCTGTCATCTTATCCTCTAAAAAGTTACCTAAGACGACCCGACAATTTCAATACAGGACATGATAATCTGATGCAGAATTTCTAAAATGTGTGAATGGTTTACTATGGATTCTTTTACACATTAACCACCATCGGTCAAGTTTCATCAGTATCACAGAAGTTTACCGCTGCCCTTTCCGCATCACAAAGGCAGAATCACACCTTCCACTACGAATTACTGTATGTCACCTACTTCTCTTGACTATTCCTGGCAGCTGAACTTTCTAGCGCTACACGAAAAACTGATGGATAAGAATCTTTGGATTTTTACAAGGCCCTGTAGGAATTCCAGATGACCCTATTAAGGACTCCCAAGGCCCTATTGATTTCATGACCCTATGCTCTCTGCTTCCTTTGCATATTAATGGGGACTCCTTGTGTTATACTGCAAAGTATTGGGTGGAGTGAAGGCAACATTACCATTGACCTCTCTATGCTCCCACTGCTTTAATATGCAAAACCAGTCCCTTTAACCTTGATATTTGAGGCTGTTCTTCCATAACCAAAAGAAATGTAATGCTATGACTGCCATTAGTACTGTATATACTTCAATATGTGGTTTTGCTGGTAACTAATGTAGCAAAAAAATTAAAATTTATATTATATATATATATATATATATATATATACACACACATACACATACACACACATCTACACATATATATATTCGAGGGGAAAATAAATAAATAAATAAAAAATAATTTTATATATATATTTCAGAAGGTCTATTACAATCCAGATACATTTAATAAGGATTAAAATTCCTTAGATCTAAATTATAACCTCACACACTTGCATGCATCAGACCCCAGGAAGGAATCAAGACCACCCACAGATTAGTACAGTCAGAATTGACTCACTGTACTCTGCCCTGTGGTCTAATTTAACAAAGCCGCTATTGGTCATACTTTACATTATGCACTTTCGACAAAGAGGCTACATGATCGGCAACATCAAAAAGTCACAATAATTGAAAGATTTAGAGTCACACTACTACAATTACTGTCATTGTAGTCTATAGGCCATGTTAAATATACAAAAAGAGAGGGTGAACACCATCAAATCCCAGAGCATGAGCAAAACCATGAATTATGAGTCACATATACTAAAAGTACTATTAAGGTCAGAATTCTATTTATGGAATCCAACTTGGCCCATTCTCTTGGAGTTTTTGCAAGACAGCCATAAATAGGTAGATGTCTCAGGGTCAGATAGACGATGGCCTGTTAGGACCTAGATTTTCCAACTATTCGAAACCTGAATCGTTGCAAGATTCTTCCCATTCAACTTCAATTATACAGTGTTTTTGAGAAAAAATAAATTGGGAAGATTAACAAAGCCAAGTGCACAAGAGTTCTGGCTCAATTTACACCATAAAACTGGCATATATGCCTTGCACAACATGCACTGGACAAGTTTGAGCCTTACTAGACAAGGGGTATAAGAGGAAAAGAGTATAAGAGGAAAAAGGGAATGTGGCCTATACGGAATATTAATGTACCTTGAATATTGGTGTAACGTGAGCCAACCAAAACAACGTAAAAAATTATATAAAGTGTTTCTAATATGTCTCTCAAGATCCACTTAATTTAATTTATTGTAGTGAGCACAGTAATACGTCAGTAATGGTCTAAAGGTCCCCACAAACATTATTGAAAAGTCAACCAAACGCACCATATTTGGTCAATCTAGGGTGTCCTAACTCTAATAATATCTGTACTGTTCTGTACTCAAGGATATAAGCCACCACTGGAGTTGTCTGGCAGCGGCCTATCTCACTATTCAGAACCCCAGAATGTTCAGCTGAGCTAAACAATCATGTGTAAAGAGATATAGCTGGTGGCTGAATGAAGATTTGGCCGACAGCTATTGAATGTATATTGGAATCTTAAGGGTATGTTGAGTATCAGTAAATCTACTCCAATATTTCCCACTTCATAGCGCAAAGCTTTGTGTATGGCCAACAATCAAAGTATAGCTTGGATGGGATTCCTAAAGGTAGCCCAATATTCTTCTATGTTACCACTATAAGTTCAATTGTAGTGTAGAGCGGACTTGAAGAAACTACAGCCTATGGCTGTATCCATGTTTTTCAGAACTCCCTAGAGCGGCATCCAACTTTTCCAGCCACTGTGAGTGAAATGCCACGTTGAGTGGACTTGAGGCAACTGTCCTCAAGGGTCGCCAAAGCCGGACAGTTTCCTCAAGTCCACTGAACACTAGTTAAATGTAATCTACGAGACGTTCTCCTTCCTTGTACCTCAAGTCCACTCAACACTAGTTAAATGTCATCTACAAGACATTCTCCTTCCATGTACAGGAGACACATCATCTACAAATTCACCGAGCCTTTGAGACCTTGGATATCTGACTTATGACATTATACTTTTGCAGGGCTAAATAATTTGGGGTGGGGGGGAAACTGGTGCATGAACATGAACAACAACAACAACAACAACAACAACAACAACATGTGGTGACCACAAGCTGGAGTTTATCTTTAGTGCAACCTCTGCAGGCCAACTTCATTGCAGCACAAGTGCTAAAGCAAACATAGTTGCAGTGTGTGAAAATGACAAAGCTTACAACTCAACCTCATCTTGAACCCTGTAGAATTTTATGGCTTTTGCTCCGTAAAGCCTCCCCCTTCTCACATTAAAGGGGGCATTGTTTCAAAGGTCACGGTGGGGTTCCTTCCATGTTCTCATACAATATATATACGTTTTGCAGTGACATCACCAGCATAAAATACACATTCTTCAATTATTCTGATGACCCGGGCCACAGCCTCCAAAAATTTTTATTCTGCCTGCCATTAGTCGAGCCATCTATATTAAACTGTCAATGACCCAAAGGTTCAATAGTGAGTAAACACCAAAAACAACATAACAATAGAAAATAAGCGATACAATTTTTTGCTAGCCTCATAGATGTTGTTGAGGGTCATGGGTGGCCATTGTTGAGTAATAAAAGTATTGGTTTACCAAAGATTACCCTACTATAGCATCTCAATGCTATCAATCAATGACCAGAAGGTTATATGGTGGAACAAATACACCCAACAGATCTATGGTTGCTAAAAGATAAAAGTAATCACAGATACAGCAACAAGGCCCAGACTTCAATGAGTTAAATAAAACCCCCAACGAGCTTTGAATAGTTAGATAAGATAGAGCTCACCGAGATAATACAACATTTTTGGAAGGCAGAAAGATAAATTGTGTTAGAGATTTTACAGCTTCAAAATAAATAAATGATCTAGTGTTTAGACAAAAGAAATAAATCAAACTATTCAGGTGACAGATACAAAAAAAAAAATTTTGAAAAATTGCTGAAATAACTACAAATTTATTTTCGCAATGAAAGTTATCTGGGTGACGGATCACGACTACAGTTCCCGCACCAGTATATACACTCATAGCAATGACTATGAGGGTAGAAAATAAAGCAATCTTTTATAAAATGGCCACCTAAGGGTGTTCAATAGCAACAAAAACAGATGAAGAATGGAATGGAAAATGGAATCCTAGCCAAGAACAGTAACCTGGAAATTACTAAAATTTCAAAGGTGATGAGTTATTGCTTAGGCTAAAAATTTGTTAGGGAAAGCTACAAAGAATGGTAACAATAGTAAACTCTAATAAGCCATTTGCAAAGCCAATGCGGCCTAGCAACAGGGCATTTCATAGACTTTAAAGAGAGTAACCCAAATAGTTTGCCACATTTGCACATTTTTGGGTACAACGGCTAACTGGGATCTGCCAAGGTTTAAAAGTTAAGGTGTCCTTGATCTACAGGATATGGCTATGTTCAGACGTTGTAAGAGACAGGCCGAGTCACGGAAAGGCCGGTCTCAGAAGAGATAATCCCGGGCGGGACTGCAGTACCGGCCAGATGATCTTTAGCGCAGCTGAGAACTGATGAACTCCCCACCGCACACAATGGAGCGTGCGCTTGGAGACAAACGCTCCACAGTGTGCACTGACAGGGTTTTCTGCGGCCACTATTCATTGAGTAGCTGCCGCAGAAAAGTGACACGTTAGTTTTTCGCAGCGCTGCTAGGGATCCCGGCAGGAGCGTATACTATGTGTATACTCTGTGGCCGAGAATTTTTTAGCCTGCAGCACAACGTAAACGTAAGTTCCGTACTAATCACGGCCAATTACTGCAGAACTTATGTTGTGTGAACATGGCCTATTTATATATATATATATATATATATATATATGTGTGTGTGTGTGTGTGTGTGTGTATGTATGAGAGAGAGATACTAAAAGGGCAGATTAGATGGACCAAGTGGCTTTTTCTGCCAACAATCTTCTACGTTACAATAGACAGAGAATATAAAACCAGGATCTATGATCTATCCAGATAAATTCATCCTTTTTGAAAAGGCCTACCTTAACCATAACCATGTAAAATATTACAGCGTGCACTGGCCCGCTGGAAGGAAGAATAAATGTGTCTTCTTTCTATCACATGTACTTTGCCATTAAGGTTGTAGTATCCACTTTATCGGCCCCAATCCGCCAACAGGGAGGCGCCATAACCATCTTTCTCATTTTGCTACATAAACCGTTTTTTTCTTATAAGAAGAACTGACTATGTATCTTGCCCTCCTTACAAATAACTGAATGTGTGATTAGGCTTAACCCATAAGTAGTCCAGTCAGCGATAGAAGGGCCAATAAAGTGCTGGTATGGGCTATGAGACATGCAGTAAGTAAATCTAATCATTACCTATGGGAGACAAAAGGTTTACATACTGGTTGATCATTGATCACTATGGAAGGTGCACTGACCAAAAGTTGGTACCACCTCCAATGTCAGGGATCTAGTATCAAGTATTACGTAAAAGCGCTATTATTGCACCCTCTTTACGATGCACTGATGTTCTTGATGCATTAGTAGATAATGACTACTACTTTGTATGTGAAGGAAAAAAAGGAATTCAATAAAAAGATCCTCAGGTCAGATCTGGAATTATCCCAAGAAATTCCTGCAGAACTGGATCTCTGACTGTTTGGGCGGGTTAGTTGGGGGGTTTACTGTAAGCCCAGTCAAATGGTCTGATCTGATTTCTGACCCTTCTGCTTGTAACCCAGGAAAATGATTACACTCAATTAAAAGGTAAACACAAAGGGCTGAAGGGGTCTTGTCACTTATTGATCCCTTACAGATGCTGAAATTCACCTCCCCCCAACAGACACACATTGTGCAGCCACCCACCCTCCCACCCCCTCAGCATTGGAGACTTCCTGCACACTAACCCATGTGCTGAAAGACTGGATTTTGCTGCTCTGCTGAATTTGGCAGTGGACTGACCCCTCCTGCCAAATAAAGCCATCAGGTGGGGCGGCCATGTGGGAAAAAAAAAAAAAAAAAAAAATTCCAGAAGTTGGGATAGGCTGAAAACTGGTCTCCTGCATTGAAAGGCATAAGCTAGGATATCCTATGTATTTGGGATTAGGGTACAGTGAGGTAACAAAGGAAATGCCGAATTCAGCTGGATACAGAAGCACGGCAGGGATAAGCCTGTATACAAACATAATACAATGTCATGGGGATTAGCGTTTCATCAGGCAAATAATGGCTTCCCGAGACATTCTCGCTGACAGTCTTAAATTATAATGAACAAATCTGCAGAGGCGTCCGTCACGAAGCTGTGAGACTGTAACCTCTTACAGCGGCCAATCTGCCCTCTACCGTGACTGTAGATGACTAGTGCCATTCGGTATATACTTACAGAACAGTAAATTATCTATCTATCTGGCTTCACCAGTCATAGTTTCCTACGTGATGGAGTTGTGAAACACTAGAGTCTGACAATGCTATGACCCTACTAAGAACTAGGTATATATATTGGTATATTGGTATATATATATATATATATATATATATTGGTTACATGGACAGATCACTACTAGCTATAGTTCACAAGTTCCTACATGGAGGACCAACATGGTTTGACTCTACTAAGAACTGGGTATATATCTTTGATACAACGGACTGGGTACATCCCTTCATCGACACATCATAAAATAATATCTCTGAGACTGTTAGTGGTCATACTGGCCATGGTGTAACCTTACTAAGAACTAGGTATATACATTGGATATATGTTGCTAGGTCCTACTCACATGTAACTATAGACTGAGTTGTATGGCCCATCTGCCATACAATAAGGGACTGGCTGAATATTTCACAATGACCAATACTAATGGTATATCTTAATTCATGCATGTCTTTGACCAGCTTAGCTGAGATTAGCCTCTTCCCTAATACATCATTTAGGCTAATGGGACAATCAAGCGTCTGCTCTGGCTAAAGGGCCATTTACGTTGGGGCAATTACTGGCCCAAGGTGAACTCTAATGAGCATGTGCCGTGATAAAGGGCCTGGTTACTGTATCTGTATATAAAGTATTCCACTGATAAGGCCCAGTAACGTGAAATGGATGGATACCACATTACATGTTGTTCATACCTAGGACACTAACTGGAAGCGAGACCGTAGAAACACTATGGAAGTGCTGGCCGTTATTTTACACACCACGCGACTTACTACTGGAGCTAAAAAGTTTCCATAAACCATTGCCATATTAAATTTGTATTGACCCTAATCTAGTCCCTTACCGATATATATATGTATGTGGCCTGACATCCATCTCTCATCAGAGACAGCCTTCATTAACAGCTGTCTGCTGTTAATCCTGTGACACCCTGGGCCAGCTGTCGCAAACGAATGTGATTTAAGGGCAGCCCCCCACACATGCATTAAGTAGCCCCCCACACATGCATTACGTTGCCCTCCCCCTCCCCCCCCCCCCCACACACACACATGCATTAAGTAGCCCCCCCCCAACATGCATTTAATAGTGCATTACTGCTGGTAGCCATGTTGTGAGCTGTATACATATCACAAGGCAAATCAACAGTTCTCACCATAACTATGAACAATCCTCAAGGCCATGTATGTGGAATAATAACTCATAGAAAATGCTAACATTTATAACTAAACCTACTGTATGCGGCTCTGAGGTGTCCCTTATAATGCATTCACATGAATGCATTTATGAATGTCATATATTGCTTGTGCGTACCTCATATGCAAAAGGGAATAGAATGTAAATATAACTGGAACAGTCACGAATACAGAATATATACTGATGTATTAAATTATAGCAATACAATAATCTTCTGGTTGTACCCAGAGAAATAATGATCGATTTATCTAAGTATTGGTTGGAAGAGGAAAATACATATGAAAGTGAATGAATGAGACTGATAGATAGGAGATAGATGATAGATAGATAGATAGAGATAGGCAATGGGAATTAAATATGAGATAGATGCATAGATTTACACATCATACAAATCACACTGACGTTATGATCCTGAAAGCAAAGTAACTGGCCAGTCCTCACAGAGGAGGAACAATACATTCCTGACTCTCCTGAGCTAACAAGCCTAAAGTTTACGAAACTTCCTTTCCCAGTTGCGAAACTAAAACAGTTCCTCTCCTCCGCAGTCCTGTCCTCCTCCTGCCCCATATACCTCACGACTTTACCAGCCACAGTAGTTTTGGTCATTGTGTCACACACTTCACATTAGCAGTCTATACTGAAGCCCTAGAAAAGGTATAAGAATACATTATATATATATATATATATATATATATATATATATATATATATAATAAAACTACACCAATATCTCCTTATTTATAATTGGATGTAAGTCCTATGCATAAAAAAACATATGATATAGAACATGAAATGCTGTAACCAACGTATACATTTTGCATGCACAAGACTAAAATGCCTGTAAATCGAATCAAAATTACTAATTTTAATACACATACATACTGTATGTATATATATATATATATATATGTATATATATATATATATATATATATATATATATATATATATGTATATATATATATATATATATATATATATATATATATATATATATATATATATATATATACACACACACAGTATCTATCACACACACACAGAGTATGCAAAACACACAGATCCACTACTGATGTCTGCCTGCCTACAATCCAGAGCCAACTAGTTGAGTCCCAGCAGACATCATCAGCGTTTGCCCTTCCACAATGACCTATGCGGCCTGATGCAGGAGCCAGGTTCACGGCACATACCTTCCCATGTATCCATCTCATGCCTGTCCGGGTGTGCTGATGTGCAGCCATGGAGCTGGGCATGTCACCATGCACCCAGCAGCATGATGGGGACTTCTCCTGTTGCTTGCAATGCCTATTCTACTCTGAGGGCTGGGAGGGACAGGGACCCTTCCTCTCTCTCTCTCACGGGTCAGTTTACAAGCTGGTCATGTGACCTCACAGTTCAAGCCCTAAGGTCAGTTCTGGCCTGGGGAGGGAAGGGTGGTGGTGTTAGGGGGGGTTATTACCCTGGGGTTATCTAAGTGGAACTGATCACCCTTATTCTCTGTATATTACTGCAGTTCATGGTCGAGAACCTAAATAGTACCCTTAAAAAATAAACAAACATGTTGCAAGATAAGGGGGGCTATGGAGAATGCCCTGTCCTTCTGATAAATGGTTGTGGTATATTTACTTGGATCTTATATTAGAAGGTTAACACTTCAAGTACATGAATATTTTTTTTTTTTTTTAGGTTTTAGGTCTGGTTTCTGGAATTCCTTACTGATTCAGCAAAGCCTTTGGGAATCCCATTAACATAAAAGCTTAGTGGACACAATCACTGCGGTGTCTTATTGACCTCCAGAAATGTACAGGAAGTGACGTACAGTAGGAGCGGCACCACTGCCCCAGTGTCAGGTCTGGTATTCCCTTCCATGACGGGTAAATCTGGGGGATGCCAGGCTGGGAGGACACTAGATGCCCATCATTATACGTCTACAATCAGCTCCGCACATCATACCCAGCACATAGGCAGATTGGATGCTTATGCAGATGAGCCCTGAGCCCAGAGATAAGGAGCTTTTGGCATTTACATGGAAAGGACTCTGCTGGGGGCTGAGGAGGGTCTCCAGATCAAGAGAGTTTCTCAACAACAGTAAATATACCCTTGCCGAAAGTTTACCAGGTCACAATGTATACAGTACATTCCCAATGGAAATCCATCATGACTAGCCAAGGGGCATTAGATGTACATGTAAGGTCTTAGAATTATTGTCGAATAAGCAACCAATAGTCATAATGTAGATACCATATTAGTAATAATAGGGGAACAGAAAGCTCCTTTCATGGCCTGAGCTATGCAAATGGTCTCTTTAATGTAAAGTCCTATTGTGTCCAAACAAGAAGGACAGGAATTTGCGTATCTATAACAAATAGCCATTATGCAGATGAGCCAATTGTTGGGTGTTTGTGCATTTACTGTTTGCATCAGATCGGCCAGAGGTGCACGCGGCATTAACACCTTCAAGTCCATCTCACAGACTCTATAGCACCCCATACCGATGAAACATGAACTTCAGAGACAACAGGCAGTCCCAGCCTCGCATATTTTATGCAACTCTAGAAAAACAGTGGAGGTTACCAAATGTCCTTTATAAGGGATTTACTGCTGTCCCTATTATCAGAGGATTGGATAATTACACCGGAATTTCCCATGAAAAGCGACGGAATGACTAACTATGATCCAGGTGGTTTTACCTAATTTGGGAATATTAAAAATTTTGGGATGTGTGAGATGTGAAAATCTTTTCTGCTTACTTCCAGAAATACTAGTATTGCTGTTTCTGGCCAGTATCTGTACTGCAGCTCAAAGTAATGGGAGTAAGACGCAATACCAGATCCAACCTGAGGACAAGTGTGGCGCTATTTCAAGAAGAAAGCAGACATGTGCTTCTAATCTTATGCAAACCTTTTAATAAGAATGGGGGAGATAAAGAACAGTCTAATCATTAGACAGTGTAAATTTGGAATACACAGTCTGAAAGTTCCCATAAACTAGTGGGTGCAACTACCTCTAAGGTGTAACTCCTAATCCCTGACTGGGAGATGATGTTGGAAAGAGGGGTTGGGTGTTCTGGATTTTTGCTGCTCGGCCCTTATGCAAGGTTGGAACATTAAATGGGCACTGCCACTAAAATTTATTTTTGACATTTCATAAACATGTCAAAAGTAAATTTTAGTGAAAGGTACATTTTAAAGGGCCCTATAGAGGGTAATAGAGACAACGATCAGCTGAAGAAACGATCGGCGAAGACCTAAAACCATCGGCCGCCAACTGGGCATCGCTATGTCTAATAGTGATGAATGGCCGACAATTGAACAAACAGTTAATACATTACCTGTCCACCTTCCTGGTGTTTTCCGGCCCTCTGCATGTGTCCCAGTGCCTCACACTGCAGAATCAGAGCAGCCTGTCTGAGCTGAATGGCCGTTCAGCCAATCACTGGCCACAGCGACTGTTTGGGCAGGGGCTGCACGACTGACATTGCTAACGATGTCCATGCAGTCCTTGCTAAACGATTATCGGGTCGTATAATAGGCCCAGTAAACGAGCGCTGATCTAGTAGATCGGCGCTTGTTTACATTATTGATCGGGCCTTCATCGGCCTGTGTAATAGGACCCTAAGTCACGAAAATGTATTGAAAATGTGTTGCAAGTCATATTGACCAGTTTTAGGTACTGGCAGTTTATCTTCTCTATTAGGATTAATAGCTGGAGATTGTAAAGGCCCTATTCCACCAACAGATCTGACGACAGATTATCTGCCAAAGATTTGAAGCCAAACCCAGGAACAGACTATAAATAGAGAACAGGTGATAAAGGAAAGACTGGATTTCTCCTCTTTTCAAATCCACTCCTGGGTTTGGCTTCAAATCTTTGGCAGATAATCTGTCGTCAGATCTGTTGGTGGAATAGGGCCTTTAGCACTCGCGGGCAAGGTCCTACTTTCCTATTTACAAATCTGTTGTTTAGTTGTTTTTTTTCCCCTTCATGCTACATTCTGTTTATTAAAGGGGTTATCCAGTGTTACAAAAACATGGCCACTTTCTTTCAGAGACAACATGACTATTGTCTCCAGTTCAGGTGCAGTTTGCAATTAAGCTCCATTCACTTCAATGGAACTGAGCAGCAAAACCCCACCCAAGCTGAAGACAGGAGTGGGGCTGTCTCTGGAAGAAAGTGGCCATGTTTTTGTAGCGCTGGATAACCCCTTTAAAGAAGCATTTGTTTTTTGTTTTTTTTTTCACCCCCATTATTTCTCCTTAGGCTGGCACATATACTTAGCGTTGATGAATGGTGTCCCACGGCAAGCCTGCAATTGGGGGAGAAATAAAATAAAGCTTCTTTAATCCCTTATATGTACAGAGCTCGGGAATCAAATAATAATAATAAAGTAAAAAGCTAAACTCATTAGCATGCAGAGGCGTTGGACCTTAACCTTATATCTATGGGCATTCTGACACTTGTCTGGCACTAATGTGTGTCATATGACACACAAGACATTACTTTTTTGGCCCCAATACGCATGCATGCTCACATCACTGGGGGGGTGGGGGGTGGCATGCACGCTCACATCAGGAAGGTGATGTAGGGGGGGGATGGGGGGATGTTAGCGGGTGTCACCGCGGCTGCAGCTGAGTCCCGGGGGGGAATGGGTGGTGAGCGGGTGCTGCTGCCGCTCAGTCCCGCGGTGGGTGGGAGGCGGGTGCCGCGGCTGCTGCTGAGTCCCGGATGGGGTGGGGGTGGGGTGTGAGCGGGTGCCGCCACTACCACTGGTGAGTCCTGGGGGGGAACGGGAGTCGCCGCTGCTGTTGCTGATTCCTGGGGGGGGGGGGGGGGTGCTGCTGAGTCTTGGGGGAGGGGGGTTGGGTGCCGCCGCTGCTGGTAAGTCCTCGGGGGGTGGGTGCCGATCTGCACCGATCACCGGGACTGCTTGCGCGGGCCACAGGTGAGCTCAGAGGTGGGGGGGCACAAAGGTGACCTGGGGGGAGGGAGTCAGGAGACACTTCAGTGTGCTGGGTTAGAAGCCAGCCCATTAAAGAGACTGAGGACACGTGATGCCGTCTCGGAGGGTGAAGGCCAGGAGCAGGGAGCGTGTCGGGTTGGACTGAGATGTGATGATTCTATGCAATCAGTGGTGGTGAATGCATCTAGATAACAGCAAAACTGTGCAGAATCCATAATAACTTTATATTGGAAAGATGGAAAGCTACGGGTCGGCAACGTAGTAATGCAAAAAAGATTTGGAGGGGAATACCCCTTTAAAACAATGGGGCCAGGCATATCTGGCATTGGGGTAAGGTAGAAAGAACACCCCCCCAAAACTGAAGTTCAGCAAAAAATGTATCTAATATGTATGGGTGACCTAATGTCTACAGCTTCATGAGATATAAATGTAGGGGGGCATCAGATGAAGGGCTATGGGGGATTTGAACATACTTGATATTTTCTTCCCATGAAAGAAGAGACATTGTGTGACATTATGTCTGAGGGCAGCTTATTCCTCATTTCCTACAGACCCAAATATGCACATTGCAGAAATATTGGGTGATGAGTAAGTATATAGGCGGACTATACAATCTCATCCCCTGATATTCACTCCCCAGCTGACTATTAAAGGACTTAGGGTCCTATTAGATTAAATGATTTTTCGCTTTCTCCAATTAAAGGGGTATTCCAAGAAAATCAACCTTTCCCCTATCCACAGGATATGTGAAAAGTAAGGGATCCAACCTCTGTACCCCCCAACGATCTGTGTTATGAATAGAGCCCGAAGTACGTCACCTGACATGCGTCTCTATTCATTCCTATGGATTGACAGAAAGAGCTGAGTATGCCAGAAGAGCATTGTACCCGGCTCGGGGGCCCGACAAAGAGATTGTTGGGGGGGGGGGGGGGTACAGAGGTTGGACTCCCCGCAATTTTCTTGGAATACCTCTTTACAATAGCTCAATTATTATTATTATTATTATTATTATTATTCCAATTATTACGATTGTTCGTATTCTCTGAACTATCTCTTATGCCAGCAAATGAATGATGGGGGAGATTTATCAAACATGGTGTAAAGTGAAACTGGCTCAGTTGCCCCTAGCAACCAATCAGATTCCACCTTTAATTTTCCAAAGAGTCTGTGAGGAATGAAAAGTGGAATCTGATTGGTTGCTAGGGGCAACTGGGCCAGTGTCACTTTACACCATGTTTGATAAATCTCTCCCAATGTGTATATACTGTACACTGAAAGATTTGAGAACATTGAACGAAGGATCAAGGACACACAAACAAATTTCCGTTAGTCGTTTGATCGATGATTTTTACGCATGATAATCTGTCTGTGTAATAGGCCCCTTATCCCTTATACTAGAATAAAAAGCCTAGCTGCTTTCTTCCAGAAACAGCACCACTCTTGCCCTCAGGTTGTGTGTCAACAAAAAAACAATGTAATACTTCCATTTTACAAAATCAAAGTCCTGACCACAGGACTATTGCCGGTGTCACAGCGGCCACAGAATACAGCATTGTCATAGACAAGCCTTGTGCTCCTAAGCCTCAAGCAGCTGTCTGTATACAAACAGAGTGAAAGGGTCAGGTGGGTTCCGCAGAGCAGATCCTATTTTTGTTCATGTGATACATGTTAGTGTGTGGCGATGTTTGTCCACATGACCCCAGAGTTCAGCATATGACGGGTCTACAGCTGGCCTACATCCAACAAGCATAGCAGGAAAACGACTGGTATTTCTGCTTGCAGCAATGTATACAACAGAATATGCAACCCAACCCTTAGGTTATATTAGGACATTGCTTTCTAGGAACAAAAGGATCACCATTAAAGGGGCTCTCCAGTGAAATTACATTGTTCTCATATCTACTGGTGCGAGAAAGTTATACGGATTTGTAAATTACTTTTATTAAAAAGTCTTGCGTTTTCCAATACTTATCGGCTGCTGTTTGTCCTGCAGGAAGTGATGTATTCTTTCCAGTCTGCCACAGAGGTGGCAGCAGAGAGCACAGTCAGACTGGAAAGAATTTTTAAACAGAAGTAATTTATAAATCACCGCAATACCCCTTTAAATATAAACATATTCTATGTATATTTTTCTATCTATATAAATTTTTATCCGTGTATATTTTTTGCTTATATCAACTCATGTGAAAACCTGGTGACAACCAATATGGCTGACATCACTGCTCCGCCTTGAGTAGTCTGTACCTACAAATGGGGGCTGTATCGATTGGTCAATGCTGCTGGACATAGATAATAAAACAATATCATCATAAATGCTTGTTGTCGGTATACACCTTAAAGGGGTTATCTGATGATATTAGGTGGGGGATTATCCAGGGAGTAGAAAAAGTCTAACCTGTTCTGCATCCTGGTGCCCACACTTCCACCCCTGCCAGGTTTAAAAATCATATTAATTTTTAAATTGCCCTGGATTCCAAAGCGCTGTACAAGCAACTGGGGTCACAAACAGAAGGTAAATGGCAGACTAGTACATAGCAATAGAGGACCCTGCCCATGAGGGCTTACAATCTATAAAGTATATGAAGAAGGGTGGGTGGCAGCTTGTGATCATCACATAATTGGGAAACCAAGCCCACACACAACGTCCATTACCCACATGGTGATGACAATGTGTACCTATTGGACACTGTGCCCAGGTGTGGTTTTGCCTGCACATGACGATCGCCTCTATAGGGATGTTATAGTGTGAATTCTCTGCTCAGGAGCCGGAACACAGAGGCAGTCTGTAAGAGCAACACTTAAACACAAAATTTTTTTACACAATTCGCTTTCAGAAACAGGATGTCTTCCTTTTATTTTGACAGAATTCCTACACTATTAAAGTTATATGGGGAATACAGACAAATGCAATTATTAAAAAGAGAATTAGAGTGGATTTTTGAACCGGGGACCTTGGGGCCTGAAGGTTTCAATATTGAATATAAGGTAAAGACAGGGATGTTCAAGTAGAGTCCTTTTCTAAGATGGTCACTGGGATTTCGCCAACCCCCAGCATCAGGGGTATAATAAACAACCATGTATACGATATGAATTATTAATATCTATGTTTTTACTTGTCAATTCAAATTTTTGTGACTGTGACATGGAGGACAACTCACCTGGATAAAAGAGATACCACTACACTAATAGTGCTTTTTATTGTTGGAGCTGGGTATTCGGACCTGGAAAGGTTAAATTATGCAGGTGGATGGTGCGACCGTGCAGACCTGTGCGTTTTTTCGTGCCGAATTCGGCATGGACCGCTCCTATGGATCAACTGTCTCTCGGAAACGGAAGAAATGATCCATGCCTGCAATTCGTTTTTTTTTGGCACAGCAACCATAGGGCTCTTGTGAATGGAGCTCATCGTAACATTATAACAAATGCAGCTAACATCAGCTGACTTTGAAGTTTATGAATGGAAGGTCCTCTGACGTATCCAGTGAGTGAGCCAGCAGCTTCGTGATTTAGCACTTTATACTTACTGTCATTATCAAGCATTTTCTCACTTTGGACACTTGATTGCACCTCTAAATGGACTATGAATAGGGTGTTTATGTTTGCTGTGTTGCATGGATTTGTAGTGCACATGCAGTTGGAATAAATCACTTTTCGTTACCTGAACGGAGTGCTGCAAAGTATCCTTTATAATATTGAAGCTGGTCCGTGGTAAAGACCCCATTCGCTGGCACCTGTACGTTATTGAACTGCTACTGGAGTGCCGCTTACTTCCCTTAATATATAGGGAATTTAGTTACATTCAATAACACGTCGCAGCATCGCTCATAGATCAAGGTAAATCTGGAAGATTTTTTGCAATGGCCACAAGGTTACGCCTGGATTTTACTGTAACGCTTTGTTGCTATGTTGTTCTATCGGAAGATAACAATATTGTCTGTCCATGGCCAACACCCCCTCCCCACCTTCCCCCAGCCCAAGCCGATGACCATGGATTTCACCTTCCCTTATAGAGGAATCGTGTGAGACAAATGGATCCATTTTATTATTTTATTGCACCTAAGACCCTGGGTCCTAATCACACACCAATCTGTCAGATCCCCTTCCCACTACACAGTAAGAAACATTAGCAAACCTTTTAACCTGTAGGAGCTGGCGGCATATTGTGGCCAGCTGTGAAAGAGTTAAATCACGGCGCTTCAGCGCAATCTTGAATATTCAAAGAACCGCAGAGATATGGCACTGCTGCATTTCCATCCCGGAGTCCTTCATTGACATGTACAATGTCTTACTGTGCACACAGCCCCTTTGTGGACTGAAGCTGACCGGGGGGGGATGTTGATTGCAAAAAAAAAAAGACAAGGACAAAGTGCACAATGGAATCTGAATTGTTTCCATTTAGTTCAACTTGCATTTAAAACAATGAAGAACCACAAGGAATAATACCTTCTCTTATCCTATGTGCTGACAAGGTGAAATTGGCCATCAGCTGCCTAAATATCTACAATGGCTTCATGCACCTCCTAGTACTGAACAGAAAGTATAAAACAGGGTTGTTTTTCCTAGACGTATTGGTTTACCTACGGCCATTAGATCCTAAACCACTAAAAGGAGTACGGAAAAGCATAGTAGACTATATTTTATTCAACCTATTTTTTTATTTCCCCCAGTGGGTCTTTATGAGTCACGGCCTCCATTAAATGTATATGTCTGGGCTTTTACCCATGGGCATACCAAACAAAGGTTCAAAAACCAAAGTGAATATAGCTTAAGATACTATATAGCAAACTGTACATTAAGATTTTTTCTCTCTGTTGAGGTGTTTAGTCTGGAACAGAAGAGGTCAGTGATTTTTGTAATATATAAAAAAAAAACATTAATAAATAATGTGATATATATAAAAAATATGAATAATATATAATATAATGTCTGTTATTTTTATATATATATATATATATATATATTATTTTTTACTAATATATATGTGTATATATTTGTTTATTTCCACACAATATCCACCCTATGGGTTTGTCTGTTGGTTCATCTCAGTAAAGGAAAGTACAGAACTTGCTCACTCCACCCACACCCCAGCCTGACACCCCAGGGGAAGGTGTGGAAGGCTGTCCTGGTCTAGGTGCCCCTCCTCTCCATGGGTTGTCTCTATGGTGCATACGCCCTTGGTAATAATCTATTTTACAACATAAACTCCTTATTGAAAATGATCTGTTATTCCTTTGCATCTAAGGACTTATTCTATCCTACCAACATAATGAACCACTACTAGAATATTATATCTTTAGCTGATGGCCTCCCCCCCCTCTTCTACACCATCTATAATGGGGAACCATGCCCTCGGTATCTACCCACCTGTTATGTTCAGAAGAGAAAGCGTCAGACCCCACATAACTCATGCCTGAGACACTTGGCTACAGAAAGTCTGTACGAACCAGCGTATCTGAAGGAATATAATGAACAACAAAAATCCTGTAAAATGAACCTTGTTCTTCACCATTCCTCTGACCCTGGCAGCTGCTACACGGACATCCCCATCAACCACTGCTACTCTAATACAGTATTTTCAACCCTCATACCTAAAAGCTGAGGGTATGCAAACAAAAGAGAGAGTGCCCCCAGCCTTGTAGCCTCAGTCACAGGTCATTCCAGAAAATCAAGTACTGTCTTATCCCAACCTGGGGATGTAAAATGTGCCGGCCGCTACTGTCCCTTTAATGCTCTGTTAACCTAGTCTCTGAGCCTTCCATTGGAAGTGTGAATATGGACTAAACCGCATGTCATGGTCCACCTTAGGTTAAGAAAATATAAGCACAATGAAGATAGGACCTCCGCTACTGGTATGGCGGATATTAGATCCATCTAGAAAACACGCCTGTAACTAGGTCTCTACTAAAATAAATCTGCTACCGACTCCCAAAAAGGCATTGTGCTTTTGAGAAAACACAATTAATATAGTTTTCGCTTGCTATAGAGGTTCCCTCAGAATCCTGACCTTTTTGCCAGAGAGAAAAGCAGAGGACCTGCCGTGCATTACACAGACAACCCATTTCTTTGAATAAGCCATGTGTGATTCTTCATTTCTCCTGTGGTGGCGCTATAAGGGAACTAAACACTTTCTATCAGGTATCCTCACAGGGAAAAAAGCTGATTGTTGGGGGTCCTGACTATTGCTTCTAGTTAATGGTTCCTTCTGACAAGAGGAGATTTTCCACAGCAGAAAAAAAATAAATCTATATTACTTTTTTTTTTTTATTATTTATTTTTGCATATAATTTAATGTGTGCTTTTTATACCGTTGAAGTATCTATATTTCTATCTATTTCTATGACCAAACAATGGAAATAGGATACCTTCTTGACAGAAATTTACAGAAAAAGACAGAGTCTAAGGACATTTACACATTCTGGCCACTGGGTGGCACTGTAACTAATGAGTACTAGGCAAGCCCATAATGAGAAGGTGTGAGAACTCCATCATCCAGGGATTATAGTATGCATAACAAGTATTGCACAATATCTTGGTTTGGTAGCAATAAATCACTGCAGTGTTCCAGATGTTAAATGGACAATAAACTGCGGCCATATCAGAACTTCAGGCTTAAAGGGGTATTCTCATCTCAAGACCTTCACATGATATGCTATACATGCCTGATAAAGATAGAACCTGCACCCGTACCCAGAATGGGGATCTTCCAACCCCAGTCCCAGCTGTCATTGCAGAAGTGGCTAGTGTAGGAAAGCTAGTATTGAGTTTGCTTAAAGGGCTACTCCAGCCAAATTTGTTTTCTTTCAAATCAAATGGTGTCAGAAAGTTGCATAGATTTGTAGTTTACTTCGATTTAAAAATTTCCAGTCTTCCAGTACTTATCAGCTGCTGTATGGCCTGCAGGAAGTGGTGTATTCTTTCCAGTCTGAAACCATGCTCTCTGCTGCCACCCCTGTCAATGACAGGAACTGTACAGAGCAGTAGCAAATCTCCATAGAAAACTTTTCTCTAATGATTGGCTGAGCTGGTCAGAGAAGTAACTGACAGACACCGCAGCTGGGGGGTATGGGGGTAGGTGAGTATTGATTCTTACACCACCCCAAGCATATATAAATAGATTTTTTTTTGCCCCAGAAAACCCTTAAAAAAAAGAGATAATAAAAGGTACCCTGCAGTACACAAGCCCATTCAGCAAATGCACATGAACATTTCGGACAATAATTTAGCCTTCACCTATAGGCACTTTTTCTCAACCTGTGGCTCCCTGGATGTTGCAAAGCTTCACACCTTTCAGCATGCCCAGCCTGCTAGGAGTTGTAGTTTTGCAAGGCTGGAAAGCTACAGGTTCAGGAACATTGGTCTATGGGTATATTCTCACATCGCAGATTACTGCAACTAAAAAAAAACACTGCATATACCTGAATTTCTGCAGCATGTACTGAATAGTATGTGGATTTTACATTCCTTTCATGAGGCTATGTTCACACATACGCTATGTGTAAACAAAGCCTGAAAATGACTCGTTTTCAATAGGATTAGAAACTACAGAAAAAAGCAATACAGTTTCTCACACTATCACCAGATGGCGCCAGAGGTCACTC
This sequence comes from Dendropsophus ebraccatus, assembly GCF_027789765.1. Lineage (NCBI taxonomy): Eukaryota > Metazoa > Chordata > Amphibia > Anura > Hylidae > Dendropsophus > Dendropsophus ebraccatus. Next base: position 28,911,296 of record NC_091463.1, read on the forward strand.
ACTGAGCAATTCTAAAACTAGTATCTTATTACTAATGTTAGTCCTTAGAGCATACACATTACCTTAAAGGATCCGTATGTAGCATCACTTTATGCATATACAGTAGTTACATGTGCCTAAAGCACCGGAAGCCTTTTACTAACATTGTTAGAGTTTGGTTTAACCAATAACATCCTGAAGTCGAGCTGCGTTATTAGATGTCATTGTTTTACTTATCATTTGATGCTTTACCAATAACATTGCTTTGAACTAGTACAATGGTAAGATATTAAAAGAAAGAGTAGGTAAGCATTATCTATAATAGACACTAGGGGCACTGTTCACCAAGACTATGGGGATTAAAGGGCACCTCCATCTCAAACATAGGACCTAAATAATACAGAAGCCTTTGTTTAGGCATGAGTTCAAATTAAGTAAAAGTGTATTCTATATATATATATATATATATATATATATATATATATATATATATATATATATATACACACACACACACACACACACACACACACCGTATATATGCAAACTCCTCAAAATATGTGCAGAAGTGAACTCATAAGACTGTGAGAAAAATGATAAAAACAATATGTAGATGTAATTGCAATAAAGGACCGTAGTGGTAAGGGCGCTAATATAATGGTGATGGTAACTTAATAGAGCGAGCAGCATAAGGAATAAATTCCATGTTCTTATCCTGTGAACACAATGGTGCAGACGACACAGGCTGCGGTAAAGCGGCTTATATCTGCCACTGGGAATTGCAGCTGCTGTGCTCTATTACTGGATCCCTCCAGCTCTTATAGAGTCGCTCTGAAGATAGAAGACTCTGGAATTGCTGTACATGCAGTTATACGATAGAAAACAGTCTGGTTGATAAAGGTTACCTAGGCTGTACAGAGAAACTGTCAGCACTTCCATGCTGCCTGAACCACAAGTCATCAGGGCAGTCCCTGGTGGCCTCTGCGTATCACACCATCGGGATGGTGGATAGAGCTCTCCCTGAACTCAAAAAGAGAAACATCTATGAATCAGGCTGATGGGGGGTGGAGGAGACGTCTCAATGACTTGTGGTTCAGGCAGAATGGAAATAATGTCAGTTTCCCTTTAAAGGGGTACTCTAGCCCTTTAAAAAAAATAATAAAATATACAGATGTAGCCAGGGTTAACATGATTCCTGACTCAACAATTGTGTCAGGGAGCTGTGCTAAGTCGATTAGAGTGTCTAGTTAAATGCGTCACTGAGATCAAGTTAACCCTGGCTACATCTGTGTGTATATATAAATATATTATATATATTGCTGCACTTATATAGAAAATAATAAAGCGCCTACTCTTACCCCACCAATTGCCCCCCCCCCCAAGTGCTCTGCTGAATCCTCAAATTCCCCACTAAACAATCCCACCGCCATTTCTGACATGGACCAGTGATTGGTTGAGGGGCTGTTACTGTGGAAGTCCATATATATATATATATATATATATATATATATATATATATATATATATATATAGATAGATAGATAGATAGATAGATAGAGACAGAGAGAGAAAAAGAGAAAAAGAGAGAATTTTTCTCCACAGCTACAGCCCTGGTCACTGGTCTATTTCCGAAATGGCAGTGGGATTGAGAGATTTATATAGATAGATAGATAGGGGCCAGAGTACCCCTTTAACTCATCCTACTGCAGCAACTTTTAGCAATAGTGTTTTGCCCTTATAATTGCCTCTTTCCAAGAGATATAGCTTTTTCATTTTTCTGTTAAGTCTTGTGAAACTAAAACATGACAGGAAGGAAACATAATAAAGTATACTTACTAGAGATGAGCGAACCGGGTTCGGGTTCGAGTCGATCCAAACCAGAACGTTCGGTATTTGATTAGCTGGGGCTGCTGAACTTGGATAAAGCTCTAAGGTTGTCTGGAAAACATCGATACAGCCAATAACTATATCCATGTTTTCCACATAGCCTTAGGGCTTTATCCAATTTCAGCAGCCACCGCTAATCAAATGCCGAACGATCGGGTTCGGATCAACTCGAGCACGCTCGCGGTCCGCTCATCTGTAATACTTACCCATCCTTGTGGCCTGTAGTGCTGCTCCAGGGTCTCGCTGACACAAGCCAGCTTCCTGCAGCTATTGCAGCTGCAACGTAACATATTTTTTTTTACCCTTTTAATCCCAATAAATTTATAATCTTATAGTACTTTGCTTGATGTCTCCAACATAATTGGCGGCCATTATTTCTTCACAGAGCGAATCGACTTATCAGTGAACAGCATTGAAGCTCATTGGTCCCTCATCCAGCGTAGAAGAGCTCTATGCACTGTTACCTTTGGTGGATGTGGTGTTACAGTGTGGGTCAATAGTAAATACAGAACTGCCCTAGTTTGTGAATGGTACAGTGACAAGCCCATGCTACTTGAAGATGGTCATTGTGCCTCTACATAATCAACGCAGACCTAATGTCATCTTCACGGAGGACAATATGCTCAATCTCATTGAGCTCGCATTGTTGGAGAATGGCTGCTAGAGACTGGGGGACCTCATGTGGCCAGCACTTTCTCCAGGTCTGAATGCCATAGAAAACCTATGAGATCAGCCAATTCACCATGTAGAGGTTCATAACTCTGTACCCTAGAACCTCAATGACCCAGTCGCCGCCCTTTTAGAAGAGTGGGACACCATCCTTCAGGAGACAATAAGGCCATTTGTGAACAGCAGGAGACGTTGTTAAGCTGTAATTGACGCTCTAGGACACGACAAGTCATTGAGACGTTGACATTTTTGTTGATGTTAGCTTTAGTTTCAATAAATAGTCTGAGATTATATCACTATTGCTGCTTCTACAAATATATATTGCTATTAAAGCAGAGTGGTGGTCGGTAACAGTCAACTAGCTGCCAACAATGGGTGCTCTATCCTCTATCTTGACAATACTTGGGTCCTTCAAGTTACAATATAAATTTATTCCAGTACGTCCATTAATAGATTGAAAAGAGTCTGTAATGTGTAATTAAAAGATCCTGAAAAAATGTGTCCCAATTCTGAAGATTTTTACCGATCTCTGGTGCTCCTGTAGTCCCTAGCTGGTTTGTACTTCTTCGCCTCCAGTGATGATGTGTCAACCCATGTTTGATGTAGTGATTATATGTTCAGACAACATGTCATTGCTGGAGTATACAAAGACCGTCAGGGCACCAGGAAGAGTTGCCATGGGAATTGCAAGGAATCAGTAACGTCTAGCTATTTTGTATTTTAAACTTTTATCTGGACTTCGCTGCAAGTATCCCCCAACAAAACAATCTGCAGATTTTTACTTCCCATTAAGTCAATGGGGAAAATCAGCATTAGATCCTTAGGGTCCTATTTCACAGGCCGATGGGGGCCCGATCAACTATGTAAACGAGTGCCGATCTGCTAGATCGGTGCTCGTTTACTGTGCCTATTCCACGGCCCGATGATCGTTGAGCGAGAGCTGCAGGGACATCGTTTCCGAAGTCCTTGTAGCCCTTGCAGCATACATTACCTGACAGGATGACTTCTCCGCTCTGTCTTTCCTCCCTGGGTCCCGCGGTGCAGCATCAACTCCGGAGCGGCCTGACTGAGCTGTCAGACCGCTCACCCAATCACTGGCCGTGGTGGTCCTGGCCTGTGATTGGCTGAGCGGTCTGACTGCTCAGTCAGGTCGCTCCGGAGCTGCTGATACTGCGCCGCGGGACCCAGGGAGGAAGACTGAGCGGAGGAGAAGTCCTGCCAGGTAATGTATGCTGCTGCTTCTCAAATGGACGGTTGCCCGCCGAGCACCGCTATTCCACCGTAGCGATGCACGGTGGGGGACCGATTATTTTAGGTCTGGCCCTAAATAAACAATCAGCTGATGACACGATCATCGGCTGATCGTTTTCTCTATTCCACCAAGCGATAATCGGCCGATTATCGCTCCCATGGAATAGGCCCCTTACCCTTACACAGAAAGATTATCTGACAGATTATCTGCCAAAATTTGAAGCCAAAACCAGGAACAGACTATGAACAGAGATCAGGTCATAAAGGAAAGCCTGGGATTTCTCCTCTTTTCAAATCCATTCCTGGCTTTGGCTTAAAATCTTTGGCAAATAATCTGTCAGATAAACTTTCTGTGTAAATGCACCCTTAGAGTCCTTGTAAATGGCACGCGGGAACCATTTTGAAAAATAGGCAGTGCCACCTGGATCTCTGTGCCGGCGCAGACAAGGTAATGGGAAAAAAAAATTCCACTCGAGAAACGTTACATTTGCTTTATGTTGACTAAACAAAAGCTGCTCATAGACAAGAGAGGTGCTGTTTCTGAAAACAGGGCCCCTTTCTGTGATTCCATAAATCCTTTCACAATTGACAAGCTCGTAGATCGGAGCACATTTACTAAGCCTTTTACTCAGCTTGGTAATCCTGCGATCAGGGTTGCACAGATGATCTCAGGATCATTTGTGGGGCCCTTTGCTTTAATCAGTATCAGCCGCTCATCCTAATATACAGGGAGATGTGTGGCCGAAAACTGTTAAAGCAGAATTTCAGGCAGACTAATTTTTTTTTTTTTTTTACAAATGTCCTATGTCCCAGGTCCTCTCTCTAATCAGGAAGAGTCCGGGAACGGAGCATCAGGAAGCGGACATCAGCGCTGGAGCTGGGGAGTTAAGTGCATGTTATTTCTTTCATCCTCCACGGCACTTTTGTAAAAAATCTGTGTGCCCAGAATTCTCCTATACTCCTTTAAACCTGTCAGGAGTTGAGTATTTAAAGGGCTTTTAGGGTTCTGAAGGACCCATTGTATCCAGGCATTACATGTACTGTGCACTAATCTCAAAGTGAAGTGTGTAGTACGGTATTTTTGGAATTCCATGGAGACTAATTTTTTACAAAAGTGCCAGGGAAGGGTGGCAAGGTAAGGGAAGGATGAAAGAAACATGCACTCACCTCCCTGGCTCAGACACTGGTAGCCACATACTGTCACTCCGGTCCCTGACTGCTTGCTGGTTAGAGAGAGGACCTGAGTAGTGACACTCCATGCCCGCTCAGCCAGTCAACAGCCATAACAGGGTCACACCTCTGCCGCAGGCTGGCTGAGTGGGCCTGACAAATCATATCCCAGGTCCTCTCTCTAACCAGGAAGAGGCCAGAAAAAGAGTATCAGGTAGCAGACACCAGTGCTGGAGCCGGAGAGGTAAGTGCATGTTATTTCTTTCATCCTCCCTTTCTCCTTCCCTTTTGTAAAAGATCAGTCTACCCAGAATTCTCCTTTAAACCTGTCAAGAGTTAAGAATTTGCTCATTTTTGTCTTGTTTGTCCTTAGCATTGAACCCTTGGCGGCTAGAGTCCGCCTCTCCCCTGACATCCAGGGAGTGAGGGTACGGGACCGTGAATTTAAACTGTCATTATTCGCGGATGATATCCTCCTAACGATCGGTAACCCTCAGGTATCCCTCCCTAACCTTCACTCCTTGATTACGGAATTTGGGTCCATCTCCGGTTATAAAATCAACTCCCGTAAAACGGAGGCCATGCCTATTAACCTCCCCCCTCCTTTACTTCATGCCCTTCAATCGGCGTACCCCTACAAATGGGTGGTAGATAGACTGCGCTATTTAGGTACTAATCTTACCCCGTCCTACCACTTACTCTACAAACACAACTTCCCGAATTTCTTCCGGGAAATATCGTTACAACTAACGAAATGGTCTAAACTTCCCCTTTCCCTTATTGGTAAAATTACCACTGTAAAAATGAATGTCTTACCCCGCTTCCTCTATTTACTAGAAACCCTTCCTATCCCCATCACCAGTTCGGCACTGAAGAAATTCCAGAGTTCCCTCTTGCAGTTTGTCTGGGGTGGGGGGCGCCACCGGATCTCCAAAACAGTGATGTGTGCGGGGAAATCCCGTGGTGGGCTTTCCTTCCCGGATATCCACAAATATTATCTCGCAGCTCACCTACGGAGGATCCCTTCCTGGACCACTCTCCAGGCCTTCAATAAGTGGACCGAAATAGAGAAGCTCTGGATGGCGCCTACCCACCCTAGCGAACTGATCTGGTCCCCCAGCTACTCGGGCACGTTGTCCTGGCTTCTGGGACCGATGAGACACACTATGGAGGTTTGGCTCGCGGCAACAAACTATTCTCCCTTAAATCCAAACCTTCCCTCTTGACACCATTCCTTTATACTGACCTACTACAGGGGAGCTATTACCGGGACACCATGTGGCCTTGGCAAATGGCCCGTTTTTTCAACTTTGCCGACATATCGTGCCCCCTCTCCAGGAAGATCTTACCCTTTTCAGTTCTCAGAGAACGATTCGGCCTCCCTTCTCGGGCAGCTGATTTTCATGCACAAATCTCATTGTTTGCTTCCGTGATTACTGGACACCGACCTTTTGCCAAACCCACATTGTTTGAAATGTTATGTAGGAATTCACCCTCGACCAAGGGATTAATATCGTCCATATACTCCATTCTCAACGCCCCCTTGGAGGAACTTGATCAACCCCACCCCTACATGGCCAAATGGGAAGCTTACCTTAATAGACCTATCTCCAAGGGCCTCTGGCAGATAATTTGGTCCCAGGCGGCCAAATCCTCCTCCTGTGTTGCTTACCGTGAGAACCAATACAAAATTTTATTTCATTGGTACCATACTCCCGCCCTTCTCCACCGATTATTCCCCTCAACACCTTCCACTTGCTGGAGGTGCTCCTCCTCCGAGGGGACATTGCCCCACATTTTCTGGGACTGCCCTGTACTGAGACCCTACTGGTCGGGTATTCGAGATCTGGTTTCTGTGGTTCTCCAGCGGGATGTACCTTTATGCCCCCTAACTTATATCCTTAATGTTCCCCCAAAGAACTTGGGTAAACGGTCGGCCAGGCTGCTCTTGCACCTCTTAACGGCGGCAAAATGTTTATTGACCAGATACTGGAAACAAACCCTCATTCCATCCGCAGTGGAGTTGGTCAACAGGATACAAGAGGTGCGGAGGAACGAGTATCTCTCCGCATTGGCCGAAGACAGGGTGGACCATTTTCAAAAAATATGGTCGCTGTGGGATACCTATTATGAACAATTTCACACCCCCGGTCAGACTCCTGTAACCAACGTTACTGTTTGACTGTCTCCTAGTTGTATTTGTATGTCTTGTCTTGTCTTCCCCCCAGTATTTGTTACGTTTTTGGTTAAGGGTTTCTCATTCCGCATTTGCTTACCAAGGGCTCACTTGATGACGTAACCATAATGAGGCCCTAAGATATGACCACCTCAGGCACCCACACAGGTGACCCCCTGGCCTCTTGGCATATCTCATAACTTCCTACCGGTGGGTAATGTGTCGTAGACCCCATCTTACAGCATTGTTTCGCCTTATTCATCACAATTCTTACTCTGTTTCATTGATGACCCTTATACAATGTTGTTTACTTGTTCACTGTTTATTTTCTCTATACTTTGAAAATCCTAAAATAAACAATTTATAAAAAAAAAAAAAGAATTTGCTCATTCGTGGCAAGATTGCAGGCCTTGTTACATTGGGTGATATTGGCCTGTGTAATAGGACCTTTAGGGTTATAAAGGACCTAATGTATCCATGTATTACATGGATTACTGCCCACTAATCTCTAAGAGAAGAGTGCAGTACATTATTTTTTCTGTGGAGGTGCTGAAACAAAATTGAACACCTCATGCCAGACTACAATCAACAAAAAAAAAAAATCTGCTGATCAGAAGATCTTTATACAAAGTCTGTTTCTTTTTTTTATTTTATTTTATTCGTATGAATGTTTTTTTCACAGAAACCACTAGCAACAGGCATCAATTTAATGGTCTACCGCTCCAGTCCTTTCAGCAATAAAGTCAATTGTAAATATTTTAATACGATAGAATATATGGTTAATAATGACTGCGTTAAATCATTATCGACGTGTTTTTATTACTCCATTTAAAATTTACGAATTCCAACACAAAAGCGCATTGAGGACCCCCCCCTCCCCTACCAGCAAGGCACAAAAACTTACAGACTGTTGCTTCAGTTCCACTGCGCATCTCCCCATGGATCGCACCACGTTACATCAGTCCTCGAGCTTCTAGCGCAGCCATTGGACGGCTGGCTCTTGTTTCCTGCTCGCTGCGGGTTTATTGTTGCTCCAGATCTGTCAGTTCGTATCAACACCTTCCCCACTCATTGCCTACAGAAATAACAGCCCTCAACAAGGCTGCACAAACCATTTCTGCTGCTCCAATTACTCCCTGACATAACCTCTTTTGCTGCTATTTTGCCTTCTCTAACCTTTCTTGCCAGCGTAGGTTTTGTCAGAACATGAAGTGCGTGGGGTGAACTTACCCAAGGACTTTTATCTCAAACTATAGATCATAAAACATTCTTTTTACTTGGTAAAACACACGCAAACACCATCCTAATTTACCCAAGCTGATTTTTACAGTAGGTGTGACTGCTTAATGTTTAATTATTAAAGCTCAATGTGAAGAATGCATTCTGAAAAGGAAAAAAAAAAATTAATATATGTTCCATTAAAAAAAATTATAGGGGAGCACGCTTATCTCTTACATAACTACTTATATAACATTACTCAGCACTCGGGCAACCTAATTTTAGGGAGTCCCCCAGAGATAAGCTGAAGGGGGGTAGAGTATATCTTTGCTTGGAGTCAATCAGCTGTTCTTCATGAAGGACCCATTGTGCAGGAGCCCACATGGTAATTCCATCCCCTTATGATTAGCCATAGCCGTTTGGAATAACGTTACCTGCCATAAGATCGATGTTTACAGAATTGAAACCATTGCGAATAATTTTAATTGCATATTTGATCCTTGAAACTTTATATGTACCTGTACACCATAGCACACTAACCAAAGAGATGACAATCATACAATGTATATACATGCAGAACAGCTTCGTATTTTAAATTAAAAAAGATTTACTAGCTTTTACCTGGCCTGGATTAGAGTGGAAGGAACAAGGAAAGTAAGTTTCAGCAATGCCAAATTTATTATGAGGCTCTAACACACCTTTCCTTAAAGGGAAGGTGTCGTCAGAAAATTATTTATTGTTTAAATTACATGTTTATCTACAATGTGTTTTCTAAGAACCTGTGGTCATGTATCATTATTTTTGTTTTTACTTTTACTATATTGGTTATAAAATAGTCTTGAAATATTTTTCCTTCTGGCCACTAGGTCTAATAAGTGGAGACTTCCTGTTCTGCAAAGATCAAATTTTTTTAAGCAGCCTCATATTCATTATCACAAGAAGGTTTACAATAAAGCTGACACCAGTATATAGATAAGATGGGATTAGGTCATGCAATGCATAGAGCTCAGCTTCTCCCTTCCCTGCACAATGACATGAGCACAGGTGACAGAGCATTCCTACTAAATTTTCCCATAGTAATGAACTGGGTCAGCTGCAGTTTATTTTTCCCCATGTCTATGGGGTTTGCTATAAAGCATCTCTCTAAATGATGTTAACACTACCTCAGGCAAGATGGCTGCCCCTATAATAATGTATAAAAAATAAATAAAAAAAGTTTAATGTAAAAATAGACTGGGAAAAAAAAACATGTTTCAGTATCTGGCCCTGATTTCACCTAAAAGATCCTACTTGAGAGGGGATGGAGGCAAATTGCAACATATAAATAAATTTATTAAGTAAATTCAATGCTTTTCTAAAGGAAAAGTTTGAATGGACTTGTATTTCCATGCTGCTTTGTCTCAGTCCTTAAGATATGGTAGTAGAGTCACTATGGCATTGCTATGTTATAATTTTCTTACTATATACTTGTATTTACGCTTCAATGCAATACCAACCATAGCTCTCCAGAATAAAAAGATTCCCACAGAGCTGTCAAGCTCCCCCCTCCCCCCTTTACAGTACATATATTATGTTTCCAGGACCTCATTTGAACAATTAGTAGGCCACTCCTTTGTTTTCTTTAGATTATGGCGACGCTGTATAATCCGCAGCTTTCTGCTTCTCTCCGACAAATATCCTAAGGGATGCAGGAGGTTTTTTCCCTAGATTATGGCCGCACTGTACAATGCACTGCTTTCTGCTGCTCTCTGACAATGTCCTGAGGGAAGAAGAAGGTCTCTCATTGTAGCAGGGAGTCCAATGTCAGACCCCTGATCCCCTAATACAGAAAAAGCCAGCAAAGCAAGATCTTTTTGCTGTAGTACAAGTTGGAGAAGGTCTTTCATCAGTACAAAATTTCCTTTGTCAAATAAAAACAAATACTACAAAAATATATAAATTAGTCCAGTCAAGAAAAAAAATAAAAATAAACAGAGAGGCTTTATCCTGTGCAACTAGAAGACCATGTGTATTCAGGACTAAACTTAAAAAGTTACAAAAATAAATGTAAAAGAAATTAAAACAAATGTGACAACTGCAAAAGATTTAGGATGTAGAGAATTAATCTGTGTGTGCGATTAAGAGGTCCTTAAAACCAATGATATAGTATTCTACTAACACTAATAAGGGGGTATAGCAGAGGTCTCAAACTCGCGGCCCTCCAGCTGTTGCCAAACTACAATTCCCATCATGCCTGGACAGCCAAAGCTAAAGCTTTGGCTGTCCAGGCATGATGGGAATTGTAGTTTGGCAACAGCTGGAGGGCCGCGAGTTTGAGACCCATGGGGTATAGCCTCTCTTAACACTAATAAGGGGGTATAGCCTCTCCTAACACTAATATGGGGGTGACGCCTCTCCTAACACTAATACGAGGGTATAGCTTCTCCTAACACTAATATGAGGGTATAGTCTCTCCTAACACTAATACGCGGTTATAGCCTCTCCTAACACTAATACATGGCATGCACATTACCAACAGGATGCATCAGTTTCTTGTAGACAATTTAGAGATATGGAAAGGAAAACAAAAACACTAAATTATTTTTTAAAAAGTTGAGTTGGTGTTCTGGAAATCTCATTTTTTTTTATCTGTACTGCTGGGGTTGTTAAAAAAAAATGTAAAAAAAAGGTGATACTTATCTAACCCACGGTTCTCTGTGGCTCAACTTATTTCTCTGCCTTGAAGAAAAAACATGGGACCAGGGCCTACCTATTCAACCAATCACTGGTTGTAGTGGGGTCCAACCTCAACCTCAACTTACGTGTAGATATATTTTTTGCAAGTTGTGGATAAAACTTGTTAAAATATCATTCACTTTGCTCCGACTGTATTCTGACACTTTACTTTTTTATCCATTTTTTTTATTATTATTTTTTTTTTTAAGAAAAAGCACGGTTCGGAATTATAACATATCCCTATTCACTTAAAAGGATGTGTGTTAACAAATAAAAGAACAATGCTAGATCAATGAATCAGTGTTCTCTGTGTGTATTTTATTAGTAATAATAAAAGAATAAAAAAGAAAGAAAGGAGAATGGATGTTGCTGGATATTCACAATTAGAAGCTGTTTAAATCTTGAGGTAGTAGATAAGGTGATGAAATCATTCAGGCACTTCAGGAGAATTTCTGAACGCCAACATGACAACCAATACACTCAAGAGCGTTATTTATTTGGCTGGGCTCCTATAATTCACTACTATATAAATGGCCCTGAACAGACATAACATCAATACAAAAATGACTTCTTGCTTTCCACAGGAATGAATGGTTTCAGGTATACTCCCCTGATCAAATAAAGCTTATTTTTAGTTTGGAAATTTGGTCCAATGAAGGGAGGAATATTCTAGAAACACTGTAGTCAAGCCACAGAATGTTCCTATTATAAAATATTTTTAATTTCATATTATAATTTTTTTTTTTACAAATAAACATTTTAAATTCCCAGTTGGGGCTCTGTAAAGGAAAAGGAATAAACAAGAACAATCATAAAAAAGGGAAAATTCCCATCAAATACAGTGCTTTCATTCCACATTTTACTAGGATAATTACTAAAAAAGTTCCAAATGAGCCAAAATGGCCATGGGTATAAGCTGAATCTCCTACTATTCTCATGTTACTGTCATTTAAAGGGATTGTCCAGCTTATAAAAACATAGCTGCTTTCTTCCTGAAACAGCGCCACTCTTCTCCTCAGTTTGGGTGTGGTTTCGCAAGTTCCACTGATGTTCATGGAGCTTTGAAATACCACACAACCCAGGGACAGGAACGGCGCTTTTTGGAAGAGACTTTTTTTTGTGTTATCTTTGATAACCACAAATTTTGACAAACCCTAAAGGTCTATTCACATGTCTATGTTTTTCAATCCACAAATTTGAGTTCGCTATTTTTCATTAGCAATCAGCAAATTTCCATCCGTATTTTTTGCTGATCCGCTAAAATACGGATCCCATAGGGTTCTATTGTCCGCGGTATGGATCACAGTCCTGTACACAACTATGGATGTGTGAATGGGGCCATTGAAATACATTGATCCTATCTTCTGTCCGCAACTGTGGACAGAATTGCAGACGTGTAAATAGGGCCTAAGGGTCCTATTAGAAAAAGCTATTTTTTTTCTCTGATTAATGGTAAACAATCACAAATGTACACTATGTGAACAACCTGAAATCATTCACCACAATAAATGGAACAATAGCAGATAGTTAAGAATGTAATTATAATTATTATAATTTGTATACTCTAGAATATATGAAAGATTTGTGAACAATTAAAAGGTTTATTCAGTGCTACAAAAACATGGCCACTTTCTTCTAGAGACAGCATGACTCTTGTCTCCAGTTCAGGTGTGATTTGCAATTAACCAACAAAACACAGTAATCACTGAACTCAAGGAGAACAGCGAAAAAAATTCCAATGAAGTACTCAATCAAGAGTCTCCACTGATGCCCCCAAAAATTTAAATATGCAAAACAAGAGTCCGTGGAGCCTCAGTTACGAGTCTCAAAACACGGGATAGCCAGATATCTCTAACCTGTTGCCAACGGGGTGCCTCCATGATGGGGAGAGCACCACACCACCCTGATAAATAACCCCTTAAGTCCCACTCGGTTGCGAGTATTGGAACATAGACAGGGAAACAACAGGGTGGCCCCTTTTGTCAATGTCTAACTCAAGGTGCGAGTATTGCGATCATGACAAGGGCTTGCAAAGGCAGGCCTCCACCCACAGACAGCCGTTTCGGGGTTTTTGCCCCTCGTCAGTGTGGGGTAGGATTCTGGCTAGTTGGGGCAATAAAAAAATCAACCAACAAAACACAGTAATCACTAAACTCAAGGAGAACAGCGAAAAAAATTCCAATGAAGTACTCAATGAAGAGTCTCCAACAGGCTAGAGTTGGCAACAGGCTAGAGATATCTGGCTATCCCATGTTTTGAGACTCGTAACTGAGGCTCCACGGACTCTTGTTTTGCATATTTAAATTTTTGGGGGCATCAGTGGAAACTCTTGAGTACTTCATTGGAATTTTTTTCGCTGTTCTCCTTGAGTTCAGTGATTACTGTGTTTTGTTGGTTGATTTTTTATTGCCCCAACTAGCCAGAATCCTACCCCACACTGACGAGGGGCAAAAACCCCGAAACGGCTGTCTGTGGGTGGAGGCCTGCCTTTGCAAGCCCTTGTCATGATCGCAATACTCGCACCTTGAGTTAGACATTGACAAAAGGGGCCACCCTGTTGTTTTCCTGTCTATGTTCCAATACTCGCAACCGAGTGGGACTTAAGGGGTTATTTATCAGGGTGGTGTGGTGCTCTCCCCATCATGGAGGCACCCGTTGGCAACAGGCTAGAGATATCTGGCTATCCCGTGTTTTGAGACTCGTAACTGAGGCTCCACGGACTCTTGTTTTGCATATTTAAATTTTTGGGGGCATCAGTGGAGACTCTTGATTGAGTACTTCATTGGAATTTTTTTCGCTGTTCTCCTTGAGTTCAGTGATTACTGTGTTTTGTTGGTTGATTTTTTATTGCCCCAACTAGCCAGAATCCTACCCCACACTGATGAGGGGCAAAAACCCTGAAACGGCTGTCTGTGGGTGGAGGCCTGCCTTTGCAAGCCCTTGTCATGATCGCAATACTTGCACCTTGAGTTAGACATTGACAAAAGGGGCCACCCTGTTGTTTCCCTGTCTATGTTCCAATACTCGCAACCGAGTGGGACTTAAGGGGTTATTTATCAGGGTGGTGTGGTGCTCTCCCCATCATGGAGGCACCCCGTTGGCAACAGGCTAGAGATATCTGGCTATCCCGTGTTTTGAGACTCGTAACTGAGGCTCCACGGACTCTTGTTTTGCATATTTAAATTTTTGGGGGCATCAGTGGAGACTCTTGATTGATTGAGTACTTCATTGGAATTTTTTTCGCTGTTCTCCTTGAGTTCAGTGATTACTGTGTTTTGTTGGTTGATTTTTTATTGCCCCAACTAGCCAGAATCCTACCCCACACTGACGAGGGGCAAAAACCCCGAAACGGCTGTCTGTGGGTGGTGGCCTGCCTTTGCAAGCCCTTGTCATGATCGCAATACTCGCACCTTGAGTTAGACATTGACAAAAGGGGCCACCCTGTTGTTTCCCTGTCTATGTTCCAATACTCGCAACCGAGTGGGACTTAAGGGGTTATTTATCAGGGTGGTGTGGTGCTCTCCCCATCATGGAGGCACCCCGTTGGCAACAGGCTAGAGATATCTGGCTATCCCGTGTTTTGAGACTCGTAACTGAGGCTCCACGGACTCTTGTTTTGCATATTTAAATTTGTGATTTGCAATTAAGCTCCATTCACTTCAATGGAATAGAGCAGCGCTTCTCAAACTTTTTCTACTGGAGCCTCACCCAACAGACCAAGGCAATGCGGGGTAACTGACAGACCGCTCAGCCAATCACTGGCCGGGACCGCCGCGGCCAGTGACTGGCTGAGCGGTCTGTCAGTTCAGACAGCCCCCCTTCAAAGCTGCTGCGACGTGGGACCGAGAGAGAAGGAGGAGAAGACCTGCAGCCCGGACAGGTAATGTATGAAACAAGGGCTGCAAGGATATCGATAACAATGTCACTGCAGCTCTCCTTAAACGATCATCGGGGCCGTGGAATAGGCCCAGTAAACAAGCGCCACGTTTACAACGTTGATCGGGCCCTGCTCAGCCCGTGGAATAGGACCCTTAATGATTGTGAAAACTTTTCTTAAATGGTAATGTTTTAAAGTTGTTATTGTTCAATCATCAGAACTAATGGCAAAGCTGAGATATTAGGCATTCTGCAGTGCTAGAGGGCCCTGTACCACTGGTGGCAACAACCTTAAGGCCCTATTACACAAAGCGATTATGGGCAATCGTTTCGTGTAATAGAAGACAACAATCAGCCAACATGCAGGATGTCGGCTGATCGTTTTCTTTCAACATCTTGAAAAATAAACGATCACCATAGCAGCGATATGCTGCCATCGCTCCGGGTAATAGGAGCGGCGGCAGCAGACCGCCGCAATCTCCTATGGGCTGCCCGGACGATGTAGCGATCACCCGGGCAGCCCCCCCCCCCGCAGCTCCCCGTGCACCCCCGGCTCTTACCCGCATGCTGCCAACACGTGTAATAGCGCCAGCAGTAAGCGGGTAACGAGGATCAAGCGAGCGCTAACCTGACAGGTCGGCGCTCACTTGCTCCCTCTCGTCGCCCCGTGTAATGGGGCTTTTCTTTCCAAGCAAATCTTTTGTTGGAGCCCTGCAGTGAACACCCACTTAAAGCTGGAGAGCATCACCTTCTACTGTACAGTCAGCAAGCATCTCAAATTCTGACATCAGTCTACCAGGAAGGGTTGCATCATTGGTCCCAGCTAGAGATGAATGACCTTGTCCAACGTTTGGGTTGGCACGAACCCAAACAATCGGCAATTAAATTTTGCTGCCTGGAGAAGGTAATTGCAGCCTGATAACTGCCTGAAAAATATGGCTACAGCTTCAGGGTTCACATGAACCCAAACATTCGCCAAGTTTGATCATCTCTAGTCCTAACCAATGTCAGTACAGTAGACCCTGTATGAATGGCCAAAAAAGGGCCTTTATTTTGGCATTACCTGTCAAAGAAAAAATTTGACAATGCCACATCATACCTACGATTACTGTCTGTGAATGGGGTGTGGTGGGAACCAAAATTTATTTGACCTCAATTTTTCCTTTGTAAAAGGTTTATTACTGGTTCAAGAATTCTTATTATAAAAATGTTAGTAATAAGGCAAACTAGGGTGAGTCTAGTCTATTTTTCCCCACTGCATAAGGTAAGCTTCTTGTCAGCCATGCAATGACACACCGCGCTGCATGAAACCACAGTACATCTTGATATATAAGCTCGGGGTAGCTGGAAGTGATTACCTCATCTACTCTTCTACATGTGACATTTTGTTTGCGAAACTGTGAGGAACTGCGGGCAGTAAAGTGTATTCCATACAGAAAAGTCTGCAGACAGCGTGTCATTAAACATTTAGAAGTAAATCTATTAAAGCAGCCGGCATCTCACGCGGGACGGCATCGCTTTATGCAACGTTTCTTCTACAGGGCCGATTAACTCCTGCCATGATAAACAGCTTATTAAAAGTACCATTATATAAAAAATGGAGCACAAACAAGAGAGTGACATTATACACGAAATAGTACAAGGGACGGAATGATTGGAAACCATAGATATACATGTACGGCCTTCAAAGCAACCGATTGTGTAGTCAAATCCGCCTCCTTATTAATATCCCGAGTGGAGGCTCAATTTAGAAAATCTAGGTCGAGTGGTTCTGCTCAAGACTTTATGGCTGATACAACACCATCCAGATTTATCATCTGCTTAAGATAAATACTTTTGTGGCGTTGAAAACAAGAGGAGAGTAGACAGGCTCTGACAGTTTAGCATATTAATCCCCTATCTGAGCACAGTCCATTTGTTCTGCCCTAATCCTTCCTAAGCTGCACAGAACTGGGGGGAAAGTGCGGATTTCTCATTTATGAATGAGGTCTGGCCACATGCAATCAGCTCTCATCTGGTACAGTCTAGGGTGAGATAGGCATATGTAATGTGGCTATACAGCCATAAGCCAAAACATTAAAACCCCTGGCAAATGAAACGAAGAAAAATGATTATCTTGTGACCAAGGTCTTAGTCGAAGGGCGGGAGATATTGGGCTGAATGTGAAGCTCTTAAAGGTGATATGCTGGAAGCAGGAGCAATGAGCAAGCATAAGGATCTGAGCAGCTTCGAAAAAAAGCCAAACTGTGATGGATCAGAAAATCTCCAAAATGGCAGGTCTCATGGAGTGGGTTAACTGCTAGCTATTATAGAAAGGTATCAGCTTGTCAGCTTGCTGCATCACCGCAGACTGATCAGAGTATCCATACTGACCCCCGGCCTCCATCAAAAGCACAAAAAGTAGGCCCAGGAGCATCGGAACTGAACCAGAGAGCAATATACATAAAGAACTTGGTCTGAGGACATCTTTTATATCAGGTGGATGGCTGGCTGTGTGTGTAACCTATCTGAGGAGGTGATGGGACCAGAGTATATAATGGTCGGAAGAAGTGATGAGCAAACCACCCGAATGCTTGGTATTTCACTCCCGGTGGTAGGAGAAGTAATGCAGCCCTAGGGCTACCAGGAAAACATGAATAAAGCCTATGTCTATATCAATGTTTTTTATGACTTCCTAGGGCTGTATTACTTCTTCAGCCACCAGGAGTCAAATGCTGAATGCTCAAGTTCAGTTGAATTTGAGCATTCGGCAGGTTTGACCATCACTGGTAGAAAGGTAAGATGAAAGACTTCCTACAGGAAAGAACTTGGTCCTGGCATTCATGTGTAGGGTTTGGTCCTGGCATTCATGAGGGTTTAAGATGTTGACCTCCATATTCCCCAGGTATCATTCCAATAAAGAGTACTTAATACTGTGGTACTGTAATGATATATATACACATATATATATATATATATATATATACACACACACACACACACACACATACAGAGTGGTACCTCTGTTTAAGAGTAACTTGGATTGAGAGCTTTGCAAGAGGAGCTCCCTGTACTGGGTGGGAGGGAAAGTGGGGGAGGGGCATAGTCTGCATAGTGGGGTCTACAGCCCTGTACTCTGACCCAGAAAGTCTCCCTCACCTTTTAAACCATGGCAGATCCATCCCAGGGCTGTGGAGGTAATCTCTTCATAGCTGTAACCCCTCTCTCCCCGGACAGAGAGCGCTGCATGTATGTGCCCACATCTGCCCTGCTCATTCCTTCATGCTCCCTGCAGTCTGTCCGCCTTGTTTCCCCCATCCTCTCCATTCCTGCTATAATGTGCCTGCACTTACACCTAGCCTAGCCTGTTGTACTACACTACTTCATCATGGGTCTCTGCATCTCCATTCTGTATCTACAAACTGCTGCTTTTCTTTTCAGGTTTATGCACTTACAGTACAGTAACATATAATACGACATATTCTGCTGTTTCTAAATGTTTGTTTCATTTGTTTTACATGTTACATGTTTTACAAATTTTTGAAGCGTGGAACCAATTGTTGGCATTTCAGTGATTTCTTATGGGAAATTTTACTTTGGTTTAAGAGTGGAATTGGATTACAAGCGTGGTCCCGGAACAAATTATGCTCGTAATCCAAGGCACTACTATATCTATGTATTTGAAATTTTTTCCAAGTTATATTTGTACTCACTGTATTCGACTCAGTTGAGCAGACTGTTCGGGTTCAGCAGTATTCTCCGAACCTGACCACTTTCCAACTTGAGAAGGTGGATGGCACCCTAGAGAGCACTGGAAAACATGTTTCACTGCTAAAAACTGCGTTTAGCAGCAAAACATGTTGCAGGGGCCACATTCAGCATTAATTGCTACTCTAGTGCTCTTATTACACAATCTCCAGTGATGCCAAATGGTGTCTTGTTACTATACATGCATCATGCATGAAAACAGGAGTATGTGTTTTTAATTTTGCTTTTTTGATATGTACCTTAATATCACAAAGTTTTAAGAATCCATTAAAGGTGACGTTTTAAGTGTGGTGCCTAAGGGGGCTCTATTTTCCAAGCCTTAAGCCTGTGGGACTGGTAAAGGCTATAAGTATATTGATATAGCTAAAACAAACTGGTTACCAAGAAAGGGTCATCAGAAAGACCCCATTAATAAGGAACATCTAATTGATCCTCATAGGATGCTCAAACTCAATGGACCATACTTTTAATCCCCATTGGGGCTGCCGTATTAAGTAACATTATCATGGCTGAGATTCCTTTGGCGAACTGTTGGCTTGGCGACAACCACATGGAGCCTTTTAAGAGATAAGGTTTGAGATGTCATAATTACCAGGAAATAACATCTGCTGATAGGTATTACCCTGAACATCTTAAAGATACCCTTTAAATGTGTCACAGGATCACTTAAAAGCCATGGTCCTTATATTGGCATTTTTTTATTTTTTTTTTGAAAATCAGTTGTTACCAAAGGAAACGTAAGACATACAAAGCACAATTAATTTTGCTAATCTAGAAAGTAGAATTGGTTTGGGGTAAATAGTACATGCAGTGCACAAACTATGATGTTTCTGTGCTACATCTGTTCTCCGCAGCTCATCTCCAAGACCTCGGCTGTAGTGGGGGAGGTCACTGTATGTCTATATGTCTGCATCTATAAAGCGGACTATAGGGAAGGATTTCTATGTACCGATCAATGCATTTACAGCAGCCTATGCAGTAGCAGACAAGGAAACAATGCTACTTTTATCAATCAATAATGCTAGCCATAAAGAGTCGTGAAATGAAGGAGATACAGGCAATACTTGTATATATAACCTGCGCATGTACAAAATACAGAATAACAAAAATAACAAAAATTCCAGTACAGGAAATGAGAGTCAAAGAACATAATTAAGAAATCTGGAATGGGGAAAAAAATCCTCCATGTCTTTGGACAGCTTAAGATATTAAAATGTATCTAATTAAAACTAGACATTCAGAATAAATGAAGCCACGATTTCCTGCAGAATCTTAATGAGGGTATTGTTTCATTGATAAGATGCCGGTCACTGTGCTGCGGATTCATTATTTGGATAACATCACTTAGAGTAATATGAATTAACAAAAAAAAAACGCTAGGATAATAGTCAGATTGCTCCGAAAATTATGGGAAGGTAAAAATGTCAATCCAATTTAAAAAAACAAAACAACTATACAGTAGGTGCCAGGTACATCTAGAGCTGATGATGATGACGGGAAGGCCTGGAGGAACTCGTTGACTTTGTACCTATCTCCAGCACACAGATACATTCCGACGGACCTAGAGTTCTGACCTCCTGCAGAAATCAGGGCTTTGCTTTGTATTTCGGTCTAATGAAGGCACGGTGACCTAGATTTGCAGAGTGGATTCTCTTGCACATATTAACACGGGAGGAGAAGCCGGTTCAGTGGATGAAAGCGGTGGACGACATAAAGGAGGGGGGGGGGGGGAATTGTCTTAGCAATAATCTATAGAAAAGCATTGGCAGTGGGAGTAGTATTAGTAAGATATCAATCAAAAGACCAGAGAAAAGAGATCATCACAATATAATTTCCAAAAAAAAAAATATATATTTAAATTTTTTTTAGAATAGTTGGAACTAGCCATGCCGATGTCACAGTATTTGTGAGATTGGCATAGGATTTGGTAAATGACAATACAGAAACCTTTTGTGGCATGAAAAAAAGGGCAGATGTAGTCAAGCAAATTATCCTTACAATTTTGGCTGGGTTGATCGCTGATTTGATACTAAAACACTGTCGACATTTCAGGCCTACAAATCTCAATATGGAATAAACACCTACAGAAATAGACTTGAGGAAAAAAAAAATTAAACTTCATATTGTACAACTGAAGTACAACAAGGACGTCGGAAATTTTTGAGAACGTTTAATATGAAAAAAAATTGATTAATAAAAACAAACAATAATAAAAGTGATTCCCCCTTCCAGTTTGATAAGTGTATATAGAAATCTTTAACTATAGCGCTACTCAAAATAGTCCTTTGTCTGGTAATTTTTGTTTTAAGCTACACATTGCCGAATGAGAGGCTTGTGAAAAGCGGTTGACCCCGATGAAGAGCTGATCTAACTGATAGGATATATGAGATTTAGGTCAAGCTGCCAGATCGGTTCTCATAGAGTACCATCTCAACAAAACATACATATCATTACATCAGAAGAGGAAGCTACTCTGTGTGAGTAGAACCTGTATACAGCACATACACGTAAAAGGGTTAAAAGTCATTACTATCCTCCTAGTTAAAAATAATTCCCTCTAAGTTATTTTGTGACAATAAACCTTAAAAACATGTACTTAAATATCCTTCCTTACGTAAAATATATTTTTTATGATCAATATTTTGATTTTGCACTATATTTTATAATCTATATTTTTTTCATAATATATAACATTTTAATTAGAATTCTTTTTAATTTTTAAAATTAATTTTCATAAAATAAATAAATCTTCTGTGATACAGATATTTTATATGAAGGCCTCTGCAATAAAATACATGTGGCATACACTTGACTGTGATCTATGTTACCTTGGAAGTGGGTGTGGAGTAATTCCATCCCCGATCGATCCCCCCCCTCAAACACATATTGTGAGAGTGTTGCCACATTTCTTGCTTGAAGCACATCCTAAAGAGTACTCTCCATTATTTATATGTCTGCAATGCTTTTAAGTCAAGAGAGCTACCAACAAAACTATTTCACCTGTTATAAAAACACAATTATAAATCTCTTCTCAACACATAAAAATAATAATGATATAAAAAAAAAAAAAAAAAAAAAAAAAAAGAAAATAAATTAATCCCTTCAATTGTAGGAGGAATGTCACACCTGCATAAGGAGGTATCAAGGAGATGAGAGAATCAACTAGCAGCTATGTGAGTAAGCTTCCAACTAAGAATGACTGAACGCAGGCCAGGAGATTATAACACACCAGCTCTGTTGTCATATCTAAAATTCGTGGGATTTAGGCTCTTCAAGTTTTTTTTCCCCCTTTCTTGCTGAAAGCCATCGTAAATGATAAAGTACCATCATCATCTTCACACAAACTAAAATTTAAGTCAACGTAAGTCAAAATATAAGCCTACTAAGAGGGCTTAGATATGGCTTGTCTATATAACTCAATTTTTTTGTTATAGTGTCATTGTTATACGGTATTATACCTGGACATGTATTGCATGGAAATGCTTAATTATGGTAGTTGGTGCAGAAAAAAATCTATATTCGACTTCTCAATCATGGTCCCAATGCCAGATAAACTCAGCAGGTCCCATCATGATATTTACTGAAATATAAAACTTTTTTTTTTATTTTGGGACAAATCAAATGTTAAAATTCTAGAAAAGTCTAGGTATCATACTTTGCAGAAGGAATTTTCTAAGGCAGTGTATCCATCAAACCTGGGATTAACATATCTATCTTGGGATAATGAGAAAGAAAGTACTAAAAGTTCAGACTAGATAGACCAAGGGGGAGATTTATCAAACATGGTGTAAAGTGAAACGGTCTCAGTTGCCCCTAGCAACCAATCAGATACCACCTTTCATTCCTCACAGACTCTTTGGAAAATAAAAGGTGGAATCTGATTGGTTGCTAGGGGCAACAGAGACAGTTTCACTTTACATTATGTTTGATAAATCTCCCCCCAAGTGTTTGGGTTTTTTTTTTGCCAACAATCTTCAAAAAAAAAAAAAAAAGGCCTATTGTTTAAATCAAGTTTTTATTTAAAACATTTTTAAAGGCGAATTTTTGGATAATTTTTTTTCTTATTTAAAATGTTACGGTCTATATAGGTTCAAATAATCTAGTAGTATTAATTCTAACCTTAAAGCCTAAAACTAAGCTGAGACTTCCTGTTCTGTCTGTGATGAGGAAGAGGCAAGCTCTGCTTTCCCTACCTTGTAGAATGACCTCTGGTAAGGTCACAGAGCATTCCTACAAACTTGTCTCATACAAAGGAGAGAGTCTGGAGATGCCAAAGGTGTCTCTGTCTATGAAGCTTGTTGTAAAGCATATCACTGTCTGCTGTTAAAAACAGCTCAAGTAAGACGGCTGTCCATATACTGTATTAATGTACTAAAAATAAAATAAAAATTGCAGATCAGAAAATATAATCATATTAGAAAATAGGAATATAAATCTGGATCTAAGCAATATAACAAAATCTAGGAGACATATCCATTTTAAGAAATATTACTTCTGACAGATCAATTTTGAAACAGGAATTATATATATTTTTTCCCCTTACCTTTTTGTACTAACAATGCCCCACAAGAATTTGCTAAAAAGTAAAACTAAAGATTTAACTGTCAAAATACTGTCCGTGAAGTTTCACTATGGGACTACATTCATACATGTGTGTCCGCAACTTGCTTGCGGTTGCATGGATCCCTTTTTATTCATTATAGCTGATTTATATGACAAATATGGGTAGCAATATGGCTTACCATTTTTTATGTGGTTTTTTGCATGGTGGCAGAATACGGATTTGTAAAATTGTGAATATGTATAGGAGCTCAGAAAAATGATGGGGTCCGTATTTGTCCGTATCGGTATTATCAGATCAGTAAATACAAAAAAGAAAACACAAAAAAAATATGCGCTGAATACAAATTATATTGGGCGTCTTATTTTTAACATTATAAGTTAAGAGCTTTGAGTACATAACCTCATATTAACCTCCTCTGCCCCAAAAATTTGAGTTTAGAGTCCTTTGGCTTTTCCATCTCACCTGTCATACCAATATAAACTAAAGCATCATTTTTTTCCCAATAATAAAAGACACAAGTAAAATTGCATTCGACTAGTACTGTCTTATCATCCGGATTGCTGATCGTTGTCCGTCATATATTTCAAGATTTCAGCAATAATGGAAATAATAACATGGTGCTCATGTCTTATCTCGTCAAATAAATGATGAAACGTTGCGAATGTAGCAATTAACCAGTAACGTCTGAGTAATATCCGACACAAATCCTGTTCTTGTTTTGACCAAGGGGACAATTTCTAGGTCAGAAATGATTTTAATACCAAAAACATATTATGACTATGGTTGCCCATTGGATTTCATGGTCAGAGCATTAGTAATTACCATTACGCTTATGGCCAACACTGCACACTTTTCATATGGCAGCCTTATGTACATCACTTATGTTATCCATATGACAACTAATAAAGAGGATAGATATAGAGCGGCTCTGTAATAAAGCAGAAGCTCTCTGCCTCGGTGCGCTGTAATTTTCTCTGACATATTGAGTCTATGCTTTTGCCTCCAGAACTCCACAGCTGTGCCCTCATTTCTTCTGCGATGGCCTTGATGATCTCACTTCTGTCTTTCCAGCCACAGCTATTTTTGGTCAACCTGGCAGACTTTTCATTGGCCAACTCCAAGCAACTTCAAAATTATATGGACCACAGAAAACCGGATTCTTTCTGCGCAAATGTCACACGTAGGACAAAGGATCTGTGGGGTCACAGAAATACAAAACGTACAAATACAAAAACAGCTTCTATGGGTAAAAACAAGGCTTTTTTTCCAGAAGCAAATTTTATTCCAAGGCCCTTCAGCATTGATTTGTGTGGTTTTATTTAGGAGAACGTATGTTTTCTAAAAGGGGTTGTACAAGGCTGCTTTCCTCCCGAAAAATGGGTTGTGTCTGGAATTACAGCTTAGCTCCATGGAACTGAATGGAGCTGAGCAGCAATACGACAACCTATGTGGCACTGTTTTTGGCGTATGGGCTGCATGGTGGCTCAGTGGTTAGCACTTGGGTCAAATAGGACAAGGGCTACATTTTCATTGGATTTTTATCGCCACGTTAGTATGAGTTTCCCCTAGGTACTCTGGTTTCCTCCCGCACTCCACACATTGAGGTTAGGCTGTGAGACCCGACATAATGAGAAACACTGTATGTCAGCTCTGTGCATATAAAAAGGAAATAAATACCAAGATTCCTAATCCTTGACAACCCATTTTCATTACCCCTTAATATACTTAAAAAAAAAAGAAAGGAAAGTAAAAAAAAAAAAAATAGAGGTCAAGCAGTTAGAGCCCCATTTGAACACCAAAGCATGTTGGTGGGCAGCTGACTTAAAAACGAGGACTAGAATGGGCTACTGAAAATGGCTTCCAGTACCTCTGAAGTCTAAAGATAGCTATATACATTAGAAGAAAGTCAGTTGGATTTAAATATGCCACCAAAGCAGTCTGGCAACGGCTTATTTACTTCACAACTCTATGCATTTCGTCTTGGCATCCGGGAAGATATCTGTCATGAGGCAAGATGATTATTTCACCTTAGGTGGTAGACTGCAGAGCCCCTGAGGGGCAGCATGTCCCATGATGTGGCCATAAGTCATACAATCTAGAAACTCCTGGACATACTTCTGTTCTGAAGTGTTGAGCCTAACAACCTACAAACGATGCTGAACAAATGTGGAAGGCAAGGCAGTTAACACAGTAATAATTTGTAATGGTGAGCAAAACGGCCGAACGTTTGGGTTCATCTGAACCCAAACATTCGGCATTTGACTCCTCAGCGGCTGGAGAAGTTGGATGCATCAAACTTCTCCAGGCAGCGGGAGTCAAATGTTGGGTGTCCTGGTTCAGACCAACCTGAATGTTCGGCAAGTTCGCTTGCAAAAGTGGCATTGTAGGTGTACGTCAAGTCCAGACAAAAGGTACTTTTTTTTAAATCAAATTTTTTTTTTCTATTTAAGGCACAAATAAAGTTTTTGTTACAAACAAGCAGTACAAATGTACATGGTATACATGTGCTATAAAAGGACATATGGTATATGTAACAAATGCACTTCTGTCTTTTAACATACAAGAACCCGTTTATAAACATAACTGTAAAAATAGAGTTCAAAGATACAAAACCCAGGCTATCCTACAAAACTCCCGTACTTGTCATCAATTCATACCCAAGGTAGTATCCGGTGTGCTGGTCTCACATCATAACTAAGTGTAACGTCCTACAGCACATGTATATATATATGTAGGATTATCAAAAACTATGTGGCACCACTATACAAACTACCTTTCATAAGACTAAGGAGCATTGAGAAACATCCGGAGTGGGTTCCTACATATTCTCCATAAAATCGGTGAAGGGTAGGCATGGGGTGTCAATTCATCTCCCCATATTGCCTCAAATTTTGCTTTTTATATATATTCCCCCCCCCCCCCCCCCTTTCCAACCTGATTACTACGTTTATTTCATTTTTGAACTCCTCCAGGTCAGGTGGGCCAGAGTGAGTCCATCTTGAAGCAATGGTATTCCGAGTTGTACTTTTCAAACTCAGCAGGAGCTATACCTAAATGTAAAATGTTGGTGCCTGGAGGCCAAAGGCCTGAGCAATAGTTAGTTAAAGACATATTCCGCGTCTAACCCCTTAGCGGCGGACATGTGTTGTGTGTTGGCATATAGTTCTATAGCTAAAAATAGGACAATGTGCATTCTTGGGAATCTTTAAGATGGTCCTGCATTTCCAAAGTTTACATTTGTAATCAATTACAGATATCTCAGACATAATCTAGAACACAGCTTTAGTGTTGACATTTGATTTTTGTGCCTTTCAAAAATAATAAAGTTTTTCTGAAAATATTTGCTGAGCTTCTCAGGACAGGCATAATTGAAATAACTTTCCGAGTATGCTGAATATATACCGAAAGACACTTTTTGCAGAGCAAAGTGAACACAGATGTCTGCTGATTGCAGTAAGTAAACATATTACGGCGGATGGAACAGTGCTTAGCTTTGTCGTCTTATAAAACTGGGCCAAGGGTTAATTTCTGACCAAGGATCCAGCTGTGTGGCATACAGGTGCTACACTTGTATTTGTGTGGGTTTTCTCCACGTTTTTCGGTTTGGTCCACAAGTCCAAAAACAAGGTGTCAGGTTAATTGGTTTCCCATAGAACAGGCTGCAGTTCTGTATATGTATTAAGGTTGGGTTCTAGTACAGAAATGAATATGGTTTACAATGGCAGCTGTCGAGATTTACACCTTGTTTCCATGCACCCTAGCTAGATTCATTAAAGAGGATGTAACACCAGGTACATCCTCTTTAAGCTAAACCCCCTGTATGAAGCGCTATGGTGCCTGTATGGTGCATAGAATGGCGCCGTGCACAGGAACCGGGCCGCGGTTCGAAAAACTAACCACGGCATCGGCTTCCCCGTGACTGCGCAGTTCGATCTGTGGGTTTAGCTTAAAGAGGATGTACCTGACAGTAGATCAGTAATAACCAATAATATGTTTAAAAAATGTAAAATTACACAAGACAATTTTTATTTTAGCCTTTATCACATTCCCATATACCTGGTTAGGACTTGATAGGATTGCCTTTTAATTTTCTAACTCTGGTTACCCCTTTTGGCATCTTCCACAAGATTCTCACAAAAAGTTGCTGACATTTTGACCCATCCCTCCTAACAGATGTAATTGAATCAGGTTTGTAGAATCCCCCCCCCCCCCCCTCATTCTATGTATACATTTTCTATAGGAGTGAGGTCAAGGCTTTGTGATGCCAACTCAATTACCTTAAAGGGGTTATCCAGTGCTACAAAAGTATGGCCACTTTATTTCAGAGACAGCACCACTCTTGTCTCCAGTTCAGGTGCGGTTTGCAATTAAGCGCCATTCACTTCAATAAAACTGAGCAGCAAAACCCCGCCCAAGCTGGAGACAAGAGTGGGGCTGTCTCTGGAAGAAAGTGGCCATGTTTTTGTAGTACTGGATAACCCCTTTAACGTTAATGTGTTTATAAGGGGTTTCTAGGCAAAACTCATTGATAAGGTATCTTCAACATATCAGATGGGTGTGGGAGCTTTGGAGTAGTTTTAAACAATGAAATACAGCAAATAACAGACAGCTCCATGCACTGTGTAGTGGCCAGGCTGGGTATTACAGCTCATTCCTTTTTAACTTTAGTAGGAGCTGTGCTGCAGTAACCCAGCTTGGCCACTACACACTGTATGGAGCTGTCTGCTATCTGATGTATTTCACTGTGTTTGGTGGGGTCACAGCTCTAGCAAACAGCAATTAAATATTCTTGAGCTATCTTAAGGATAGGTCATCAATTTATTTTGCTTGGAAAACAGCTTTAAGCTACATGCTTGGGATCATTGTTCATTTGGACTCAAACTAAACGTGCCTGATATCCTAAGATGTTACTTAATCATTTTCTGTTCTCATAGTGCCACTGATTTTTGATGCACTGTTCCCTTCTACATCAAAGCACCCCACATTATTATGCTGGTACCCCAGGCTTCACAGTTAGAAGGGTGTTCATTTTTCCACTGTACATAACTATGGTCGTTATGGCCAAACTGTTTTATTTTTTGTTTCGTCAGACCAGGGGGAACCTTTAAAAACAAAGTAACCTGGGTTTTTTTTATGGGGATTTTGTGGCATATTTCTTCCTTGCTGAAGAGCCTTTCATGGCATAGGGGTTCAGACCACATTTTACTGTTATAGAAAATTTTGGTCCTGTTTTCTCCATTATCTTTGCAAGATTGTTTGCTGCAGTTCTTGGATATTTTTGCCATCACTTTATGCATGGTAAGGGTCTGACCTTCCCATTGATTGTGAGAAAGAAGAGGAAGTGGCACTGATCTAGTGCAGCATCCCCCTTTGGGTTTTCCCTTGCACAGCAGTGCCCCCAGCAACCCAGCTGTTCAGGTAACTGCAGCTGCTCATATTCATTTGGATGGCGCCACGCTGTAGTTCTCTGCACAGCAATGCAATGTGGATAGAGGGGGGGGGCAGTTAAGGGGACAACAAAACTATTGTATCCTTCTCATTCTCATCAGAGCATGATCCCCACCAATCACCAAGTTATGGCACATCCCAGCCATATGTCATCAATTTATCATCAAATTCCTTCACCTCCTATGATGGAAGGGCAATATATGAATGATAACGTTTAGAAATACACCATCACATTTTATCCCATAAACATGAATGCAATTTTTGCGGCCCGTTTATGTGTTGCTGTATACCGTATTGCAAGCCGAAATCTGTCGCTTATCCTTCTTTCAGAATTTGTTCCCACAGACGAGCTATTCAATCCAGAGGGATGGAAATGACAGTCATCATTCACATAGACAACTGCTGAGACATCTGTCAGGCTAAGATGTAAACAGGCGCTTATTTTCAGATACACAACCAAATCACAGAGAATCCGGCTTGCAGCAGACCTGTCTACAACAATCGCACACTGCCTAGTGCCTGGTATGGACATTTTGAGGGGGGAAAATATATAGTGTAATGATAGTTTAAATTTTAGATATGGACAAAAATTGTTAAAAAACAAGAGAACCCATTTATTCTAAACTTTGGTAGAACACTCTGCTCAATCGAGAATCCAAATTAAATCGGATATCTGTTGGTGAAATGCTTGTTCGGCCAACAACTATTCCTCCTAATCTCCCAAATAGATTAGCTTGTTATCTTCTTCCCCATGTATAGCTAAGATGGGAAAACCCATGAAAACAGTGGTTCTTCACGACTGCTTAAAAAAGAAAACAAGATGCAAGCGGTAAAAAATTTCATATTAGTTTCCTCAACAATGAGTGATTCCATATATATTTCTTTTACTTCATCTGGTAAAATATCTGCCATCAACTATTGGAATTTCCTTCCATGTGTTAGATGGCCGTTTCAAGAAGCTAGAATGTGCAGCTATTAAGCAAACATTATTGCGGTCGTGATTTCACACAGAGTTAAACTGGAGGAATATTCCGCGGCAGGGAATCTCGTCAGCCTCCGTGTCATACTGGAAGTCTATGGGACATGTCAATTCTTCCGAGCGGAGAAAGGAGCCACGCAAGCCCTCCCATAGACTGCCTGTGTGACACAGAAGCAGGCCGGATTCCGAGGCGGAGAATTTTGCCAGTTTTATTAATATTTTTTACACCTAAAGTTCTGTTACTAGCTCTTTTAAAGCCATGTGCAGTGCTTCTTTTTTATGTTTTTCTTTAATCTGCCTCCACGTAATGAGTGCTAATTGAAGTGCTTTTGGGAACAAAATCATTCTCCTTCCCCTTCTGGCAGCTGAAAGTTGTCTCCTTTCCCCTTTCCAATCCTGAAAAGCAAAGTCTTTTTTTTTTAGCTATACTGCCATAACAATGCAGGATGGTAGAAAGCTTTGCTGCCCTGCAGTAATCACAGGATCACTACTAGAGATGGGCCCAATTCGAACATGATCTGACCGTTCAGCATTTGTATACAGTGGCTGAAGTAGTTCGATGCAGCCCTAGCATGTCTGGGAAAACATGGATACAGAAATCATGCTGCATTCCTTTCTAGTTCTAGTATTTTTTTTTCTTTTTGCAGTAGGGCTTATAATAAAGGGTAACTCTAAAAACCCTACAAAATTATGCTAGGGCTTATTTTTGAAGAAACATGGTAATAAGGCTTATACAGTGACGATGCAGAGTTTAAACATTTCTTCTTAAAGGAAACCAATCAGCTTGACTGTACTGAAATGGTTCCCAGCTGCACTGTATAGCTCTGCATCTCCCTGAAGCTACCAGCCGCGTCTGCAGTGGTAGCTTTACAATGGGGAAAAAGATGTTTTATTCTGCCATGCAAGGAAGGGAGAGGAGCGGCAACTAGTCATCTGGGCAGGGAGCACTGCACACTGTTAGACAGAGAGCCGTGACTAGTCACAAGCGGCTCCCCAGCCAGATGGCTAGTTGTCGCCCCGCTCTCCCAACCTCGCACAGTGGAATAAAAAATACTTTTTTGCTACTGAAGCAGACGTGACTGGTAGCTTCAGGGAGCTGCATTATTATTATAACAGCTCTATGCTGTACGGTAACTACAAAAAACCATTTTCTTGGTACTAGGCAGCATCTTCCCCCATGTCACTATTCTCTAAAATGACCCAATATAACTATAAAAAATGCATACTCTAAGGGCCCTATTCCACAGGCAGAGCAGGGCCCGATCAACAATGTAAACGAGCGCCGATCTGCTAGATCGCCGCTCATTAACTGGGCCTATTCCACGGCCCGATGATCGTTGAGCGAGGGCTGCAGGGACATAGTTACCCATGTCCTTGCAGCATACATTACCTGCAGGCTTCTCCTCCGCTCTGTCTTCCTCCCCGGGTGCCGCACGCTCTAGCTTCAGAATGGCCTGTCAGCTGACAGGCCACTCAGCCAATCACAGGCCGCGGCGGTCCCGGCCTATGATTGGCTGAGCGCTCAGTCAGCTGACAGGCCATTCTAAAGCTAGAGCGTGCGGGACCCGGGGAGGAAGACATAGCGGAGGAGAAGCCTGTAGGTAATGTATGCTGCGCTTCTCAAATCGTCGGTCGCCCACAGCGCACCGTAGCGATGCTCGGTGGGGGAACGATGATTTTAGGGTCTGGCCCTAAATGAACGATCAGCCGATGACACGATCATCTGCTGATAGTTCTCTCTATTCCACCAAGCGATAATCGGCTGAATTGGGCCGATTCGGCCGATTATCATTCCTGTGGAATAGGGCCTTAAGCCAGTGCTTCTCAAACTGGAGACGCCCCATAGTTGGTGGTGAGGCACAGCAGGGGAAGCAGTTTTAACAAATACTCCGGGTTTAGGAACATTATTGACACTTATTATGTACTGATTTTAATGTTATAGAGAGTTTAGGGGACAAAAAGACTAGGTAGACTATGCAATAGTTATTTTTTACATGGACTTCCACCTCAGATGGTGGGGCATTCTCTTGGTCAGACTGGTGAGGGCCCGGCATCACTTTGCTCTGGGTGAGGATCCAGTGGAAAAAGTCTGAGAAGTGCTTCTCTAAGCTACCTGTGAATATAACCAATACCTTAGGTTCTGTTCATACTGCTGTCATTATGTTAAAACAAAACTCATGATGTGTTGTGTCATTGGACCTGTCAAACTGTGCTCAACAGAACCCAGTGAGTTGTCAACTTCTGCCATAGTAATAGAAAACTCCGTAGCGCTCTTTTCATGCAAAAATTTTTAACAGTTTATTTGACAGCGTGATGGGAACAAAGCCAGGCATATACACAATAGTGGTGCAAAGTAGAGAAAATTGCTTAGATTTTGGCGACTGATGACGTTTCGACCCTGCCAGGGTCTTTTTCAACGTCGCGGTAGGTAGTTGGAGCAGGAGCGCTCCTGGCGTTCTCCTGTGCGTGTCAAGCGCTGTGTGGTGCCATATTGCCTGTATTCCTATGCTTCCTGCTGTCTTCCGATTAGAGATGAGCGAACATCAAGCATGCTCGAGTCCATCCGAACCCGAGTGTTCGGCATTTGATTAGAGGAGGCTGTTGAAGTTGGATAAAGCCCTAAGGTTGTCTGGAAAACATGGATACAGCCAATGACTATATCCATTTTTTTCACATAGTCTTAGGGCTTTATCCAACTTCAGCAGCCACCGCTAACCAAATGCAGAATGCTTCGGTTTCGGATGGACTCGAGCATGCTCAAGGTTTGCTCATCTCTAGTTCCAATGCATTTTCTTTCAATCAAATCAGACAAAACGGAGGCTTTAAATGGAATCTCTAACAGTAATGTGAACAGAGCCCTACATAGTATGGTCAAGTACTGGACCCAAGTAAATGGAAAAGTGCATCAGGCTCATTTACTATATGTGCACATTGTAGTATTGGAATTGCATTGTTAATAAAAATGCTGTAAAGTTAAACATGCTCCAAAACTCTCTCAGGCCATAGAAAGACTACATGCACTGCATATCATTTGAATTACAGTTGCAGTCCTAGCCAAAATGAATGCACAATGTAATACTAGTGTAGGACCTGAGGGGCAGCACATGAACCAAGGATTCAGAAAGATGCAGAAAGACAATCCCGGAGCCATGCACCACTCTCTATTTTTTAAGGCAACCATGTGCCCATTTTCCCTTTAAACATGGAAGGGATAAAATCTATTGTGAATATCAGTGCCATTTCTTGGTCAGGAAAGTGAACAAAGGCAGCATGCTTAAGTTTACATTCACCACATATGGAAGGTGTTTTATAACTCTTATCTATACGTAATTGTACTGCTGTGTGTAGTAAATCTACAAGACTGAATGTGTCTGTCCCGTGATCTCTTAAATGCACTATATACAGAGATGTAAATAATAAAAGTGTCTCCTTTTATTAGCTGTAATCGATTTCTATTTTAGCTATAAATTGGCTTTACCACTTTTATTCTGAAAAGCTGATGACCCCCACTTGTATAAAGAGATTTTCTGAGCTGTACGGTGACTGCAAGGGAAATGTCAGCATGCTGTAAGGCTGGCGGCTTCTCCTGTCTGCCTGTGATGTCACTGTGCTGCTCTGCAGAGCACAACGCCATTCAGCTGGCCTGCTTTGTCCTGCTCTGACCTCTTGCAGAGAATGTCTGCATACGGGGCAGAGACAAGTGGGACCAGAAGAGGCAAGGCTGGATTTTTTCGGTTTTCTCTGCAACTGCAGCCAACTGCTCTAAATACAATGGCAAACAAGATGGCAATGCCAGGACAAGTAAGGCGCCCTCATCCCAGCTCATTACATGACTTTTACTAGAGCCTACCTGTCATGTATTTTATTATACAGATTGCTGACAACCAGCCACGTATGTAAAGTCTGGAAGACTGCAGGGTATCGCCATAGGCTGTAGATTAGGGTCCTATTCCACGGGCCGAGGAGGACCCGATCAACTATGTAAACGAGCGGCGATCTGCTAGATCGACGCTCGTTTACTGGGCCTATTCCACGGCCCGATGATCGTTGAGCGAGGGCTGCAAGGACAACGTTAGCGATGTCCTTGCAGCAGCATACATTACCTGCAGGGCTTCTCCTCCGCGATGTCTTCATCCCCGGGTCCCGCGCTCTCTATCTTCAGAATGGCCGGTCAGTTGACAGGCCACACTTAGCCAATCACAGGCCGCGGCGGTCCCGGCCTGTGATTGGCTGAGCGCCCCATCAGCTGATCGGCCATTCTGAAGATAGAGCGCGCAGGACCCGGGGATGAAGACAGCGCAGAGAAGAAGACCTGCAGGTAATGTATGATGCTGCTGCTTGTCAAATCGTCAGTCGGCCGCCACGCACCGATATTCAACCGTAGCGATGCGCGGTGGGGGAACGATGATTTTAGGTCTGGCCCTAAATGAACGATCAGCTGATGACACGATCGTCTGATCGTTCTCTCTATTTCACCCAACGATAATCGGCCGAATCGGGCCAAATGGGGCCGATCCGGCCGATTATCGTTACTGTGGAATAGGGCCCTTAGACTCATACAGGTGGACTGGGGCCTGTGAGAGGGAAGGAGGACATTCACCATTCTAATGCTGAGTTCACACAGAACGATGATCGTTCAAATTTTCGCAATAACAATCGCATTTGAGCGATAATCAGTGTAAACACAGCAAACGATCAAGCCTTGCAACATGTTCTCAAATCGTCATTCATCATTCGCTAAAAATTCCCAGATCACTGTGTAAACAGTCTTTCACAGATTCACCCTGTGTGTGAGATGGGCTTAAGCGATCTTAAAAACGATCGCAATAACGATTTTTCTCACAAATTTTCTAACTATTTATTTGTTCAAACGCTGATCGTTATAAAAACCAAATCGTCGCTTCAAAATTGTTAAACGATTGATTGGGCGAATTATTGCTCCGTGTAAACGCAGCATAACTGCTTTTAAATCATGCTCATGTTATCACAATAAGGGATGCTGGCCAAAGTGTTCTTACCTATTGCTGCCTCTACTAATATGAATGGAAATTCTAAGGTTGCATCTATACATTCCGTGAGTACGGTCCGTGCACTGAAGATCTGCAACTGACAGAATTTACCAACATCCTGGCATCATTTATCATGTTGCTGGGAGCCCAACAAGTGTTTAAATCTTCATGGTACAGATACAGCCATGTGGCAGTGTCAGTATGATTTTGATGAAGTTGATTTGTAGTTGTATTCATGTAACGTGTGAATGAGTCCTAAGTGGAGGAGTTTGCACAGCACTGAGAATGTCCCTACATGTGGATAACCCAAACTTAGAGTAAACCTTAACCTTATGAATTAATCTAGTAAAACATGGCGTGCATAAGGGCAGGATAAGGAGTTAGGTGTCAGTCAGGGACAGAGGCAGGAATAGTGGGAGGATGGCTTACAAACCTGCATATATTTATACACATGCTCGGGAACAGGTTGAAAAAAAAAATCTTTGCAGGAATATAAATCATCACTAGTTGTCTGAACATCTCTCCCTGGTATGGAATATGCGTCCAGTTCCAATGCAGTTGACAGGATGCACAAGCCATTTAGTGATCAAAACCACAAGGTTGTTCAAGCCTTGTAAAAGCTCTGCAAACTAGCACTGATCTCGCTGGTAAACAATGGTTTTCGGCGCTCAGTCACGCCATGCAAAAAGTTGAGTTATACTAAAGAAAGTGCTGTTTGACGAAACGTTGAGCACTCACCACTTGATTTCCAGTAGCTGGAGAAGATGGATACAGCCTTAGAGCTGTCTGGAAAACATGCAGAGACCCATAGGCCATAAGGATTGAAATGCCAAGCGTTAGGAGTTTCGCGAAAGAGCACTTACTGTAGTTTTACTCATCATAAATCCAAAGGTTAGAGGATCATTCATGAACACATAGATCCTTTCACCTAAGGTAGATCCAAAGTTATCCGAGTCCAAGAAACAGTGTGAAATCACACACACACACACACACACACACACAAACACACACACACACAACAAAAACAGATCAGCGGAAAGGTGGTGTATGCAATATTATTGCGTATGGGGGCCCTATTATTCTACAAGCTAAAAGACTATGGGGGAGATCAAACATGGTGTAAAGTGAAACTGTCTCAGTTGCCCCTAGCAACCAATCAGAATCCACCTTTCATTTTCCAAAGAGTCTGTGAGGAATAAAAAGAGGAATAAAAAGTGGAATAAAAAGTGGAATCTGATTGGTTGCTAGGGGCAACTGGGCCAGTTTCACTTTACACCATGTTTGATAAATTTCCCCCTATGTCCTGGAAATGTATGAATAAACTAAAAACTGGGAGAAAACAATCCACTAGTTACTGACATACACCCCAGCACACTCTGACACCGTTT
The DNA here is from genome assembly GCF_027789765.1 of Dendropsophus ebraccatus. Taxonomy (NCBI): domain Eukaryota; kingdom Metazoa; phylum Chordata; class Amphibia; order Anura; family Hylidae; genus Dendropsophus; species Dendropsophus ebraccatus. The sequence goes on from NC_091463.1 coordinate 28,947,372, forward strand.
AAAGGGGATGTTTAGAGAATTAATTGCATATTTAAAAGAGTTTGGGGTGGCTAAAAAAGCAAAAGCATGTACTCACCTGCCATGGTTTCCCTGCCGATTTCATTCTGATGGTCCCCTCTGCTGAGGGTTTCCTGTTCTCTTCCCAGAATATTGAAAATGTCCCCTCAGCCAATCAGTTGAGAGCATTTATCAGCAGGGACCACCAACAGAAGGGGATTCAGGGCAGGAGAGTATTTTTGTTTCTTTTATCCCACCCTAGACTTCATATATTAAATTAAAGGGGTTATCCAGAATTACTTATATATAAAACTATATTATATATTTCTATATATATATTTCTATATAAAAAAACACACAGCACCACTGTTTCTCTGCACAAGGTTTGATAACTCGGTGACATTTGGATTATATTAAGAAATATATGCATTCGATTCCTAAGTGCATCCCCCTCTTGTTACTACCGTATCTCACACAGGGGTGTTAACCAGAAGCTCCGGGGCCTATGAACAATCTATACTATGGCTCCACAAATTTCCCATGATGTCTATGAGACTACCCCCTAAGGCACTACAGCCAAAGCCAAATCGGCACCCTCCTATTGCTACCTACACCACTTAATGCTATGTTACTTAACATCTATGACAGCAAGTGTGTGACACACTGCGGCTTACCCCATAACATCTCAATTACTAAATCACTCCTAATTCACACATACATTTATCACATCTAGAAGTGACAGCGCACCAATGACACCATTATCTGTAGGTAATCCAGGAAAACAGCTGAGCCCTCAAAACTACTTCATTACTGATCACAATGGGGATTTCCAACAGAGACCTGAACACCTCTGTGAGGGTGCGTAAAAATGGATAGAGGGCAAGACGTATCATCCAAAACAGTCATATTGATGTATAACAATCCAATAGAACCAAGTACGCCAACAGATTTTGCTTACAACCACTGAAAATGGTCTCTATTGCAAAAATTCTCATTAAATAGTGTACGCTGGTCCACATAGAACATACTCTATGTGGTGCAGAGAAGTCAATGTCCGGGATTTCAAGACAAAAATCACCCTAAAGAGAAAGCTCAGCAACTGAGCAACTATTATCCCCTCAATGGTCCCACTAATTTGTATGGAGGTGCAAAATCGGTCCGTGAAGGCCCTGGGAAGATAAATTTAACAGGGAATCCGCCACAAATTCTACATACTACACCATGCAGTTTTTGCAGTGTATTTGTGACAGATTTGCATGAAAAAAAAATGTGCTGCTTGTGGAATTACCCTAATGGGGTGTATTAAAGTGTAACTATAATTTTTAAAAACTTCTGACATGTCAGAAATACTGATTGGTCGGTGTTCGGCTGCTGAGAACAAAGGAGCTGCCGTGCACGCTCCTTCCCTTCATCTCTGCTCCAGGAGGTGAATTCCGTTGGCTGCCAATACTCAGCAGCCGGACCCCGACCGAAGTTTTTAAAAATGATAGTTACACATTAAAGCAAATGAACCATCAGTACATTCGTTCAAAGTTTTACACACAGAATGTCGCCGGCGTGGGGAAGTTGGTGCCACAGTCTTGTTATTACTAAGCACCGGCCAGGGTTGAACCACTGGAGGTGGGACGGCCCGCCCCCAGTGGGAGGAAACCCCCGCCCTTCTATGATGTGGCTCCATTGACCTGTACAATAGTGTAAATGAACTACAATATACAATCCCTCTATATAATGCAAAGGCATACCATGTCCACCATGCCTTACACAGTCCATGCACCTGTATTACCTGCAGGACCTCTACAAAGGCGGCTCTGACACAGTACAGGTACCTATATATTGTGGGAATGGTTGGCAGCTAACAATGATGCCAGGAAGCACACTACCAGTGCAGCAGCCTACATCCCCTTGGCACACCCTCCTGCCCTGCTCCTCTCTATCAGGCACCATGCAGTGCGGGGCTGTTTTTTAGCAGACATGACTAGCACATAGTAAGTCTACTAGCTACAATAAAAGCCACTTTCATCTCACACATAAACGTAAAACATTAACATAGGTAAGACAATATACTATGCATCATCATATTGTATAACTCTAAACAGATCATATAGTTACCAAAAATACCAGTATATAAAGGATGAATATTATCACCACCATAGTGTAAAGGCCCTATTCCACCAACAGATCTGACGACAGATTATCTGCCAAAGATTTGAAGCCAAACCCAGGAGTGGATTTGAAAAGAGGAGAAATCCAGTCTTTCCTTTATGACCTGTTCTCTGTTTATAGTCTGTTCCTGGGTTTGGCTTCAAATCTTTGGCAGATAATCTGTCGTCAGATCTGTTGGTGGAATAGGGCCTTTATTGAGCCAATCCAGTATACCGAAACCAACCTTACCAATAATACCAGTATACAAGTGACAGATTATACCATACCATATAGATATATATTACTAATAATACCAGTATACACAGGACATAAAACTTACACCATGACCACAAACATCACCATACAGTAAGTGGATAATACCAATCTACTGTTACTGAATAAAACACACTATCTATATATCTGTGTATATATATGCACAAATATCATTACAATCCCATGACCACTACTATTGCCATCCTACAGTGACTAGATAATACCCCTATGCAGTCAATGAATAAAATCCACTATATATATATATATATATATATATATATATAAAGACCAATATTCCCCCCCTAAGTAGTGACTATATAGAGGTAGAACCCCGCTGTACATAGTTACATCCAGTGATTCAAAAGCAGGGCCTTATTTTCAGTATGATTTTTGCTAGTTTAAATTGTTCCGTTTATTTCTTCTACCGGCCTGGCCATCATGAAGACTTCTCCAGCCATGTCTTGTGCCCCCAGAATCTACCAAACATTTTAGGCACCTCATTCCTTCGTTAGTTTAATACAAACTTCCCATGTGTACACTGCCTCTATATAGTAGTTAGGTACCACTGTGCCCCCATATAGTGCTTAGGTACATCTGTGCCCCCCCATATAATAGTTCCTTCCTAAGCCCCTATAGTAGTTAGATACCCTTTTTGTAGTTGAACCCTTCTGGGCCCAGATATAATAGTAAGGTCCACTCTGTGTCCCTAGAAATAGTAATTAGGTCCCCTCTGTTCCCCCATATAGTAGTCTGGCCAATATGTACATCCAAATATAGTTAGACATTTCTGTGCCCCCATATAATAGTAAGGTCTCCTCTGTGCATCCATATACTAGTTAGGCTATTCCCCCAGTAGATTCCCCCTGACTGTTATCCCACACACACCCAGTAGGTAGTATCCTTCCATCTAGGCGTTCCCCATTGGTAGTCCCCTTGGTAGTTAGCTCCTGCAAAGAAAACAATTTCCTCCATGTAGGTAATTTCCTCAAATCTCTCCTGTAGGTAATCGCAACCTCTACCCTACATAGATAATCCCCCTTGTAGACAAACCCCCGTAGGTAAACATCCCCTTTAGTAAGCCCCACCCCCTTACATTGGCAGGCCCCTTGTTTGTAGCCGCCCCCCCCCCCTTCCCCCTATAAGCAATCCCCCTCTAGGTAATATTAAAAAAACAAACAAAAAAAACCATGCATACCTAGATGATGTGCAGTCCCCAGGCATTCCCTCCACTCACTTCCAAGCTCAGCAGGAGCACAAGTGACGTTGTACTGTGTGCTGCAGAGCTGGGGAAGAGGAGGCCTCGCGGCCGGAGACAAACTACTGCCTGCGGCCACATGCCTGCTTGACAGAATGGGAAGCTTGTAGGTCATCGCTCCATTAGTCAGAGCACCATGTTATTAAACTGCAATCATTTTTTATAAATGTTTATAGTTAAAGAACCAAATGCATAATTGGGAAGCCGAGTAGGCCCCCTGCAGAGTGCTGATGTGGGCCCTGAATGACATAGCAAGGAGCGAATAGTTCACACAACTGGCGAGGGCCACTATGTGGTGGAGACCCCGGGGCATGTGTCCAGGTGTCTCCCCTTTAATCAGGTCCTGTGGAGGGGTATAATAGTAGTGTAATTTCCAAATACATGGCTAGAGACCTTACCTTACCTTATGCAGAGCCTACTCCATCAAAGATGAAAAATAGTCATGTACACTTTTTCAATAAATTATTGAGCTCAATATAAGCACCTATATCCCATTTATATAAACAGTATTGTGCAACATATAGAATAGTATGGTGTGCTCTATATTGTACCCTACTCTCCTATAGAAGCATGAATAGCGATATAGCCAACACACAGCTGGCTGAGACAAAAGATGATAATTCTGTATACTGCCCTATGGCAATATAATAATATGCCTGCTGTCATATGAATACATTACCACCATTACTGGGATCTCATATACATGTGTGAATTTATTCAACCACCTATGAGCGCATGGGCCTTATTTGAAAATGTTTACGTTCCACTAGTGTAAAGCTCAATGTTACACGGTCATGTCTCTCTCTGGACTGTTCCGGAAACAAGGTAGCACAGTGAAATTAGTCTCCCAACTAACCGATAGTCTAATCGGTCACTAATGGGGAAATCTATTTTAACCCTGTAGACCCTCTATGTTGTCAGTCATCAATTTAATATAGGTTTACTTGAACAACCTTATTCCTTTTACATTACTTCTGTAGATACTGGCATAGCTACAGCTCCAATATGAAGACCCCGAGGAGGAGCACCCAAGACCTCTGCTTACGAGACTCCCTCGGGTGTGAGGAGATTGGGGGGGGGGGGGGCATGATGCTCATAACTTTTAAAATAAAATTTATAAATTATGATTAATAAAGTAGAAATCTGGATACAAAAATTCATGAGTAGAACAGCAATGTAAGATCTATGGTTCAATCGCACAATGTCATACTGAGACCGAGCCTCAGCAGAGTAGTCCATATACATTCATTCTCGAGACTCGCGTGCAGTACATTCTGCCCACACATCAACATTTCTGAAAGAAATCAGTCACACAGAATATATGAAGACCACTATTAAATAATTCTTTATTTCTTCAATTGACAGGATTGCTCTTAAGTGCAATGTAGAAGTAAAGACCAGTAAATATAGTCTTAAAAAATTGGTAGTTAACACCCCCCCCCACCCCAATAGAAAGTAAAAAGAAATTTTAATTTTATTTTTTTCAATAATTTTTTTACTTTTCTTCCCTTTAAAATATTTGACTTCATTATTTCAATATTCGCATTTATGGTCTTATCACTAGCACGACAGATGACTGTGGGCAGCCTGGCTATGGTCGTGGTCCTATTATAGCGACTGCATGGCTTAGTCGCTGCATTCAACTTAATAAACCTCTGGAAACATAAATGATGCTAGATCTTCAGACGCTAAGTAATGTAATGTAATTTCCAACTCAAATTGCGTTAAATCATGCATGGCCTAACAGATGAGTTTATATTTAATACGACACCAGATCTGACAGCGCTTTTCGTTGGGTGACACACAGTTTATGAGGACTCTCATTACAGCAATGGGATATCACTAGATTCTTAGGTAAAGATACACTGACCCCCTGGATTGCGCCCCCCTTCTTCTTCATATGCAGGTGTCACGTCTGGCAAGATAGACCTGCAGGAGTAAGTGATACTTTTTAATTAAGGCTGCAACTGGGGGTTGTGCAGACACCCAAACAGCCTGGGCAGTAAACCGCAGTCTTTGAATGGGTCATGTTTCAGTGATGGGAATAAAGGATGAAAGAGGGAGGGAAAAACAAGGTTAAGTGGCCAATAAGAAGAATGCATTAGCCCCTCTATGACTACGCCAGCAAATAGCTGCCCTTCCAGTCCTGCACATGACTGCATTTGCTCCTGTCCATCAAATGGGTCATATATAGTTCAAAGCAAGTGCAGGAGACAAGAGAGAAGATAGTGCAGTTAGTAGGCATTCCATTGGGCTCCAGTGTTACTGCACCAGCTTATGCATGACACCGGCACACCTAAGGGAAGACGTCTGCGGATGAGAAGAACCATGGGAAAAGACCTTACGTGATTCCATCTCTGGATCTCCTCCATGTAGGGTGAGTATTTCTGATTCTTGTTGTCTAAACTGTGAGCAACTTGGAATTTGTGCAGAGAGGAACTGTCTGCTGACTGCACGTGGTCTCTTTGTTCTTCCAAAGCCGGCTATCTCATTGATTTTACCTATACACTGCAGGGAGACGCTGCTGTTAAGACTTAAAACGCGTCCACGTTCAAGGCTTGTTTTTTTTTTTTCTACTTTCCAGAGTGACGCTGGAGTATCTGTTAACAATGCAAGTTCTAAACAATTCCTTTAAGGTTGACAAGGGCAGGCGTCCTTGTCCTGAGAAAGATGTAAGCAAATACTCTGCTAGCCGCAGGGCTGCTTATACTAGACAGGGAGGGACTGAGCCAGACAGGGGGGACAAAGCCACACCAGCTAAACCCAGACAGTTTGTGTGTCCTGATAGGTCTGCACACTGGGGTCAACTGGCTTTTGTGCAGTGAGCAGAGAAGAAAAAAAAAAAAAAAAAAAAGGAGCTGCCATTAATTTAACCCTGTCCTGCCTGCATTGTGCAGCCTCCAGACACACTGTAGGATAGAGTTTACACCCAAGTTCAAGATTTTAAAAAGTGCACTTCGGAATTTGCTGCACCAGGCTACTTTTTGTCAATAACAGGTGGGCTTTGCAGTGTTAAAATGCACCAAGAAATTCTAGATTTTAGTTAAATTGTTGACAAAATGTTTACAATAATAATTTCAAGGGGGGGGGGGGGGGGTTGGGGGTTTATACCTTAAAGGCCCCAAAAGTAACTCACTTAGTAAGTTAGTGCCACAATATGTAAAATTCTGCCTCCTACGGAAATGACAGAATGTAACCCTGGTTTCGTAATCCTTAAATGAACTGGTGCATCCTGCAAGAAAAAAAAAAAAATGTGGCCAGCCATGCCGTGACCATGCAGTGTGCAGCTATTCCGCCTGGCAGGAAGAGGGTTAATATGCTCAGCTGCTTGCAAACCCAGGAAATTGAGCGTAATCAAAGCAGACAAAAGCGAGCAAAATCAGCAACCAATGCAAAAACTAAAATCCCCACAATGAGTAAAATAATACAGTGTCTGATGCCCCCTTTCCAAATCCCCCCCCCCCCCCAACCCCAATCCAAGTGAGGAGGAATGTGCTAAGTGACAGGAAATGTTCCCAAACCTGCCCACAGCCCCCCCTCTTCTATCCTCCTCCCCTCCAGTCGCGCCTGCTTTTGTCTACAATGATCCACACACGACTGCTGGGATATATGTCTCGCTTTAAGACACACAACACACAGGGCACTGCTGCAGATTCCTCTACTACAATGCTTTGTCACATCTGGTCAGGGACGCCAGGTGTTGTCGGGGCTTGCCAGGTGACAGGTAAGAGATCGGAATGGAGGAGGGGGTAGGATGACCTGCAATAACTGCACCCTAAAACTTGGGTTTCTATGGGTTTCTGATGTTGTATGCAATAGAAATGTGTTCCGAAAGGCTTGCAATCTATTCTGTGTAAAGCTAACAGAATGTTCTCCCTCTGCAGGGCTTCTACAGTCATGCAGTCTAGACTATATATCTATATCTGTCTTGCACTGGTTATTATTTGCATTGGCAATGGTGCAACAAGGCTGTGGCGGTGGGGTTCTATAAGGTTACGTTACTAAGCAAAATAGGTAAAGATATGACGTGTTATTTGTCAGAGCTATTTACAGATCTCGTTGTTAACCGGTGTGGCCTGAAAAGCCTCCTCTTCCACCAAGGGGTTAAGCAGCGTGCAGGTTGAGCTGGTGGCGAGCTCAGTCTGGCTGGGCTCTGCAGTCCTCTGCGTTCCTCACGTAGCCACTGGAACAGTCTCTTTCATAGATCTGGCTACCTGGATTTGAATAGAAACCAGACAGCAATTCTTCAGACCCCGCCAGCCCTCCATCCTCTGGACAATAGAGATTTGTTAGCACGCAGCCACAATCTATAGGACACAAAGCTTAAAGCACCACAGACATAAGGAGGGGGGCCGGTGGGGAGGGGGGGTGCCCGACAGGAAATTACAGCTTTTTAATGCCCCAATGGCAGGTCTGCTTTAGGAGGAAAGACAGCTCTGTCTGTGTACTACTCCAGAGGTAATTTGGGGAGAATGAAGCTTTTGCATTGCGGAGAATATACAATGTTGTGATATTCTCTTCTGTAAAATGAGGATCTTGTGTAAAGAGTTTGGTCACATATCAGTAATGTTACAATGGCTATCCTCCTTGGAGTACACTGTGTACCAAATAAACTGGAGAACAACACCTTGTCTGACAAGCCTAACCTTCATACAAGCATAGTATAATGTCATCCCACCTAATTGCTGTCACTCTGGCACAGTTTAACCATTACCTTTTGGTTAAAGGGATCCCCCAACCCACTTGCAGGGTAACCCCAGGACATGCTCCGCCACCTGTCCATTCAATCTTTACTTGAATGTAGTGGCTGCTCACCTAGCGGATTGTGGTTAAGGTGAGGGCCCACCTATCTTGTAGAAAAACCATGAGACACAACTATATATATATGGTAAACTGAAGGCCTCCCAACCCTATGATCACGAGTGTATTCTCTGTACAGTGTTGTGTATATAACAGGTAACAGAAACTCCGCTATCAGTCATGTAAAGCTATAATGTTTTGTTATATTGGTATACGGATGTATACAGGGGGAAAAACAGCTTATTTTCTGTATGCTTATGTACGTCTCTGGTTTGGCAGTGAAACTAAACCCATGATGACCATGTGCCCCTTTCCCCTCTGCATAGTTTAGCCGGGAATTGATGGACTCTGAGCTATGTAGACTCCCACACAGATGCAGAACGCATGACATCCGCTAGGATGAGGAATATGCAATACCAAAAACACATTTGCACATCGCATTCTCCGCAAATCTTCAAGCAGAAATATGTCACTTATGTAAAGGATGCCGGAGGAATATTGGAGCAGATGGCTCGAGAGAGGATCGTGCTGCATAGTTAGGAGTGAGATGGAAATAGGAGATGTAGTAATGTGAATGATGGCTTCTGACATGGGGGCAATGGCTGAACTCTGGTGCCAATGTTCTGCTATTGGTGCAGCACCCGTGTACTGTAGAGATGAGCATACCCTATGTGCCCAAGCTGCTGAATCGATTCACCAAACGTGATTCACAAATGCAGCAAATCAATTCACCCAGTGTGTCATAATGGAGGGCGGATCAGGACGCGGCGAATCTTCAATCAGGTGGATTGGCTTTCTCATCTCTAATAGTAGACTTGATAACAAAAAGCAAAAAGAGGGGAAGGCATCTGCATATCTGTGTGTGTACACACTAATATTATATATATATATATAAATAATTCATTGATATTCTACCACACCTGTATAAACAAAAGCTGAGGTCATAGTTTCACAGCTAAAACAGCACCATACCCCTGTGTATCATACTGAAGTACTAGGTGTACCCTCAGTTCTTGATTAGCATAAAGAAAAATTTACCCTTACAGACCTAAGGGTATGTCTTTATATCCTGAATAAAATACATGATGGACCGGTTCTTAGAATAATACTATGTTCTCTTCCTATAATTGCTTCATATCATTGATTATAGAGCGCCAACGCATTTCACAGCACTATACAAAGATTGCCATTACACCACAGCCCAAATACACTGTAGTGCTCACAAACACATGCTAGGGCCAATGCTTTTTATGGTGGATAGAAAACATGCAAACATGGGGGAAGAACATACAAAATCCATGCAGATATTGCCTGATGTTCGTTCTGTATACATCCTCAGTGCTGTATAGTAATAACCACTCAAGCATCAAGCATTATTCCGATATAAACATTAGGGCGAAGTTCACACTCTGTAAAAACAATGGCCGTATTTTATGACAACGGCCGTTGTTTGTAGAACGGCCGTTATTTCTGAAACAACTGCTGTTATTTGCACAACAACAGTTATAAAATATTGCTGTTGTTTTTTCATAGTGTGAACCTACTTGCAGAAATCTTAATAGACCCCCTCTCCCCCCACCCAAAAAAAAAAAAAAAATCACACACCCGAATTACAATTTCTTTTTTTTTTTTTTTTTTGTGATAGTAAGACTAGAATGACATACAATGCATAGCTTACTTTTACAATTGCCATTTTCTTGACACAATATACATGTCACCCAACATAAAAACTTGCTCTACGGTACATGAAAGATATTGTAGTTGGAGTACCGTGGTTCTTGCATAAGATTTACTGGAATATGAACTAATCTTCTAGCGGTGTCAAAATGACAAACTGGATATAAAAGCAAGGTTAGTGCTTGGTATAAATTTTCCCTATACCTTTCCTCGATATGAAGGGACATCTAATAACTGACATAAAAATAAACACAAAGAATACGGGGCTGCTATAGGGAAAAAATCTTTACAAAGTCCATGACAAGCTGAACTGGAGGTAAAATGGTCCCACACCTTCTAAGTTTACCAGTGATCTTTACGAGCTGATGCATAATAGTGTGTCAGTGGCGCATAACTCTGAAATACCAGCGAGTCCAGTCCAATCGCTCATCTGGTATGCGCCTAGGGGTAACTAAGCTCAGCGGGGTAATCAGAGCAGAAATGTCATGAAATGCGTCAGAGCCCGGAAAGGACCAGAGGTAACATCTACTGATGTCTTAAGATGGGTCACTTCAAGATGCATTCTGATTTCTTCCAATCCCTATCGGGGCCATTAGGCACATTCACAATAGGATCCAATACTCATCAATTCTAAGTTGCTGCCCAGAGTATTGAATATACCTTGAAGCTTTCTTATCACTTGTGTTCTTCTTATACAGAACATGACATCACAAGAAGATAGACATGGGGATTAGTTAAACAAAAAAAGGCAAAAAAATAAAACATAAAATCAATACTCTTTCCAAAGAGAACAATGATGGCTGAGCCAACTTACATGTAGACTACAGCATCCAATGAGACTGTTTAAGTCTTAAGCCACCACAAGTATGACCCCAAGTAGATACCTACCGCAACATTTAATAAGGAAATGTTGGCAGGTCTTGAAAATAAAGTGTGACAACAACTAGCCTTGACCATGAGTAGTCAGTCTTTGGAAATGGCGACCTTCTAAATTTAAGCATTCATCCCTTACATCAATAGCTGGAGCCTTTTTATCCAGCACAATGATTACATACCCATAAGCAGCTCTATTGGGCTCCTTAGGCTTCAGATGCAGTATTTTGGTCAGTATTTGGTGCTCGTTTTAGTCACTTTTAGGCAAAATGGAGTAGATCCAAAGCAGAAAAAAGCTATATATAATATGCACCTTTTGCTACGTTCTGGACAAATTAAAAAAAAAAATACTCAAAACGAGGACCAAATACTAACCAAAATACTAAGAGCAGACCCAACCATGTTCTATACAAAGCTAAGGGCGTTACTTCCATGTGTGTCATGGAAGATGTTCTGTATCATGACTATAGGTGGTTAGGGGAGAATCAAATAGTTATTTTTCGGGTTTCATATAGGTTATTATATGTAATAATATAATCCAGGTGGAGGCCACAAATATATAAATACATATAACGAGTCTAAAAAGTCAAGACAACACCAAACAATCAGCCAGACCCATCAGAAAAACAGAATTTCAATGGGAACATAGAAACAGCCTGCAGATGTCCCCCCCCCCCCCCCCCCCCCCCATTATATTTATAGCGCAGACGGCTGGCTTCTCCCTCCTAAATCTTTTATTTAGCAGGTGAATGTCTATGAAAGACGTAATGTAAACAACCTTCAGATTTCTTTGGTGGCGTCAATGAAGATGCACTGAATGAGAAGGTACGATTAAAGCATCAAAGTACAGAACGGCTGCCTCCTCCCTGTTTCTAACATATTAATTGTATGGGGACTACTCCTTGATCACTTCCACATACTGGGAATATCCTGAAAACAAAGGAATCCTTAATCAGAGGCACAAACTAGCAGTGACTCACACTTCACTGGGGAAAGCATGCCTTTGAAGTATACGAGATAGGAAGCGCTGCCAACATCCTGGTGCCCGGCTTATTTCTTGCTTAACGGCAATGAAATCTGTGGTTGCAGACAAAGAAAAAAAAAAAATCCCCGGTGTGCAAATCACAATTGATTGTACTTTGGGCGACATGGGGGGGGGGGGGCACTTTATTTCCTAGATTTCTACAAAACAGGAGTTTTCCGAAGAATTATTCTGAATACTTGAAGTAGAGTAGATTTTGCAAAAACAACGATATAACGTGTATGGGTGAAGCCTGGTAGTACCTCACCATTCTCTATTGAGGAAGAGAATCATCGGACGTTGGATTTGAGCCTTTGTCCCTTAGGGAGATAAACCGATGCCAGAACTGACTGACAGCGCCTTAGTCCCTTCTTTCCAATGAAAAACACATGCATGTAAAGATTTTTCTTTAAGCTGTATAGTAATAAACTCCCCATAAGGAACACATTTTGCACACACACTGATCTAGTAGGGAATACTGGGAGATTTTAGCTCAGGAGCTTGTAGAACTGTGAAAACTAGAGAAGAGCATATTGTTTGATCAGCGCTCCACTTATCAAGTTGGCTGGCTGTCAACGCTGCTCCGCTCCCTGCCACTCCTCCCAGGATGCCGGGAAAAGCTGGATCCAATCCTGGGAAACTTCTCCCAGTATCCCAGGATTGGATCTAGCTTTTCGCCGGCACCAGGGTAGGAGTGGCAGGGAGCACAGCAGCGCCGACAGCCAGCCAGCCAGCATGATTGGCGGAGTGCTGAACAAACTAAGAGCTTGACTTCGTTTAGATAAGCAATTTGCTCATCTCTAGTGACTACATTTAGGAATGGTGACGTATTGTAAGATGTGCTTAGTACAAAATATGTAAAGCATGGTCCACACTCCCACTTTCCTTTACACCACTCTATTCCCTATTGACTTGGTTGTCATCAGCTGCCAGGAAACACTTTTTTTCAAGCAAGAATAGTAGTACAGGAGATCCATTTACAATAAAAAAGTGACACAAGAAGCTATAAGTAATTTCCTATGTAGTATATATGTAAAGTGGACAACTTTGCACTCTACATTTTTTTGCGTGTCTGTCCTTGCCGCCATAAAAAGTAGCTTGGTACGCAGAAAATTAGAGTAATTTATTATATTTCCCCATTTATTTATCCAAATCAGACTAATTTTTTTTTTTTTTGCGAACCAACAAACAAATGAGCAAAAACTGTAGGCACCTTTTTGACCAGGATTAATGTCCCCTGCCATACAAGTTAGATGTTTGTAGGTAAAACATTTATTGTAAATATGAAGGGGTGAGTGAGCTGCGGCCATACTTCTCTGGCGGCTTACATCTCATAAGAACAAATGGATCAAGCATGGTGGAATCCAACTGCTCGGTCTTTCTCACTCCCCACATCTGCCATCAGGGACAGTTAGGAGGTCCACAAATAACTTAAGATGGTTGGCCAATCCCATTGGTAAACAGCAGGTTAGGATTCTTTTACAGCGGCCGATTATTGGCAGGAACCCTCACTGTCAATAATCCGCCTGTGAAACTTGGCCAGTGATCAGCCAGAGAATGAGAAACCTCTTGTTCGTTGGCTAATCACATCTTTTTTGTGAGCATTAAAAATGCTGGTAGTCGCCTGCACATCTTCCCGTGTAAACAGGAATGTATTGGTGACTATCATGAAGTAAAGTGGCTGCATGAATGATCCAGTGGATGATGGAAAGGCTCTGCAAACAAGTGCTGATCTTACTGATCTTTGCTTGCTAGCAGCTATAGCCAGGTCTTGTAAAATGGCTTTAAGTCTAATATTTGGCCAGATTTAGTTTGGCAGAAACAGATAAGCCTTAGGTCTATGGGTGCAAACAGACAGGGGGACTATACAACCTTACTATGAACATTGTTTTTTCTAAAAGTCCCTTTAATACACGCCAATTGTAGCACAAAACGATCATTCCTAAAAACATTAGTTTACGATAATTGGCCCGTGTAATTGGCCAGCAATCCGCCAACCAACTGGTGAAAGCTCACTTGCCACCACATACCGTCCTGTCTATACAGGTAATATGCGTCCAATGACAATGAATCTGAATGGTCGCACAACCAAGTGGTGATCAGGCCACCTTAAAAGGGCCCTAAACTGCAAGAAAGTAAATATACACCCTGTGGCTATCCAAAAATTAGTATTTTCTACAATGTTCTCCTATATCTATTAATGGACAATTGAAACATATACTATTGTCCTCTAATGTTTACAGCCTGATAAAAGGGGTTGTCTATGTTTGGATGACCACGTAATAAAAAGTTTCCTTGATGGTGAGCTGATTCACAGGGTGTCCTGCTGCTGGGATCCCTGCGATCAGCTGCAGGGATTCCCAGCAGCAAGTGTGCAATCCCCTTACAGCACCACTGCAGGTGAAATGAACCATTACACAGTTAATATCGAAATCAATGGGCTGTTTAAATGATGCTTGGGCATACCAGCTTCCCCAGAGGAACACTCTGTTGCAATCATCCGTTCTGGTGAGTTGAAGTATCTTAAATATACTGTAGGCGCTTATAAGTTACATTGGACCATATACGTTCTTCCAGTTTAATATACGGCTCCTGATTTATTTTTTGTTTTTCTTTAAGTTTTCACGATCTGTACTTATCTATTCATTATATCTTTGATAGTGAAGATTTAGAAAATAATTTTAATACACGACTACATCTCCACCGGTCATGTCATGCCGAGAGGTCTTACCCCAAGGTTCGTACGCAGCTTGTTATCAAGTGAATGTTCTGCCCAGTGACAAAATGCCAACGTTAATCAAGCTGAAATGCCGGTAATTACATGTCACAACTCATTAATATTACCTATATTTATCTGAAAGGCAAAAAAGATGCAAAATGTCGCCAACGCAGCCTTTAGGTCCAGTCTTTGCCCATGTATTGTTTATCACAAGCAGTTGCTAAGAAGCCGATTTGGGATGTCAGAGCTTTTAAATGTCCTCAGTTGCCTTTAGCAAAAGAGGCATTAAAAAAAAAAAAAACTTGCATTGCTGGTGTATGTAGACAGAGTTTATGCTTAAGGGAAAAATACCATAAAAAGAAGAAAAACTCAAACACAAAGAACGACAACATGAAAATCAGCCATTACTTAGTGATATGAGCTAGATAGATAATCATAGGTAGGCACATGGGATGCCCAACTCACTTGTTCAAAGGAGCAAGAAACAGTATAGAATATGGAAGAGGCAGACATGGTGGAGAAAAGTAGGGGCAGCAGTGGAGTCATAATTAGGGAGCGGCCACCTTTGTTGGCTCATTTCACATACTATGTAGAGCCCCTATACGTGCAGCTTCCACGAAACAGCTCTAATGCTGAATTCACATGGAGCAGTAGTGTGCCGCATGGTCAACCACCATATGACACCGTGCTACAACACAGTTGAGGTATGTGCACACTATGTAATCCGTGAGGATAACCTGCCATGGATTCCGCCACTTGCACCATAGACTCCATTCTATGCACAAGCAGATTCCGCTGTCCGCCCAAAGAAAACAAGTCAATTCGTAATCTGCCAGTGCGTAGAATGGAGTCTATGGCCAGACTGAGATGCGAATGTGAGCGAGCGGCAGAATCCTTCTGGATTCCGCAGTGTGCAAGTACCCTTACGCAGTTTTCAGTTGAGAATCATGGCCAAATCATGGTAAAATGCAAACAGTTTTGAAGCACAGAAAGTTGGTCATGTCATGTGAAACCAGCTTAGAGGTAATGCTGGCCAAGGACAGTTTTCAGGAACAAATTATTCCAATCCATGGCAAAAACAACTCCTAGATTAAAAAATTGTGCCCGCTAACGAACATGAAAATTTTTAAGTAGGACTAGTAAATTTCCCAATGGGATCTGGCGGTTATATTACCACCATATTATGACATCAAAAACTTTACACTGAAACTAGCTTGATTGCTTTATGGTTGGGTTCACACTAGCCTGATACAGACACTATTTTATTCCTATCTTATGGCCGAAAGTCCTGGGCCAACTGCAGGATTGATGGCCAAACCTGATAGCTGCCAATTCGGTCATCAAACTTGTGGTCTGGCTGGAACTTGCAGCCATATACATTCATATTAGGCCAGTGCGAACACAACCTTAATGTGGCCATACAATCAATTTAGGCTCAATAATCCATTGGTTAGCAATTATCAGTCCTACCTTTGGTGCCTTTCGTCTTTAGAACAGTGTTTATCAACTTCAGTCCTTAAGTCCCACCAACAAGTCATGTTTTGAGGATTTCCTTAGTATTTCACAGGTGATATAACTATAGTAAGTATCAGGTATTATCACAGTTGTCTTTGTATGGGATATCCTTAAATAATGACCTGTTGGTGGTCCATGAGGACTGGAGTTGAGAAACACTGCTCAAGAGGGAAGCATAGCACAAACTATTTTGTTGGATAATTATTTTCTCCAACAGTAGTCTTCGGCTAAAGGTCCCCATAATCTTTCAATACCTGATGGCTGAATGATCGTCCAGCCATCAGTTATCTCTCCCACACCCCACCCAGCCTCCCTATACACCGGAAAGTTCAGTACGACCGAGCTTTTCTGTGTTCTCTATGGGGAGGGGTAGGCCCCATTGAGTGCGCTCTCGCTGTGGCTTACCTCTCCCAGAACAAAGGGGTTGGCGGTGATCTTCCATTATGCTTGACCCTTGTCACCATTTACATTATCTGTTGGTGGTCGTTCTGGAGAGCCCCATACACCTTAGATTGACAATGAACTTAAGTATAAAGTGAGTGGTGACCTTAAAAGCCAACAAAACTTTACAGAAAATAACTTGCAAGTTAAATTGTCGTAAACTGGTGGGGGCCAGCCAAACCCTATATCTATCGCCAAGCTTTAGCCAAATCTAAGGTCTTCCGTCAAGCTTTATTCAGCTATTAGTGAATGCAGCTGATCTTAATGGGCTTTAGAAGATCCAATCTAATCCTGTGTTTGATGGCCACACTTGAAAAATAAAACTATGAGCAACATTCCCATAGTTTCCAGAGTTAGGGGTTGTGCAAAATTTGGTAACTATAACAAAAAAATGTAAGCCCAACTACTTTCTCCCGCTCTAATAAGCTCGGTTTTCAGCAAACACGTACATAACCTCTAATGAGACTATCCACTGTTACACGCCATATTAAAAGTCCACACAGATCTCGACACACGGCCTATATCTGTTCTGTCCATCTGTGCCCATCTGATTTTTTTCCTCCAGCAAAGATGAATGTGGCTTTAGCATTTTTTTTTTAAATTCTCTGTTCAGTGAATATTGAGGTCAATTAGGAACGCTGTTTGCTTTCCGTACCCTGAGCAGATTAGACAGACGACCCCCCCTTCCTCTCCATCCCCACAGCACCGCCGATCTCTGTTGCGCTGACCCACATTCCGCTGAAAATCTGCTACAGTGCGCTCCTGCGCTGAACGCTAAAATCCTCTGCGGCCATTTTTTTTTTTAATATAGCTTGGAAACGTCTCCTTCTAACTGGCAAAGAACGAGTTACTTAAAAAGCATACTTTTATGCTTATTACTACTATTTAACTATATTATTACCCATCATTTGCTATGCACTGGCAGAAGACTGTAGAAGTGAGGAAAGTACTTGGCAGGTAGCTAACACTGTGAATAGTATGTTATATATTACATACCTATAGCTAATGGGTTAACACTTCCTCTAGAAGTCGGCTAATGAGTCTAACACATTTTCTCAAAATTTCATTGTATGTAGAAAGCAAAAGAAAAAAACAGTGCATGAAAAATTAAACACACATGAGAATTGCACTTTCCAAGCTGCACTACCAGAAATAACTCAGAGCAAAAGAGATGCCCCAGAGCTTAAATTCCAAAGCTTTCTCAATCCACCCCCCTCCCTAAACATTCACCCAGGAGGAAATAAAACTTCCTGCCATCTGCACATATTAACCCATCTGAAACCGAGGTGGGATAAGACACAGATGATGACCGTGTCATCTTCTGCAACTTGGCCCTTCAGGATGCTAAAAGTAGGGATATAGAGACAGACAGAAAGATCAGACTGATGGGTAGGCAGACAGAGGTGGGTATGAATACATGTAAGAAAAACAGACTGATAGATAGATAGATAGATAGATAGATAGATAGATAGATAGATAGATAGATATGGAATGCAAATGGGAATCAACAATAAAGAGAATAAAACTAGGTTTCATTTATTATTACTGTAAAATATTTTTAATAGTATCATTTTTTTTTACTTGTTTTTAAACAATTCTAATATTTTTTTAACCAACTGTAAGGAGTAATTGATGAGTTGTTCAATTCTTAAATTGAGATTCAACCATGATCACGTCTACATGACTAAGGAGCTTAGGCTCTGAAACGCATCGGTTCTTTCTTTTGTATGGACGTCCATGTAATTTTTAACATGCATCTATAATAAATTTGGATTTTTTTATTGCACTGGTTGGAGCTGGATTTAAATTTTTTGCCATTTGGCACATTGCATTCATGATCACGTCTACGTCGGGTACCGGTAATACAAAAGTAGATACTCTCTTCACTGACTTAAAATAGGGTTGTATTAGGGTTCGATTGTTCTGAATATGGGCTATCCCTGGACTAAACCTATGACAGCGGCTCTTTGTGAATAAAGCACTAACATAATCCACACAGCGGTACACAGAATGTACTCGGTACATGGTATAACGACATACCATGACATGATGTATAGACAGGATGTGTGTAGGGGTCTGCCGCTGTGTGAGAGACAATAAGAGTCTGGAGGGATATGGGAGAAATGTATGAGGATAATAAGGAGGAGGGGGGGGGGGCTCAATAAGGTTCCATGCAGCATCCATGCTCTGATCTGGAGCGACAGCTGGCAGTGATCTAGAGCAGCCGGGTGCTCCCCAGAGGGGCACAGAGAGCCCAGTACAGGGAGCAAAGTCTGTCCTAGGAGTGCTGGGGGGGCATAAACCATACATGCTTCCATCCAGAGCAGCTGACACAGACAGATCTCATCTGGCTAGGAGGTAGTGCCATCAGGCGGGTATAAACAAAGGGAAACTGAAGCAAGGGGGTGACTAACCAAAAATGAATACAGCACGATACTAAGCACTGCACGCCAACAGAAAGCAGCAGCAGCACAGACCCTTCCTCTACATACAAAAGAATATAAGATCGTTCAGCTTATTAACCCTAAACCTAATTTTCCTCTCTGTATGTAACCAGACAAGGAATTAATGCTAAACCAAGCGAGAGACGGTGGGTTTGCTCTCCCTGCTCTGCCGCCTGGCTGCATTTGCTCAGCAACCATAAAATGAGGTCAGCGCTTGCACATATACGAGGCCTCCTAAACTTCAGCGTTGCCTTAAGAATCCCTCGTCACCTTAAATGACACTGGCCCGGTGCCATGGCATACAATCTTTTACGAGTTTTCCATCTCTATTTTGTTTCCCTCTTGGCTGAGCTCGGAGGGGCGTGCTCATTTACACGAGGGGCAGTCATGTTGCATTAGGATGACTTGCCTGTAGGTGGACCAGATCTCTGGACAGTCCCCACTCACTGCATTTTCCACTCTGTAAGGGCAATTTAAGGCATTTCATAGAAATTAAAAGAGGTCATCATAACCAAATAAATCGCTTAAACACTTCTGAACAAACTCCTGAAGAAATATACCCCTGAACAAGAAAATGCATAAAACTGCAAATTTACACAGTAGTGTCAATATAAGGGGCAATAAACCTAAAGTTAACATTTCTAACACTCCTCCATCTATGCTTGAGCTTTCTCAAAGCTTAGGAAGCAATGATTATAGGTGTAGATGATTTTATTGTATGAAAAAGTGTCCCTATAAGGTTCTCCTGTAAATAAGTAGATCACAGGCTACCCCACTGCAGAGACCCTCAACGATCAGAAACATTCTGAGGTGTACAATATTCCTACAGCACCTCCGCAGGATGAATGAGGCATTACATTGGGGTCATTGTAATCAGTGAGCTGTACATTTAATTCACAGATATGCTGGGTCATCCAGAGGAAAGACCGCTCTTTACTACCACTCTTCTCCCTCTGGATTATTGACAGAGGTACGAGATGATTGACTCCCCTCTCTTACTGGTAGCCATTCACATTACGTTTCTGCTACATGCTGCAGGTATACGTAGAATATTGTATATTTGCATTCATGAGTAGGCTACATTTAGTCCATTAAACCCCATAGGCACACAACTGTACCTTTTTTTTATAGAATTCAGACATGTACCCAAAAACATGATGGGTGCAACACAGTCTTCCTCACTAGACTCTATCACTTCACATAACATCCATTCATATCTAGAGATGAGCGAACCTGGAGCATGCTCGAGTCCATCCGAACCCGAACTTTTTCCATTTGATTAGCGGTGGCTGCTGAAGTTGAATAAAGCCCTAAGGCTATGTGGAAATCATGGATATAGTCATTGGCTGTATCCATGTTTTCCAGACAACCTTAGAGCTTTATCCAAGTTCAGCAGCCCCCGCTAATCAAATGCCGAACGTTCGGGTTCAGATGGACTCGAACCCGAACCCGGTTTGCTCATCTCTATTCATATCATATTGGCCCCAAAAAATATTACCTAAATTTGACATCAGCATTTCAGGAAAAATTGATCAAATATGGACGGCTTTGGTGAATACCACATACACAAATATACTTTTATTGGCATAAAAGATAACCTTGCATACCAGCACACACACAGATATATAGCAACCAGGTTGTTCTCAAGAGACGGGCTCCTATGCAAACACTGTCAGGAATGTGTAGATGACAGGAATAGTGACTAGTACACAAGTACATGTTCAATCATGTACAGTGAAGTGGGGGGATGGAGTGCAGGCAGCACTTCTTTACCCGAGTGCACAATTGTGGTAGTGTTGGTAGAAGCAAAGAAGGCGAGACAGCGAGAGCGGAGAAAGCTGAGAACGCATTGGGAATGGGTAAGTTCACATAGAAATCATGGTGAATGGATCTCTTAATATTATATATATATATATATATATATATATATATATAATGTTAATTAATCACTGCATATCTGGTAAGCGTCACACATGGAAAGGTCTTGTCAACCGCATTCAGACCATTGCCTACATGAAGCTTCTTCATGCGGCTCAAAAATTACACAAAGCAACAGTACCACCCATAGCCATTAGATTCGTGTTGACAGATATGACCATATTCATTAGGATCAAGTTGCAATCTATTGTGGTTGAGGAATGCCAAGACATCGAATGTCGAAAGTAAAGGAGGCACTGTTTGATTTGCATGTCAGATTTCATTAATCTTCCATCCAAGATGGCTGTGCCAGAGGTGCCATGCATCTGCTTACCTTCACCTAAAACAAGTCATATATCAGTTGGGCTTAAAATGCAAGATACATTGTGGACCATAGGTGCCAGAAGTTATAGCAAGGCTATGGCCAGCTGTAAAAGATCCTTGATTGGGTGGCTGAATTTTCCGGCTTATGGTTGTCCTCATGTGACGCTTCTCTATCCTTTAATATGATAAATTGATGAAGACAGGTGTTGTCGTTCTCATTATCCTTGGAGGTGTTTTCCTGTTATGCTCTCTTATACCTTCCGTTGTCAGGGCTTGCTGGGAGTTGTGGTTTTGCAATGGCTGGGGGGTTGCAGATTGGAGACCACTGGACTATTATTTGTTTAAAAATGTTATGAATTATAATGTAAAGCAACCCTTTAAGAAGCGCTATATCTAGAGCTCCAACATACTTTACAAAGCAATCTGCATAATGGGGGATCACCTGCCGGGTGCAGACGTGACAAGCGACGGGGAGCAGAGATGGGGAACCTTTGGGGCTTCAGCTGTAGCAAAGCTACAATTCCCATCATGCCTGGATAGCCAAAGCTTTAGCTTTGGCTGTCCAGACATGATGGGAATTGTAGTCTTGCAACAGCTGGAGGCCCAAAGGTTCCCCCATCCCTGCTCTATCGTCCCATCCGGTACGTGGAGATCCATGAACAATGGATGCGATTAAGATATCTTCAAGGCTGGGACTGCATCCCGCTATGCTTTCTAGGTTCTGCTATTTCAGGTTACAAGTACCTTGCGCAGGCTCGCAGTGTGCGCTCCGGCCATGACCAGACAGATATCTGTAACTAAACACTGAGAGGGTTTTGTTTTAGGCAAAGTCAGGTCCCAGACACTTGGCAGTCTTCCAGCGCACGCAGGGGAGGTGTGTAAGACACACTATGGAGGGTGGGGCTCACTACCAGGCAGGGCCCACACATTCACGTGTCAGGACGACTGGGGTGACATTCCCGACTCATCCCAGAGTTGCTAAAATCATGTCAGCCATTTAAAGTGCCTCTGATTTACTGAAAGCATCAACAAGATTCATTGCTCTTAAGACTCCAGGAACTAGGAAGACCTGAAAAACATGCAGTCTATAAGAATTAACTCTACTTCTAAATAATTCAGAAGTATCGTATTTTCACACAGGACTGAAATGCTGCAGATTGGTTTCAAGTTTGCTGCAGATTGCCTGAAGATCAGTTATGGCTTTGCTGCAAAAGAAAGTTTAGAAACCCGAAGCATATGCAACAGATCTGCAGCATTTCAGTCCAGTGTGAACAGACCCTTATACAGGAGGTGACGCAGCATAGGAGGCAATGCTTGGGTAACAACTATTCTAACTATATGCAGTTTATTGTTCCACACTGGGAAACAGACCACTATAGTTTTCTTCAATGGGGTTACTGACATGAAGTCCAGTGTAAAAAAAAAAAAAAAAAAAAAAAGCCTCTATTATGACTTTATTCACACACGGATTTAGTCTTTATGTGACTACATGTGCTTTTTACATAGGACTGTAACGTTAGTAAATCTCAATGCCTCACAAGAGACAGATGTATCTTGGATCGCAGACTACTAGTGCCACCACCTAGGAAGCCCAAAAAGTCCTTATTCAAGGTAAAAGTTGGACTATGACTAGAGATGAGCGAACCAGAACATGCAGCATTTGCTTACCAGTGGCTGAAGTTGTTGATGCAGCCCTTAGGTTAAAGAGGATGTACCATCAGGTACATCCTTTTTAATATGACCAACGGATAGAACAGCAGCATCACGGGGAAGCCGGTGCCGCGGTCCGTTTTTTGAACCCCAGTGGGAGGAAACCCCCGCACCTCTATGACGTGGCTCCATTGATTCTAATGGAGCCGCGTCATAAAGGGGAGGGAAATCCCTCCCACTGGGGGCGGGCCAGTCCGCCTCCTGTGTTTTAGCCCCGGCCCGGTACCCGTAGATAGAATAGCGCCGTACACGGGAACCGGACTGCCTCGTGACAGCGCCGTTCTATCCATGGGTCATATTAAATAGGATGTACCTGATGGTACATCCTCTTTAAGTTCACACAGTGTCTTTTTCATTAAGCAATGGCCGTTGCTGCAGGTTTAGCAATAACGGCCGTTGTTTAATGACAGTAGCCGATTAAATTACAGCCTATGGAACTACTGCCGTAGTGTATACACTACACGGCCGGAATAACATGCGGCCGCACAGAAAACTAACATGTCAGCCTGTGCACACAATGTAAAGCACCGCAAGTAAATGGAGCTTAATTGCAAACCACACATGAACTGGAGACAACAGTGGGGGAAAAGTGGCCATGTTTTTGTAGCGCTGGATAACCCCTTTTACATTGTGTTTTATGCCCAATTAAAGTGTGAGCACACGTGAATGTGCCCACATTCCAATTAAAATGAAGTGATGTTCACCTGGCTGATACTGCAGTATCGGCCGGATGAACATCTTAGACAGCGGCCATTCTATGAAACAGCCGCTGTTTGTGCCATGTGTGATCATGGCCTAAGGGTGCGTTTATACAGAGATTTATCTGACAGATCTCTGAAGTCAAAGCCAGGAACAGACTATAAAACAGGGAACAGGTCATAAAGAAAAGACTGAGATTTCTACACTTCTCAAATCCATTCCTGGCTTTGGCTTAAAAAATCTGTCTGTGTAAACGCACCATGGGGCTGCATTCACACTACGTATATTTCAGTCAGTATATGTATATTTCAGTCAGTATTGCAACCAAAACCAGGAGTGGATTAAAAACACAGAAAGGATCTGTTCACACAATTTTGAAATTGAGTGGATGGCCGCCATTTAATGGCAAATATTTGCTGTTATTTTAGAAAAACGGCTGTTATATTGAAATAATGGCCGTTATTTACTGTTATATGGCGGCCATCCACTCAATTTCAACATTGTGTGAACAGATCCTTTCTGTGTTTTTTCATCCACTCCTGGTTTTGGTTGCAGTACTGACTGAAATATACGTACTGTGAACGCAGCCTAAGGCTGCCTAGAAAATATAGATACAGCCATAGGCTTGTTTTCCCGGACAGCCTAGGGCTGCATCCAACGTCTTCAGCCACCAGTAACCAAATGCCGCTTGATGTTCGCTCATCTCTAAATATGACATAACTACAATACTTTACAGGGGGTCCATACATGGTGCAGTTATTAGTTGGATCAGGCTGATCCACTGCATTGTGTATGGCCAGGTTTACAGATCAGAACTAGAATAGAGAGTGTATGAAGATGCTACCTAGGAAGCCTTGATAACTAGTGTATAACATGTCTGCTGTTGTGCTCTTTATGTTGTTGCAGTATCATCGAACATTGCCAGGAACCGAAGCTTGGAAAAAAAGGACGGAAATACCAAGCCGACCTAACTACAGATCCCAGACCATGTGCTACATTCAGCAATGTCATAACATGTTTGCTAACTCTTCAGACATAATGTCCCCGCTGATGCCCGAGCTGCAGCCATTGGTTATTTTACTAGAGGAAAATCTGCCTTTGTGTGATTGAACACTTTCCTATCCATCCAAATCTCCCCATAATGAAATCTCCAGTGACCTCACTGGGCGGCAGGAATGTGCTGACCTCGGCGGACTTTCCACTCCTGGAACGGGGTGTGGATCCAGTTTACTTGCAACAGCCCCTGATGGCTTCAGAGAACATTCAACGCTGTCGGTGAGTTTGAGAAAGTGTAATAATATAAACCATCGGCCGTTGACTGTACCCTGAGGCTCTTCAAAGCACAGGAAACAACATAAGGAAGCCGATCACAGACAGCATGTTTTACAACTTCTGACATCAACATACAGAGGTGAGTCGTCTTACATCGCTTTACAATGATCTGTACCCGACTACTAGAAGATACCCTATCAAACATACGTAAACGGAACAATCCTTTTCTACAATTACAGTAATCCTCTCCATAGGTCCCTAATATTCTTCACCCAGTATAAGTGGTGGTAATTGGAGATGTCCAAACCAGTGCGTGCGGCTTTTCATTACTAGTGGCTGAAGAAGTTGGGTGCAGCCCTAGAAAGTCCTGGAAAACATGAATACAGCCTATGGCAAAGTTCACACAATGTATGTTTTGTATAAATCACGCCTGTTGTTGAAATTTGCAACAGGCGGCTGTGATTTATACAAAACATATGTTGTATCTGCATGAATGGAATCCCGGCGAGAGTGTGTACACACAGTATACACTTTGGCCGGGACTGTAACCGGCCGCACGAAAAACTGACATGTTCACACAATGGAGCGTGCAGTAACCGCCGGATGATCTTCCGTAACACCGGACGTTCTGTGACCCTGCATAGTCACAGAACGGCCAGTTTTCACAATGAGTGCACATGGCCTATGGCTGTATCAATGTTTCTCAAGCAGCCTTAAGGCCCTATTACGCAAAACGATTAACGTCCGTATTTGGCCAATAATCGTATTGTGTAATAGAAGGCAACGATCAGCCGACAAGAACGATGTCAGCTGATCATTGCAGTCGTTTGTCTTTCAACATAGCTACCTGCTATGGGCTGCCCGGATGATCTAGCGATCACCCGGGCAGCATCCCTGCAGCTTCAAGCGCCCCCTTCCCTGCACTTACCCGCTCACTGCCACCGCGTGTAAAAGTGACATCGCTGTCAGTGCTTGTTTGCTCCTCTCAGTCGCCCCGTGTAATAGGGGCTTTAGGGCTGCAACCAACTTCTTCAGCCACCATTAATCAAATGCCGCACACTCTGATTCGGACAACTCTATCAGCAGCATCAGCCTTCCTAGTGAATATGGAGTAATAAATGTGTACTCACCTGCCCCAATCTCCCGCTGATGGTGTCCCGCTGATGGCTATTCAGCACTTCCGCTACCTCTATCTCTATTTCGACACTCTCAACCAATCACTGGCCGCAGCATTATGTGTTTTTACACAGAGAGATTTATCTGACAGATTTTTGAATCCAAGGCAAGGAATGGATTGGAAATCAGGAGAAATCTCAGTAATTCTTTTATGACCTGTTCTTGGTTCATAGTCTGTTCCTGGCCCTGGCTTCAAAAATCCTTAGGGTGTGTTTACACAGGTTTATCTGACAGATTATTGAAGCCAAAGCCAGGAACAGACTATAAACAGAGAACATGGCAAAGATTTTTCCTCTTTTCAAATCCATTCCTCGCTTTGGCTTCAAAAATCTGTCAGATAAATCTGGTATGTACAGGTTTTTTTGCCTGCCCTGGACACATTTTCATGTAAAAATGAGTCCCCAGACAATCATCCCTATCATTAATTCCTAATGCCAGTTAAATTCTTTACAATAAATGACATAAAAGGCTATGAGCATCTTTCTACTAAAAGTTGCATAAAAATGCAAAATTAAGCAGCAATTTAGCTACAATTTGCCATTGTTGTGCTGCTACGGAGTCTGTATAACTACTATATCTAGCTGGCTGCCCCACTTAATCAAGACATACGGAGGCCAGCAATCTGTCAGTCCCCATGGCCAATAAACGAATCGGCAGCCTGCAGGTTTGCACGGCACAACACTTTTGTACAAAAAATAGCAGCGTATAGAAAAAGTCTGATGTCTGTCTCACAGTTAATGGACAGGAATTGCCATATGACGCTGATCCACTGGTTCTCACTAAGTACATTCCTACATGGGATGCAAAGCAGTCCTCTGTGACACACAGGAAATCTATATTATAAATAACGGATATATAAAGTTGTAATTGGCAAGGATTTCACTTACATATGGCTAGCATAATACATATTAACACTTATAAACTATAAAGGACACACAATGATATCACCAATATCTACATCCAGCTCCAGCACATTGACCGTAAGATGGACAGCAAGTATTTTCTGTGCCATGTTATTTATATATTTAAGGGGTTGTCCAGAATAAAATAACATTTAACTATGCCGCCGGAGAAGATATCAGTGATATATACTTAGCTGTCCCATTCCGCCGCCACTGTCTTTTTACGGCCGACCCGCTCTCTGCTGCTGTCAGCTATCTTGAAACATCTGGTCACGTGCCGTTCCCTCCAGAAATTGAAGCTCAGTATGGCCAGTATAAAGCATATGACCAACTTCCATTTCTGGTCGGAAAGGCATGTCACCAGATGTTTTAAAATCGATGACAGCGGTGAAGAGTGAACAGCCTGGAACCAGGGAGCGGAACATTACAGGTAAGTATATGTTACTGACATCTACTCCGCAGGCCCGGCAACATGCCTAAATGTAGTATTATCCCAAACAACCCATTTGAAGATAAGATGGGCATAAAACAAAATTGTTGACCAAACTCAACGATCTTTGCAGGACTGGCTGGTCGTCTACCGTCTATGGAGGCTTCCCATCTCTCACTAGCTAGCAGATGTAAGGAGAACTGGCCAGTTCGTTTGATTTAAAGGGAGATTAGTCATGACTAGGTGTCTGGTAACAGCTTACTTCAAACACTCAGAAAAAAATTAATTGTTCAGAGAGTTGGGAGAGAAAGCTTTTGGCCAAATGAGCATTCAACCAACAGCAATCTGAAATGTATGACCAATAGGGATAAGAGCAACTCGAGCAAGCTTGGATAGTTTGGCATTTGAATACCAGTGCTAACGAAGTTGGATGCAGCCTTATAGGCTGTATCCATTTTTTCCAGGAATCCCTAGAGCTGCATCCAACTACTTCAGCCACCAGTAAGTATTCAAGTAAGGATCCAACCTGAGCTTGCTCAACTCGTGCTCATCTCTATTTATCAGGGTTAGTGTTTTTGTGTATTTAGTTCTGCACTCACGAGGAAGGAGATATTATTCACCAAAGTGTGTTGAGTATTGGAATAAAATGAGTGGATGAAAATTCGGATTTCTGCCCAAAATACATGGTGGACTGTGACATTATCCCTGGAGTGGGTGAGCACCACCACCCTGAGCGCCAATTTTCTGTGATTCTCCCCCTATACTTTTATGCATTTCCTGGCAGCACAGTGCTGTATCATTTTACATCGCCACAGGCCGCAGAGGTTTGCTTCTTTTTCAAACAAAAATATCAGATTCAGGATCTGAAGTCAGGAGAAGAACAGTTACAGCCCCTGATTGTGTCTCTCATTAAAAACTTATTTCCAAAACCAACATAATTAGGTAGAGTCTCCGGCCAAGGTAATTAGGGAAAGTAGGAACAAGGCGCCCCATTCATGCCAATCTCCATGTGTTGAGGCAGATCAGGACCATGCCCTGAAAGAGAGCATCTGGTGTCTAATGCACACAAATTTAGAGATGGTTCCGCTAAAATTGACAAAAATAATGTAACCTTGTTTCAAAATAAATAACATTATATGCAAACAAATCTATGTGGTAAGAAAGACGCGAACCTTGGTGCAAAAACTAAATAAAATCCAAAACAAAAAGACAATTATCTAAGTTGATTAAAGAGTAGAAAGATATCTGCAAAGCTCAACGTGGCAGTCAAGTTGTAAATCTTGCCGACATGGGGGTCTCTACTCATTTTGGGTAAAATGTGGATTAAAACATCACAAAAACACAAAATTTCCACCTCAACTAAATGACTATATATAAAAAAGCAGGTCCGTGATATAAAGAAAAGTTATGTCTAATTATCTATACAGTGCTAGCACCCGCAGTTACCACCAACTGAAAAATAATACGCAGTCTGGATGGTTAGCATCTGAACTTAAATATTTGCATTGTAAACAATAGAGGTTACAATTCCCACAATACCAGACATGGAGTCGACAGGTCAGAGTTACCTAGGAGCTCTCGTAACAAATGGAACCAATTAAACGTTGCTTGCATGTCGCCAGACAATTTGTTTACTTACGCCCCAGTCCTTAAACTCTGGTCTGTCAATAGATCTCAAGGCCTCAGATGGGGCCGGCCCTTGTTGCGGCTTAAAATTAAGCAGCTGGGAACCATTACTAAGCAGGTAAGTGGAAACCTTGTGCAATATAAGTAGGAAGAGTAGCAAAACCAAAGAACGTCCTACAAAATTTGTACATATATATGGAATTATATACATACAGAATACAAAGAGGTGTTGTCTGAAATGTTCTCATAAAAAAATTAATTGATTCAGATAAGAGAATACTACATATTTTCCAACTGTGTAATATACTTCTCTGCGCGCATTGTCCTTGTTGATAAGTTGCAGTCTAATCCCGGTCAATCAAAACTTTTAACATGTCTCTATGACAAAAAAAAACAAAGTGTAACAGCAACCTATAGGTGCACGCGCTTGGCGTACACACGATAAAAACATGCTCTATAGATATTATTGTTAGCCCAGGAGAGGCCATTTCTAGTGTGAGGATGCTAGAGTAGGACCATGTCTCTAAGGACACCTAACGTGGTTACATGGTTTACTCTGTTTGATCAAATAGTTTGCTAAGATTCTATAGAGCAGGTTATTATCGTGTGTACCGTAAGCACTTGTACCTGTAGGTTGCCGTTGCACTTTTTGTTTATTTGTTTGTACTTTAGCCACATTCAGCATGCAACCTACAGTGTTAACAGAGGAATTTTTGCTTTCTTTATGTCTCTGTGACACGACAAAATTTTTTTCCAATGACAGGTACTTTTTAAGGGTGCCTTTACACAGACGGATTTATCTGACTTTTGAAGCCAAAGCCAGGAATGGATCTGAGAAGAGAAATCTCTCTGTGTAAAGGCCGCCATACGCTTTATACAAATTTGTTCTGGTATTTCTTTGGCTAACAGTATAAGGTATATGGGGGCCTCCTAAATCTCCACTGACAGATATTATTTGAGATATGAATGGGGCATGATAGAGTTTCACTGTCCAATCCCTCTGTTCTCTAAGGGATAAGCTAGTGCAAGAACAGTCTGGCGGAGGCCTACTACTCTACATAGGGTACATATAAACTTTGAGCTATGTATGGGGAAAACGGCAAAGACATCTGTTGGCTAAACAGTCGTTCTGCTGACAATTATTGATGTTGTTGCGGCTCATGTTAAATTGTAAATATACATAATCACTAATTAGAGGTTTAGAGGATTTAAAGGGTGTCTGATATTCAGAAGCCTCATCTATAAGTCATAGTAGAAAACTACTACAAAGAACACTTAAGGCTCTGGAGGACCCAGCATGGCAGATGAGACAGCTCCCTATTCTTTGTATGCAACGCACTGTGGGAACAGCCGCGCTGGTCCATTTTATGAATGCTGTAAAAACAATCACAAATATATATTCCAAAATGTCGGAAGGCCTTCAGAGCTCTGCACACGCACAATTCCAATATGCTGAAACCTCACCTTGTATATGGCCACCTTGACATTTCGGTAGGCCTCATTGTAGAAATGTATGGTAAACAAAAAAAATATAATAAAAGGACTAATCGCTGACTGCCTTGTTACATAAGTGACTGTTGATGACTACTTATTACACAATGGCTTCTACTTCTACCTATATATGACTAATCTTAACAAATGATGATCACAGGACATGCTTTCCTATTCCATCAACACGAACCACCTACAACATGAATGGTGGAGCATGGACACATAAGATATAAGCATGCAGAACATAAGGAACTCCTGGTGTGTTATATACTTCCTCGCATGTTTCAGGATCACTATGGCGTGTACTGGCTGCAATCAACATTCATTGCTGTCGGTGGGTTGTAGTTTAGAATAGCTCATTGATCAATGAATGCAAACTGCAGACCACTCATCGAGAAGACGAGAGCACCAGCAACACATCTGCCTGCATCTTCAGTCTTTATAGTTCTACCTTTAGTGCATTTTAAATTTGTTCATATTTACTGACTTTCTTGGAAAATAAAGATGGAGCATTAGAAATACTTCTATTACTTCTCTTTTTCTGCAACACCATTGACCTTCACGACTGCAGACCTATCATTTAACAAAGGTAAGTGGAATCAAGTGAAGTGCGCGCATGGAAAGATTAAAGGAGAAATCCGGCAAAAATCATAATTACAGGGTCGGCAGGAGGTGGAGGGAACATAAATGACCTATGTTTACCAGTCCCTGGCCCCTTGCAGCACTGTATCGCGGAAAGGGAGGGAGATAGCCCACTCAGCCGGTCAGAGCCTGCAACGGTGTCCTGCCCAAGTCACTGACTGGCTGAGCAGGGAACCCACTAGCTGGGTCGTAAAGTAGCAGGAGGGAAGGGCTGAAGGATCCCGGTGAAGGTCCAGGAGTGGGACGCAGTGCTGCAAAGGCCCAGGGACCAGTAAGTCTAGTTCGTTTTATATGTTCCCCCTACCCCCTGTTCGTTTTGATTTTTTTTTTTTTTATTTGGACAGACTTCTCCTTTAAACTGGGAGCTTGAAAAGAACATGTGGTTGTGAGCAACATTTTGTTTTTAGCCTTTTCTTTTAATAGATCTAAAATTCTATTTCCTTCAGTTACTTAATGGGGGTTGTCCAGAATTAGAAAAAAAATATGGCTGCATTCTTTCCGAAACAGAGCCACTCTTGTCCTCAGTTTGTGAGTACTAGGAGAGCCTAAAAACTAAAAAAAAAAAAAAAACTAAATTATGTATTGAATTATTATTATTTTTTTTAATTATCACATGTTATACAAGTAACAGGAGCTGGACTATACATCCTCTCTGGTGGCTCATATCAAGACCACTATCCGCAATATCACATTGCCCTCAACAAACCCCTGTGGCAACGACTGAAACTCACAACTTCTCTGCAGTAGGGATCAGCTAACTGTCCGAACACTTGGCATTTAACTCCCAGCACAATATTGAGAGGGCCTAGTACCATCATAAAGGACTTAAAGTGACACTGTCACCCCCTTTTTGCATTATGACTTCTCTACACAGGTGAAACGGGTAAATTTAGCAGTTTTCATACCTTATTTTATATCATCCACCATGGTGCTTAGTAAAAGCGATCTTTTATCATCTGTGGATTGTGGTATCTGGACGGGGCTTCACCGGCAAAGCGCCACTTAGCCCCGCCCACAATGCCACCACTGGCTCCACCCATCATGTCGTCATCGGCACATAGGCCACAGCCATTGGTATGGGCGGACTTAGAGGGGGTGGGGCCTAGAACTTTAGGCCAGCCTGCTCCAATGGACATTGTTGCGCAGGGGCCTATGACATCACGGGGGCAGAGCCAACGGTGGTGTTGTGGTGGGGCTTAGTGGCGCTTCGGCCGTGAAGCACCACCTAGATAGCACAATCTGCAGATGATAAAAGATCACTTTTTACTGGAACAGGCACCAAGTTATGAAAACTGCTAAATTTACCCTTTACACCTGTGTAGAGAAGTCAGAATGCAAAAAGGGGGTGACAGTGTCACTTTAACCGAATCACTGATAGGAACTTATTCTATATTTTTAAAGTTGACACCAGAAGATGTACCAAGGTAAACAGCCTAAAGGCCATATTACAATAAACGATTATCGACAGTTACCTGGTGTAATAGAAGACAACGATCAGCAGACATGAACGATGTCGGCTGATCGTTACTGTCATTTGTCTTTCAACAAGTTGAAGGACAAGCGACCAGGATAGCAATGATCTGCTGCAGTCGTCCCGTGGAATAGGAGCGGCGGCAGCAGACCGCAGCTATACTCTATGGACTGCCTGGTCAATCTAATGATCACCCGGGCAGCCCCTCCGGCTCTCACCTGCTCACTGACGGCACGTGTAATAGCGCCGGCAGTAAGTGGGGAACGAGGAGCAAAAGAGCGCTAACAGCGCTCGTTTGCTCCTCAATATCGCCCCATTTAATTGGAGCTTAAAGGAGAAGTCCGGCCAAAATTAATTTTTGATATGTTGTTACTTATGAAAAGTTATACAAATTTCTAATGTACATTAATTATGGGAAATGCACATATAGAGCTATTTCCCTTAATTTAGTAGATCAGGAAGTGTTAGAAATATCTCTGAAGAAGTGACGTCACGACCCAGGGTGTAATTCCTATGGAGTGTCCAGCAGGGGGCGCTCTCTATATAGAAGTCTATGGGACTTTATTGTTTCTATGGGTTTCTATGTAATGTAATGTAGTGTACAGTGCTTTATTGAATGAATACATCTATGGAATACTTTGGGGAGCAAGTGTCCTTGCTCCCCAAAGTATTCCATAGATGTATTCATTCAATACATTCAATACACAGTAAGCCCGCCGATCCGCCGAATTTCCGCCGCATTCCCGCCGATCCGCCACACGCTGATCCGCCGCATTCCCGCCGATCCGGACCATATACATTGAACTACAGCTCCCATCATCTGCTTCTAGTATGAACAGGTGATGGGAGCTGTAGCTGGGTAATAGATATGACATGCCGCCGGGCGCAGGGGGGAGCCGCTCAGTACACAGGAGCGCTCCCCCCTCCTCCTCCTCCTTCCGTGATAACTTCCGCCTATACCAATGCTGACTCCCTGCCTGGCCGCCGCTCTCCGCTCTCCCCCCCATACATACCGGCTCCCGATGCATCCTGGTGTCCGCGCTGATGCCGGGAGCCGGTATATGTGAGCGGAGAGCGGCGGCCAGGCAGGGAGTCAGCATTGGTATAGGCGGAAGTTATCACGGAAGGAGGAGGAGGAGGGGGGAGCGCTCCTGTGTACTGAGCGGCTCCCCCCTGCGCCCGGCGGCATGTCATATCCATTACCCAACTACAGCTCCCATCACCTGTTCATACTAGAAGCAGATGATGGGAGCTGTAGTTCAATGTATATGGTCCGGATCGGCGGGAATGCGGCGGATCAGCGTGTGGCGGATCGGCGGGAATGCGGCGGAAATTCGGCGGATCGGCGGGCTTACTGTGTATTGAATGTATTGAATGAATACATTTATGCAATACTTTGGGGAGCAAGGACACTTGCTCCCCAAAGTATTCCATAGATGTATTCATTCAATAAAGCACTGTACACTACATTACATTACATTACATTACATAGAAACCCATAGAAACAATAAAGTCCCATAGACTTCTATATAGAGAGCGCCCCCTGCTGGACACTCCATAGGAATTACACCCTGGGTCGTGACGTCACTTCTTCAGAGATATTTCTAACACTTCCTGATCTACTAAATTAAGGGAAATAGCTCTATATGTGCATTTCCCATAATTAATGTACATTAGAAATTTGTATAACTTTTCATAAGTAACAACATATCAAAAATTAATTTTGGCCGGACTTCTCCTTTAAGGAGTTGACATTATTAGGGACTTCCAGTCCATAGGCTAGCTGCTGGCTGGATAAAAGATTCGGCCTATAACCATAGATATTTATGCAGGTTAGACCAGGAAGCAGCCTTGTAGGGCTGGTCTGAAGATTCATCAACTTCTTCCACCTAAGAAAAGACACTGTAGATACCAAACATTGAATCTCTCAGGTACATCCTTGTTTAAAGATCTGAAGCACAATGAGTAGGGGCCCTATTACACAGGACGATTATCGTGCGAAAAATCGCTATATCGTTCGAATTTAAATGATAATCGTTCTGTGTAATGGCAGGCAACGATAGAAAAATCGTTCCTATGTCGTTGATCGGTGATTTTGATCTGAACCTAAAATTATCGTTAATCGTTCGTTGTAATGCCACATTCGTTCGCTCAAGTTCCGCATTTTTCACTAATCGTTCAGTGTAATTCCACATTGTTCATTGTTTTGCTGGGATCAGAAGGAATAAATGATCATAGTAACGAGCATATCTAACGATTATAGTTCTGTGTAATATGGTAAACGCTTTCAGGTTAACGATAATCTCATTTGCGATCGTTTATCATTAGTCGACAATTGTTAAAAATCGTGTAATAGGACCCCAACACTACATTTACACGGAGCGATAATTCGCCCCATCAACGATTTGGTTTTTATAACGATGAGCGTTTAGATGGAGAAAAATCGTTAGAAAAATCGTTATTGCAATCGTTTTAAGATCGCTTAAGCCCATCTCACACATAGGGTGAATCTTTGAAAGACTGTTTACACGAAGCGATCTGTGAATTTTTAGCGAATGACCAATGTTGATTTAAGAACATGTTGAAAGATCACAATGAACGATTTCTCTCTCGTCGCTTGATCGTTCCCTGTGTTTATACGGAACGCGATAGTTATCGCGAAAATTCCAACGATAATCGTTCCCTGTAAACGCAGCATTACTTTCTAGTGTTGAGCAGACTTGCTTAACTGTTCAGGTCTGCCAATGTTCTCCGAACCACGCTCAGCATTTGATTTCCGGCAGCTGGAGAAGTTGGATGCCGCCTTAGGGCTGCCGTAAGTAATCCACCACCAAACATAGTTCGGAGAACGCTGCCGAACCTGAAAAGTTCAGCAAGTCTTCTCAACAATATTAGTTTCCTTAATGCTGTGAGATATAGTGTTTTAGAAGCTTTCCTCTCCTTATATTATGAAATTAAGAGAACAGATTATTGTTTTCTATAGGTTTGGGTAATGTCCAGACAATGGAGAACCATTCTGTGCACATATAGCATAGGAAATTTTCGCTCCTTGCTATTTCAGTGTTTAGATCTTTACAGATGTACAATTTCTTGTGATCCATTAAAACGAGAAAATACTTATGCCGAAAAGGAGGGATTTCGGAATGACCACATCAAGGAGGAGAGCGAGGTACAGATTTGAAATAGAGAAGGACTGTGCTTCTCCAATCCCTCTGGCAGAAGTTACTGTGCCTGAAATGTTAATGTACATGCAAAAGAGGCCGGGGGTTAAAGGGAGTACTCCACAGGGAAAAAAAGGTTTTCAGATCAAGTGATGTTAGAAAGTTATACAGATATGAAAATTACTTAAAAATGTCAAGACTTCCAGAACTTATCAGCTGCTGCATGTCTTGCAGGAAGTGGTGTATTTTTCCAGTCTGACACAGTGCTGTCGGCTGCCACCTTTGTTCATTGCAGGAAGTGTGCAGAGCAGGAGAGTTTTTTATAGGGATTTATGACTGCTTTGGACAGTTCCTGTCTCAGACAAAGATGGCAGCACAGTGTCAGACTGTAAAGAATAAACCACTTCCTGCAGGACATACAGCAGCTGATAAGTACAGGAAGGTTAGAGATTTTTAAACTGTATAACTTTCTCACACCAATTGGTCTAGCACCATTTTTTCCCTCTGGAGTACCCCTTTAAAGCTGATAGAACCCAGCTCACTTTGCACTGAGAAACTGAAGATCTGAGGAAGTAGCAGAAACAAACCCTTTGATCCACACTGTAAGAACACAAGGTCTACCCCTTAAAGTGGGTTCAGAATATAATATATTTGCCGTTAAATGGATCAGACTATCTCCTTACAAAGAAGTTTCCAACTTTCTCCAATTCTGGTAGCAGAGCAGAAGTCCCTTTCTTGCTTCTTTATTGTAGGATATTATCTTACAGCCTCTTCCCTTTTAATGTGGCCTTTTCAAGATCCAGGTGTGGGTAGGAGATGGGAAAGAAAAAACTGGCATGCTTCAACATGGAGCACTTCACCATCTGACCTGGGTGCAGATGTTCCAAAGCCCAAAGGTCATAAGTGGTCATCAAGAGGGGGGGAGGGGGGGGGGGCCTTAAAGGTGAAACAGGGGACAGGAGTGCCAATGTATTTCTGGTTAGAGGACACCTAAGGTCCATCTAAGGTGCACCTAAGCAATCCATTTGTTCAATAGCTACATCGAGGGTCATTTTGATTACTCAACATCATGATCCAACTGATGACGTATTAGGGAACAGCGTATAACACAATCCCGTTATTTTAGTCCAGGCACCATCACAGACGTACTGTTGAAACACAAAATAGAAGACAATAATATGCTGTATGCAACGAGAAAGATGAATAATTACAGGGTGTTCATCTCACTTTGATTTCACACAATTCAATGTGACATTACTCCCCTGAGATCCATGAATATTGCAGTTTATCTCTACTGTAAAGTGGCACTTGCTATCTGCTATTTGATGATCCGTGTCTGACAAAAGGAGGTGGATATCAGCGCTCAGATTAGCTTCTGAAATCCATATGTCTATCAATAACCCACATCAAATAAACAGAAATCAAAGCGCCTCACAGGGATATGGAAAAATCTGCAGAACGGTAAGGAGACATTATAAGCTACTGCCATGGAAAATAAGTATGGTTAGGAGCCAGAGGCCCTCTCCTGCCTGACCACCCGACACTGGGTATGGTTAGGAGCCAGAGGCCCTCTCCTGCCTGACCACCCGACACTGGGTATGGTTAGGAGCCAGAGGCCCTCTCCTGCCTGACCACCCGACACTGGGTATGGTTAGGAGCCAGAGGCCCTCTCCTGCCTGACCACCCGACACTGGGTATGGTTAGGAGCCAGAGGCCCTCTCCTGCCTGACCACCCGACACTGGGTATGGTTAGGAGCCAGAGGCCCTCTCCTGCCTGACCACCCGACACTGGGTATGGTTAGGAGCCAGAGGCCCTCTCCTGCCTGACCACCCGACACTGGGTATGGTTATGAGCCAGAGGCCCTCTCCTGCCTGACCACGCGACACTGGGTATGGTTATGAGCCAGAGGCCCTCTCCTGCCTGACCACACGACACTGAGTATGGTTAGGAGCCAGAGGCCCTCTCCTGCCTGACCACCCGACACTGGGTATGGTTAGGAGCCAGAGGCCCTCTCCTGCCTCACCACCCGACACTGGGTATGGTTATGAGCCAGAGGCCCTCTCCTGTCTGACCACCCAACATTGGGTATGGTTAGGAGCCAGAGGCCCTCTCCTGTCTGACCACCCAACATTGGGTATGGTTATGAGCCAAAGGCCTCTCCTGTCTGACCACCCAACATTGGGTATGGTTAGGAGCCAGAGGCCCTCTCCTGCCTGACCACCCGACACTGGCTATGGTTACGAGCCAGAGGCCCTCTTCTGTCTGACCACCCAACATTGGGTATGGTTAGGAGCCAGAGGCCCTCTCCTGTCTGACCACCCAACATTGGGTATGGTTAGGAGCCAGAGGCCCTCTCCTGTCTGACCACCCGACATTGGTTATGGAAAGGTGCTATTGTATGCTGGGCTGCTAAGTTACTGAGGCATTTCTAGTTAACAGAAAGCAGGTAAAATACTCACTAAGTGCCATACAGTTAACTATACATTTAAATCATTTAACATGTGGTTGGAACACCCCATCTCCAACTCTGATTTGGGCGGCCTTATAGAGTGCATTAAAATGGGAGCTGCACTGCAGTAACCAAAGATGCCCACTATACAATGTATGGCGCTGTCTGCTATCTACTCTATGCTTTCTATATAGGGGTGCTTGAGGCGTGGCAAATAGCTATTGGGCAGGCAAGATAAGTATTAAACTATCAACCAACCACTAATAAGACCCCTAGAAAAGGAAAGTATCATCAGAAAAAAATCTATTGTTTAAATCAAGTCTTTTGCCAAACCTGGCCATTATGTCTATCGTTGACTATGTTGATGGGGATTGCTGAAAAGCATATCTCCAAATGCTGTTAGAAAATGTTTAGGTAAGATGGCTGCCTCCATAATAGTGTACAAAAATGAACTATAAAAATTACAGAAAATACAAATTAAAAACAAAAAACACGTTACAGTATTATGTACCAATCAGTAAAAAAAAAAAAGTATTATATTATTGACACCACACAGAAAAGACATTTACTTTAAAAAAAAATAAAAAAGCATGTTGGCCTCTGCTTTGTGATGTCATGGTGAGTAAGTACTATCACAAGCATTAATACAAACTGAGGAATGTGATGTTGCCCCCTGGTGTTGAGTTTTCTATAGACAGGCAGTAAATACTAAAGCAATGTTTCCTAACCTGGGACTTTCCAGCTGATGCAAAATACTTCCCATGGCCTGCCATGTCAGGGCATGATGGGAGTTGCGGTTTTACAACAGCTGGGTTGTGTTGCACTAAAAGCTCAAAGCTACAAAACTACTAAACCATGCAGGACAAGTAAACTAAGCAGACAGAAGAATTCTTTATTAACTACAGCCACCTCATTTTTTATTTTACCAATATATGAACAATTTAAAAAAAAATTGTCTATTAAAAGAGTAAGGAGAAGGACTGTACAGCCACCCACCCCATGTGCTGCATCAATGGCATCTGCAACTTACAGGGAATAGGATAGATTTTACTGAACAGGAGACCTCCACATATTTAATACGTTCTTATAACAAATGCTATTATAGGTGGCATCAGAGCAGATTTTCTTCACAGGATATTGCTACTTTGCATATCCTTTATCTCAAAATTACCGAAGGATCATGAGTGGCCTATAAGGTGAAAAAATATGCCGCAATAACAATATTTCTGCTCCCTGCTCAGTAGTGATGAGGGGCAAGAGCTTCGAAACAGCTGCCTACAAATGTGTAGCTTTCCCTTTTGGGAGAGATCCTGGCTATAATAACTAGTCATGCTTGTGAATTAGGAACAGTATTTCCATGAAGGGATGCCACCTCCCACAGTTGGCACCAAAGAGAAAGCTCTTTTCTTTCTGGGACAGCTAATTTGCATATATTTTTCCCAAAATAAATCCCTGTGGAGCAAGAATAGCCTATAAGTTATGTCTTGGGTATTCTCCGTAAGGAAAAACACTTTCCTACTCAGCCTCATTTAAAAAGATACAAGATTGGTTTGCTTAGGAGCCCATTGGGTACTCATTGGACCTGAGCTATCCCACTGGGCGTCCAGACTGTATTACAAGCCACTTTGTGTTCACGTTCCTTGTTCGTCCATCACTAGGGTATGTGTTGCCATTAGGTGCCCTATCTCTGTGCATCCCCAAGCCCCTGATCCAATAGATGCCAAGCAGTATTCGTGATCCTTAGTAGACACTGGGGGTGTCAGCCCAGGTGGAAGCCAAATGCAGTTACGGTTCTCCCCAACTTCCCAAAGGGGAGGACAATAATCCTGGACCCATGCCTTTTAGGTCCAGAAGGATGGAAATGGTTAGTAGGGGCCCATCTCCTTTAAGGGAGGGTGTGTGCATCCTTGCACACTTTGTGTGGCACACGGCAATTTTTATGCACCGGGGTGATCAACCACATAATTGATTGTCCAATATGCTGTTTGATGCTTTTCGCAGTATCCATCCTCTACTAAATACACATATCACCAAGTATCCAATGATACCGATCTTAGAACACATGTCCCGTACATTACCTCCCCGGTGTATTATTAGGACGCCCTCTTTATGATTCCAAAGAGTATTCATTTCTGGATCTCCCTAAATCCCATTTCTGCTCCTCTCTGATACATTTGTCTCAATGATCTCTTCGAGTGGACGTCTCCCCTTCCCAATCTGTGAATTAATTACGGAATTAAGCTTCAAAGGAAATTCTACATCTTTCAATTTCCGCTCCTTATTAATCTGTCATTCATGCTGGGATCTGTACTCAATTTTGTAGCTGGGTACGGCTAGTGGCTGTGCCATTTTTCTTATTTGCTCCATAGGCCTCAATTAGCCGATCAAAGGATTCATGTCATCACAGACGCCCACGCAGTGGCGGTGCTCTACATATACCTGGACTGGATTTCCCCATGAGAGATACCAAGTACCAATTCAGAATCGGATCTGGAGCTACAGGACTTGAGATCACAATACATATTACTGTAATTACAGCGCTATTAATTTTGCCCATTAGGGGGCAGTGTTGAGTTACTGCATAATAAAATAAAAATGCACAAAACCCAATTACCACCCGCTATTTATTACACAGATTACGATTATTTGATTCCATAACTGCATTCCCAATTACATCTTTTTCGACATGGAAAAATTATAATAAATCAGATTTAGTGCTGGTTTTTTTTTCCACAGACGATGGAAAATTTTATAAACGCAATAACTTCAGTTTCCATATTAAAAAAATTGTAATCATACTGAATGTTCTCCTATAGGGGGCCTTGACAGGTTTACCGACACTACTTAACAGTCTTCATTGGTGTCATAAAAAGTGTCTCAGCTTTCCTATCAAGGCTATTTAGGATTAGAAAAACATAGATGCTTTCTTCTAGAAACAGCTCCACGCCTGTCTTCAGGTTGTGTGTGGTATAGCATGCAAAGGATTTGTCAAAAATGTACCTGCATCTTCCATAAACCTTAAAAGGGGTATTCCTATATCAGACACTTATGGCATATCCACAAACGTAACAGCTGAGAACCTCACAAAAAGGCTTAGATTTATTTTATGAACAAAATAAACATGTAAAGAAGATATATTCTGATTTACGTAAATAATTTTTAGTATTTCTTTTCTAATTTCCTATTTTACTACTTATATTAGAAAACAATCCCGAAATCTTGCATTTTCCATTTTCACCACAAAGTTAAGACTTCCTGTTCTGTCTGTGATGATGAGGAGGAGGCTGCTGGAAAGTGATCTTTTTCACTACAGTGAAAGGAGATGTCAGTAGATGAATATAATAGGAGCTCAGCCTCCCCTGCCCTGTAGAAAGCTCTTTGAACAGGCTACAGAGAATGCTTGCAAACCTGCTCCAAACCAAGAATGAGATTTAGAGATATTCACTGTTCCTGTGTCCATGGGGCTTGCCATAAAGCATATCCCTAAATGCTGTTAAAAACAAGATGTCTCCCCATAATCAAGTACTAATTTTTTTTTTAATTACAATCAGAAAATAGAAAGAGTAGAAAAAAAGGACTTGCATCTGGTCAGGAAAAACAAACAAAAAAACATCTAGGCCATTTATTTACTCTAACTCACAACTGACAGCCTGTTGGGGCTGTATAAGAATATAAAGCATAGTCACCTTACCAATTTCAGCACAGATGGCCCAGTCCTATGGCTCACTTACCTTGAGAACATGCCCTTCGGGGCTCCCCTGCGGACACCGTAGATACACTGCTGCCGGTCCAAGGAGGATCAGAGTGTCACCGCCATTGTGCAAGATGGGTAAGCTTTATATATTGCTATTTTACAGCCCTATCTGGCTTGTTTTTTGTT
Source organism: Dendropsophus ebraccatus (assembly GCF_027789765.1). NCBI lineage: Eukaryota > Metazoa > Chordata > Amphibia > Anura > Hylidae > Dendropsophus > Dendropsophus ebraccatus. Next base: position 28,989,680 of record NC_091463.1, read on the forward strand.
TTTAACTTTAGACAAGCCATTCTTGTTTTGATCCATCTGATCACCACACAGGATCGCAAGGGAAATACTTCTAATATTACTCATATGTCTCCCACTTCATCTACTTCTTCCTGTCCTCGGCTGAACTTTATGGACATGCTTTTTTTTCCAACCACAAGGGTCAGTTTACACTAAGGAATCCCGCCGCGCTCAGTGTACTGCTTTGAGTGAATGGGAGAGCGTGCGCTCGTCCGCTTCCTCTCCTCTCCGCTCAGGGAGTGGATGAGCGCGCACTCCCCCATCTGCTCAAAGCAAGACACTGAGCGCTGCAGGATTCCGCGGCGGAGAGCTTTGCCGCGGAATTGCGCAGTGTTTGCTCAGTGTTAAATGGCCCTAATAACTATATAACAATGTAGTCATACATAATGACGAACGTATGACCACCCGTGAAATACGCTGGCACCAAAATGAACTGGCAGAAGTCACTAAAATTCATCCAGTAAATAATAAACAGCAAAGAGCATCTCACCCCAAAATATTAATATTAATGATTACAGTGCACAGATGGTGGACCTGCATCACCCCAATACTGACCAATCATCAGGTCTAATCCTTTTTTGCATTGACCATTCATCACATTCATATAATTGGCATAATAATAACAATAATAATTTGTGTAGCGCCAACAGATTCCGCAGCAATTTTAATTTGCATGTGTATTTGTGAATAATCTCTACAGACGGATTTATAAGATCGAGATACCTTTTTCTTCTTCTGATGTAAAAAAAAATAAAATAAAAAAAATCATCAATGAAGCAGCTGAGGAATTAGTAGCGATCAAGTGCTGTATTTTTTCGCAAGCAATGGAGTTTGCACAGATCTGGAGCGCCCACTAGTGGCCATAGACTGAATCAACACCATAAACTATTTTATAGTGCAGCGTTCCCCAACCTGTGGCTCTTCAGTTGTTGGAAAACTACAACTCCCATCATGCTGGTGCTAGTAGGTTTGCAGCAGCTGGAAACTCTGCTATATAGTTGTTGTATAAGCGAATTAAATGCAATTTCTTGAAAGCAGTTATATTTAACCAACCTAAGACAAAAGGCAACTGGACAAAAGACACGGGGAAGAAATAATCAATGTCCTCAGCCCACACAGCCCCCGTCTTGCACCTGTCAGCCTCATGTTGCTGCAGATCAGTCTTACTTACCGACCAATGAGGTCATCTTAAATCCGTCAGGCGGAAGGTCTCCTGCAAGAGATACAAATAGAGTCTTTTAAGGAAAAAAAAATATATTAAAATAGATATAACTGGTAAGAAACAGGCGTGCAGCTACAACATCTGCGTCTTTTCAGTATCATTCTGTCCTCAAGCAGATGTATGAGATCTTTGCTAAACTCTGCGAGACAGTGGAAATGTCCAAAATTGTTACTAAAGACATTGTAACAAACACCCTGCAAACAGGAATACATGTATGCAAGACCTTATGGCGGAAGTAGGAGAGAGATGAAAGTAAAGCTGGACATACACATTAGATATGTGACAGAATCCACCATCTAATACACGGGGGTGGGGGGGGGGGTGTTCAAAAAACAAACACAGGACGTCCTTTCCCTATGCATGCGCACAGACATGGTTTGGTATTGATTGACAGTCATTCCTAAGTAGGCATGGAGGGGGACAGGTCTTCACTGTGCATGTGTACAGCTGCTGCATATCCACATTCAGTAGCAGAGAATCCTGGGGGTGCTCGAATTGTACAGTCAGCTCTCCTGTCACACAACACTGGAACCTCTGGAACCACACAGTGCCATTATACTGACTGAATAGTTGCATAACAAAGAGCTTTGTCTCCTGGTAAGCTGCATAGTTGATAATATATTAACAAATGTTAATTATATAACTTGCCTAATTTAATTGCCCCCCCGTTTATGTAATGAACGGGTGTCCTTACTTGCAGGAGCATGCAAAGGGCTGTGACTTCCTGACAACATTACCTTGTAATTGAAAGAATGGCCTAAAATCAGGTAAAAAGCTGAATTCTAAAACATTACTATAATTTAAAGAAAAAAAGAAAGAAGGGTCTGGGTGATGAGATCCCCCACGATCACTCTGCAAAGGACAAGCTCCATAGACCTCTATAGAACCCATCTCCTGCAACGAGGAGAACGATGGGGAGCAAAATGCTCAGCCGTGTGCTTCTCCCGACTCGTTCTAGCGATCATTGAACTTCATCTGAACACTTAAACCCTGAGTGATCAAAACTTTGTTCTGGTTAAGGGCGAGTTCACACGTACAGGATCTGCAGCAGATTTGAAGTCCCAGATTCAAAGCAAATCAAATCAAATCTGCTGCAGATTCTGTATGTGTGAATGCACCCTAAAAGGTATTTTTTTTTTTGTAATTACAGCAACACCTTAAACATGCACACTAAAAATTACTTTGATTATTTAAAGGGTTTGTCCAGGATACAGCTACATGGTCCTGTTCCTGGGATGTAATACCACACACAACCCATAGAAAGGGGGGGGGGACATTTTTTTAGAAGAAAGCAGACAAGTTTTTTTTTAAATCCTTGATAACCCCTTTAATGCAATAAGGGCACAGAAAAAACCTCCCCAACATCTTCATTGATACTTATTGCCTGGGGAAGAAAAAGGTGAGTATCGTGAAATTCCGCCTCCATACACACTGCAGTATGGAAACAGCTCACTGTTATAAGCCATTTCAGGCTGGTGAGCTATAGAAGACATTATGACTACAATCAATGTCAACATGTATGGAGATTATATGTTACAAACAGAGCAGCCTTGAAGCATTGTTCTCCCCGGGCTGTCCCTGTAAGGGTTAATATGGGACTTGGGACAATGGTCAATACAGATCTTGCAGTATACAGTAAGGGCTGAGAGCACATAGAAGAATGGCCTTCTAATGTTTAACCTGGCACGGGTCAACTCCTCCTGCTCTGCAGGAGGTTGAGGCAGAGGTCAGCAGATGGTCAACTTGTAGCATACCTGCCAGCACATTCTGTCCATCACCATAGAGTGGCCAGATGGCGGGACCTCGATCGCAGAGCACGACTTTCACAGTCAGTGATCACAGACAGGATAGGACTTCCTTACAGGAGAAACGTACACCTGCCCACATCTGGAAACGTTCAATGGAAGACATACTACACCTACGTGATCCTAAGAGGCAGGGGCAGCTTCCAACCTCTACTTACAACAACAAACCAAACCCCAATGTCCATGGGTGAAATGGAACGAAAACAATGGGAAAACGTAATGCCTCATGTGTCATTTATCTTCTGCCTCTAGTGGAAATGCAGATGTCCCAACATGATGATGGGTAAAACTGGGCAAAAGAAAACCTGGGACACATAGAGAGACTATAGATAGAGAAAAATATATTCTGGGCCGTCATCACAGGGGTCAGGGACAATGTCTAGAGGAAAATAAGATCCAGAATATATATATATTTTAAAAAAAAGACAAAGTTGTCAGTATTTTCAGGGAGGCACATAATGAACGAACTACAGGTTTAATTCTTATGAGAATACAAAGTCTTTCCACTGACTAGAGGAGGTGATCCAAGGGTAAAATCACTTACGCGGGAGACTTATTGGCCTTTCACTTTGACAACACGTCAACAGCAGGGTTTAAATTTCGGATGGGACGTAATGCTTACTAGAGATGAGCGAACCTCGAGCATGCGAGTCCATCCGAACCCGATTGTTCGGCATTTGATTAGCTTGGGCTGCTGAACTTGGATAAAGCTCTAAGGTTGTCTGGAGAACATGGATACAGCCAATGACTATATCCATGATTTCCACATAGCCTTAGGGCTTCATCCAACTTCAGCAGCCACCGCTAATCAAATGCCGAAAGTTCGGGTTCGGATGGACTCGAGCATGCTCCAGGTTCGCTCATCTCTAATGCTTACTTATTAGTTTAGTAAAAATAATTGCAAAAGGGTGTATACACCATCTTCTTAGAGCTGAACTTTACATTGTTCAGAATTACGTTATAGCCACCTATTCACACCAAGTGTTTGTTCACATAGACCAAAATTGTATCTTTTCTTAGCATGCTTTAAGGTCCTGAACATGACTTTGTTCAAGATGATTCTATAGCCACCAGTTCATACTAAGGGTATGTCAATTCTTTGAGCGGACGGCGGAAATCACCGGCAAATATCATTGAGCCTATGGGACAGGCAGAACTTCAAGCAGAGGCCGCCCAGCGGAACCATCTTAAAGTCTCTGCGCATATTGTTTATGATGAGGTTTAGCCTTAAACAACGGCCATTCACTAAAGAATGCCAGTTGTTAGTACATAGTGGGAACATAGACTAAGTGTGTGTTCAGGTAGATTCTCTGCTTCTCAGTAACCTTTTATTTTATTTATGGAATACTATACGACTTCTCACACACAACTTTTTTTTTCTATTGTTTGTTATGTAATATTTACAGAGATTACATGATTGCAAAAGGTCTCTTAAATGTCTCACATTTACACAGGTGCTTGTGAGGTCATCTAGGAGTCATGTGCCAACCTGACGGGATTGGAGACAACCAATATGACTGTTTCTTAAAGGGGTTATCCAGTGCTACAAAAATGTGGCCACTTTTTTTCAGAGACAGCACCGCTCTTGTCTCCAGTTCAGGTGCAGTTTGCAATTAAAGGGGTTATCCAGCGCTACAAAAACATGGCCACTTTTCCCCTACTGTTGTCTCCAGTTCAGGTGCGGTTTGGAATTAAGCTCCATTTACTTCAATGGAACTGAGTTTCCAAACCCCACCCAAACTGGAGACAACAGTAGGGGGAAAGTGGACATGTTTTTGTAGCACTGGATAACCCCTTTAAGCTCCATTCACTCCAATGGAACTGAGCAGCAAACACCATCCAAGCTGGAGACAAGAATGGGGCTGTCTCTGGAAGAAAGTGGCCATGTTTTTGTAGCCCTGGATAAGCCCTTTAAAGAGGCCGCTGTTGTGACAGATCCTGGCATAAACTCCCTGGAGCACCCTGATGGTCACGTTCCAAATGGTTCGCTGTATAACAGCTACACAACCTCTGGGTATCGGTGCGATCCAAAGCCTGTAGACAGTAGGATGTTCTGCAGCTGCTTTAAGGCATCAAACATTTACAAGGGTTACTACCTCAAGATAACATACTTCAAGTAGAAGCAACAATGCAAATGTGAACAGAGCCTAGAAGGTCTCCATACACCTTATACTTTTGTCGGCAGGTTTGTCTGTTGATATAAGGTGTATGGGTCTTCCCCGACCATAATCTGTTGGTGGAGATATGGGTTGGACCTTATAGACGTGTGAATGCCATACATTACCAGTGATTGGCTGAGCAGCCTGTCAGTTCAGAGACTGCTTTGAAGCTGCAGTTGCGGCTCCAGGAAGCGAGCAGATGGCAGAACCACCCCTGGGAGCTTGGAGAGGTAATGTATGCCAGTTGGATGTAGGCTGCACATAAAAGACACGATCAGCTAATGATCGTTGTCATCGGCTGATCATTATCTCTATTAAATAATTGTCCTGATTCGGTCAATTATTGCTCCGTATAATAGGGCCCTTAGGGTCAAGGGTGTATATACCACAGAGGAAGCCCAAGCAGTTACTATGGCGGTAAAATTAGGTTGTGAGCAAACTGATAAACAGTTTACTAAACAAAATTATAGAATTAACAAAACGTGGGCAGATGAGAACAGGGCCGAGAAATCGCCTTGTATCTTAAATCCAACATTTCATGTGACCCTAAATGCCAATATACTATTAAAGCTAAATTTACACACCAATGTTTTACACTATAATAACATGGCAAATAGGATTTTTAAAAAATGTAATGGCGATACAGATTTTAGGGACATCTTCTCATATCTTAAGATTTCCAAGAAGCTGTTTCCCTCAAAACCAAGCGTATTCTCCTACTGACCCCTCCCTATGTGAACGGCTACCAATTGTTTCCAGTATCACATAGTGTTTACACTCAGTGAATGGGATTAATAATTCAGCCCTTATAAGAAGATGACCTTTATTAGGGGTACCAAGTCTTTGCAGTCGAGATATCAAGGGTAAGGCGCTGCTGTGAAACTCCGGGGTTTCTTTCTGTGGGATTCATTTTATAGCTTAATTACGCTTGCAAACATAAATCAATTATTTCTCCTGTTTTATGCAACAATGCAGCTCATTCTTACGTGGTGGGTTTCGGGCTCTGAGGTACCAAGAAGCCTTGTTCTTAAGAGTTTTATGACTGTGCAGTAAACAGCACTGCTTACAGAAGCTGCCTAAGCATTTGGAGAGGAGGTTATGCTTTCTTGAACTTCCATCGACCTCTGACCGCCCTTGTCCCTCCTCGCTGGGTGTTGCGGAGAGGGCAACATCTTCTGCTAGAAATGAACTTCGCCTGAACCTGCGACATAGCATTGGACTCTTGAAGACACCGACCGGAGGAGAAGGTCCTCAACTTTCCCATGTCGTGTTGGGTTATCACTGGGGTTCAGCATGGAGTTCAACCATGAGGCCTTACATGGGAAAATGGAAGTGTGTGTGTTCTAGTTCCTATAGCAATCCAATAAAAAATGCCTAACCCTTCAATTACTAATATGACAGAGAAGAAATACAAAACTACATCCAGATAGACAACTCTACGTCTCAATCTACAAAACATTACATAATATGTGCAGAATTAGATTATGATGCATAGAATTTAATACAGAGGGGCACAACCTGTCTAAAACCGGAGACTCTAAGGGTTTCAAAAGTCTCAAATATAGAAGCGAGGTTTAACGGAACCTATAAAATAAAGGGGTTATCCAGGATTACAAAAAAAAAAAAAAAAAAAACAGACAGCGCCACCCCAGTCCTCAGGGTGCGTGAAGGATTACAGTTTAGCTACATTCACTTCAATAAAGCAGTTGCAATACCCACCCAGACCCAAGCTTAAAGGGGTTATCCAGAGCTACAAAAACACGGCCACTTTCCCCCCCCTCTCTTGTCTCCAGTTCAGGTGTGGTTTGCAATTAAGCTCCATTTACTTCAATAGAACGGAGTTTGAAACCCCACCCAATCTGGAGACAAGAAAGGGGGAAAAGTGGCCATGTTTTTGTAGCGCTGGATAACCCTTTTAAGGACAAGAGTGGTGTTTCTAGAAAAAAGCGGACATGTTTTTGTAGGCCTGGATAACCCCTTCAAATAAGATATGTCCCAATGTAATTTACTTTCTTGAAGCCCCAAATAAAGCTCTTAATGTCAAGCTACCTCTGCATGCAAGACCAATGGAATATCTAATACTGGTAATAAAAACTATATCAATAGTGGTCAAACTTGTCAATCATGATTTATCATGTATGGGGGAAATCCAATACCATCTGCAGCCAGAGGAAAAGAGATTCAACATGTCTAATTCTTTTTTCTCCAGTTAGACAAGCCACGGTCAAGAGAGTTGCCAAACCCTACATAAGATGGAAGATCATACCCGAAAACATAGATGAGGTATCAAACAAGGATGCACAAAGCATACATGATCTACATATATGGGTTTTGTAGGAAACATAATGACTAGTACAGGCTAAATCTGATGTGCGGGGACATATGCTGCGTCTCATGTACCCAAGCCCCTCCATTAATTAAAAGAGCCGCGGTTCAAAAGGCAAAAGCCTGAGGCCAAAACACTTAGGAATGTGGACACGCTTTAAGTCCATTCAACAGCATCTTCTGCAACAGAAGCAGGGACACAAATAGAGTAATCATAGCCTAAATGAAGGGGAAAATGACAGTACTGGCTCTGCCTGGGGCCAAGGCACAATGTACAAAACAAGTGACACCCAAATACTATTGGCCTTGGCTAATTACAGTACAACAATATATAAAATATGCTTATAATATAACCAACCACAACAACGCCCTCACTCCGTCACACTATAGATATACAAAATTATATTATATATACACACACACACACACACACACACACACAAACACACAGTGGTGCTTTGAATTACGAGCATAATTCGTTCCCGGACCATGCTTGTAATCCAAATCCACTCTTAAAGCAAAGCAAATGTTTGAAAGAAATAATTGAAATGCAGACGATTGGTTGCACACCTCAAAAATAATGTTTTTTTAATTCTTAACATGTAAAACGAATGAAACAAACATTTAGTAACAGGTGAATATGTGATATTATAAGTTACTGTACAGTAATGGAGAGGATGGGAAACACAGGGACAGAGAGACTGCAGGGAGCAGGGAGGAATGAGCAGAGCAGATGTGGGCACATACATGCAGCACTCTCTGTCCGGGGAAAGAGGGGTTACAGCTATGAAGAGATTATCTCCATAGTCCTGTCCCCTGATGTAAGCTCCAGCCTAAAGTGGATCTGCCATGATTTGGAAGGTGAGGGAGACTTCCTAGGTCAAAGTACAGGGCTGTAGAGAACCCTGTGCAGGCCATGCCCATCCCCCACTCCCCCTCCCACCTAGTACAGGGAGCTCTTAAACCAAAGCAATGCTCTTAAACCAAGTTACAATTTTGAAAAACTGAAAGCTCTTCTTGCAAAATGCTCTCAATCCAAGTTACTCCTAAACCATACCTCTCCTCCCAGAGGAAAGAGGGACAGTCACGGCAATGTGCCACGCCCCTCATAACCGCATCACCTGTTACCATTACATAAGAAACAAATATCACCAGATCTTCACCACATAGTGACTCATCCCCCCCTTATACCATTACTACATAACATCCAGTATATACAGAGCAATACTCTCCCTCAGCAGTCACCATATAGCGGTAGAAGATGCAGTACACCTGCAGACCTTATAGGTGATTGTATTCAGTGACTCACAGGGGACGTCTTCTTTGCTTCAATTTTGTGTTTCTCGCCATCTTTCCTCTCCCCCTGTGCAGCAGCCCCCATAGAGTATAGCCCTACCCCGTAGCAGCCCCTATATAGTATAGGACCCATTCCTGTGCAGGAGCACCCAAAAAGCACATAGTATAGCCCCCACATAATATAACCCCTCCTTTTTAGCCCCCACATGGTATATAGTATGCCCCTATGTTGTATGCTTCTTAGTATCCCTTTAGTATGCCCTTTAGTATGCCCCTTAGTATGCCCTTAGTACCCTCTTAGAATGCCTCTTAGCATCCTCTTAGTACCCCCTCAGTATGCCCTTTAGTACCCCCCTTTTTACCTTCTTAGTACCCCCTTATTATTCCCTTAGTACCCTCTTAGAATGCTTTTTAGTATCCTCTTAGTACCCCCTCAGTATACCCTTTAGTACCCCCCTTTTTACCTTCTTAGTACCCCCTTAGTATGCCCTTTAGTACCCCTAGTATGCCCCTTAGTACCCCCTTAGTATGCCCCTTAATACCTCCTTAGTATGCCCCTTAATACCCCCCTTAGTATGCCCCTTAATACCCAATCTCGTGGAGCTTCTGGTGCAGGCTTCCATAGTTGCAAACAGTATGACCCGGTAAGCCCCGCCCCCATCGCGGTAAGCTCCGCCCCTGGTGCCCACCACAGCGCTTACTAACCAGCAGAGTACACAGGGCCAGAGGAGGAGAGACGCCATGGGCAACTGGAAATATGACCCATTATACTTACCATATTTCTAGTTGTCCATGGCGTCGCTCCTCCTCTGGCCCTGTGTACTCTGCTGGTTAGTTAGCCCCACGGTGGGTGCAGGGGGCAGAGCTTACCATGATGGGGCGGGGCTTACCAGCTCCACGGCGCCTGCACTCTTCTCACATCATCTGTGCCAGGCAGGAGCAGAGTGCGGGCGCCGCGGGGCTGGAAGAGGAAGCCTGCACCAGAAGCCTGTGCATCACCTCCTTGGCGTCGCTGTGAGCGCTCATTAGGAGCGCTCACAGTGTAAGGGCTGCAGTCTGCACCCGGCAGCTGCAAACGTCGGGGCCAGGGCGGGGGACAGCGGGACACATGGGGGCCGTTCCGGGACAGCAGGACATCACCCCAAAACCGGGACTGTCCCGCTGGATCCGGGACGGTTGGGAGGTATGCTTAAACCAAGGTACCACTGTGTGTATATACATCATACAATTAATGGATTATAGTAAAACAATTTCCTTTTGTTTAATTTTCATACATTAATTAAATTTCATACATTTTTAGAATAAAAAAAAATAAAAAAAAAAGATATATTTTAATAATTTTTAATCTCCAGAGCACGAAGAAATTCCCCAATGCCAGTATAAATGATGTCCCTTCCGACAGACATGTGACTGGATAGCTGCATGGAAGTTCTCCTGACAGTTCACAATGCATTGTTGCACTTAATTTATCCACCAACACAGTCACAAGGGTCATTAGTTCAACCTTTCATTAGCCGGATTATACATTGATGCCTACAATCTTTAGGAAGCCCATTCAGTTTAAGGAAACTTCAGATTTTACTGGACGTCTTTGTCATCTATAATTTATTGGGGGGGCTTACAGCATTTTAATTCCGAAGAACATCTATTCAAATGAAAGCACATTGTGGAAGGTGAATTAAATCTCTGCCTGGTGACATAGGACTTAAAGGATACATGAGGGAGAAGCGATGATTGATATACATTGTCAATATCCCAACCAGTCATCTATCAAGTGCCACAGGATAAATACAGCAGTTACCGTCTCCTCGACGAACTCCAATAAAACAATAAAAAGCAATACAAAATATCTTAAACTGTTGTTTAGTGTCCTCAGATATGCAGGAGACTGGCACATGGGTAGTCACCAAACTTTTCCAGAAAGGATCATCAATGAGACCTATACATAAAATTACACATATAAAAAATTTTTTCCCAACGATCAATAGTATTAAAGATATAGTATTTTTTAGAATTAGCAGTAGATAGCTCAAACTTCTAGTAGGGGTGGTAGAAAATTCAAAGAAAGCTGCCTACACATAACCACCATAAACTAATAATTGACAATTATAAACTAAACAAAATAATAAAAAAAAGCAATGCAAAAAGAACGAACCAGATGAAACCAGAAGTTTCTACAAGTAAGAGAGGTGTGGGCCAAACGTGCTAATACTTACAGTAAGAGCAGCTGAAAGGCTCTTTTCATTGAGGATTATGGTTGATTGATAAATCTGTCTACTCACAATGGACAATTGGGCAGGTGGCTCAAAACAAGGGATAAAAAGGAAACACTCCCGTGGTCAGGGTGGGCCAGATGTGACTGATCACTACTGTCTTCTTAAACGCGTTATTACTGGTAATGACTAACTACTGGTTACTTATACATTACCATTTAGAACGTTTCATGGCCAATTCTAAATACTGAAGAGTTCCGGACCATCACTAAAGGTGATCCTCTCGATCTAGGTAAATATAGCTGAAATAAAGGAACCCGAGTGATTCTCTCTTTAAGGTACATGATTTATTCTAGATTTTACTCTCTTCGACCAAGTCAGAAGTGTCAACAGTAGAAGGGTTTGCAACTTAAGACTAATACTTTCTTTATCTTTCTTCTTTGCACCAGATGTCAAACATGGAGTGCTTAGAAATAAGCAGAAGTGTACACAGATCAATAGGGGACCATCTTCACCTCTTTCCAAAATGACCAGTCAAGCTAAATTAGATTGGGAGATCACTTGGGTGCAAAGCGGACTTCTCCAATTAGGTTTTCTTCCAACATCTGCTGTCAGGTCAGGGGTATGGGATCTGGATGTTGTGGTCCTTGCCCCCCAGCTCACCATTTTCCACTTAAAGTTTTAAATATCCCAATAACCTCTGCACTTTTTTGCATAGTCTCCTTTATTTACTGTACTTGGTGGCTTTAGACATAGTATATATAGAGAAACTATAGCAGTAAAATATATACAGAAAAAAATTTAAATGATGACATAACCACCCTTGGATTTTGCAGACTAAATCAACTTAAAGGGGTTATCCAGTGCTACAAAAACATGGCCACTTTCTTTCAGAGACAACATGACTCTTGTCTCCAGTTCAGGTGCGGTTTGCAATTAAGCTCCATTCACTTCAATGGAACTGAGCAGCAAAACCCCACCCAAGCTGGAGACATGAGTGGGACTGTCTCTGGAAGAAAGTGGCCATGTTTTTGTAGCGCTGGATAACCCCTTTAATGCCAAACTTTTAAACGTGACTTATTCTAGTGGTGTGTTTTATGCTTAGGTTCAATCATGTCCTCGGCTGCTTGTGGCATTTCAGGATTTTCCAAGCAACAGATAAGGTGTTCACCCATGAACTCGGCGACAGGAATATCCCTGTCTGCATCCAGTCATAAACACCCACTTCAGCCGGCCTCCTGCTCGGACTTGCCTCTGGGCCATGTTAAAGAATTTGCAAAATGTCAAAAATACCTGCAATCTAAGAGAAAGTCTTTGAATTCTTTGTCTCCCGAAACGTCATTACACACAGATATGTCACAGCCTGACCTGGGCTTTTTTTTTTTTTTTAAAGGAACTTATATTTGTACTCTTCTCTCTTTTCAATCTAAGGTAGAATATTTGGGAACACTTGTCAATTTACTATGTGAACACACAATTTTGGTTGCTTTTTTTTTCATGTAAAATGGTCCAAAATGGATGGAATTTAATAGTAAAAGGTTTGTTAACTCACAATTTGCTTAATTTTACGTTTGTAAAAGAGATTAAAAATTAAAGGGTTATTTCAGTCAAAGGATTCTGAAGCCCTATTCACAAGTGTCTAATAAAGGTTTATTACACATAATTGTGGTGTACGTTATGTAAAACAGAATTCTAGAAGACTTGCAAAAAAAAATTAAATATCTGTTCTGTTGTTCAACAGTAAACATGCTACATATCCAGACAGGCATGTTATTGTGTCATGTCAAAAGTTACCGGGTACATATTCATTGATCTCCGAGATCAGCGCTCGAGGGCTGCTGGAGCCCATAGTAAAAGGATTGTCGAGATTGGATCAGAGTTATATGGCGCAGAGGCCCAGCCAGAAGCAGGGATCGCTACTAGGCCATCAGGTGAGGCTTTTTCAAACCATTTAAAGAGAGCCGCAAAAAACACAACACAAATCGCTATAACACTAGGAAAATGTGCTGGTACATGACCCAGCACATTTCCTAAACATATTTCTTAAGAAAGTATCGCTCTGTATGTAAATTACCCCCAAGTAGTCATCTGGGCATTTTAGGAAGACGTCAGAGTTCCGCCTGACTCTCTTCTGACGAAAAGGCTCGCCTGTGTGTGATGTAATGAGATGACAGCGCTTTCAATCATGCCTTGCGGGGGGGTGATTACAGTGTTGGAATGCCCAGGGGACCGTGACTGGTTCATGGTGAGCAGACGCCCAGATGACTACTTGGGGTAATTCACATACAGAGCAGGACTTCATCTCGTACCAGCTAACAGCTGCTGAAAGCCCCTCTGTGAGTCTTACTAGCAGTGCCATGACGTAAGCTTACGCCATGGGTCGTCAAGGGGTTTAAAGAGGATGGGTACCAGGTACATCCTCTTTAACCTGAACCCACGGATCGACCGGCGTAGGCACGGGGAAGCTGGTGCCGCAGTCCGTTTTTCGGACCGAGGCCCGGTTCCCGTGCACGGCGCCGTTCTATGCACCGGAACCTGCCGGTGCTCAAGCACTGGAGGTAGGCCGGCCCGCCTCCAGTGGGAGCTGCGTCATGGAGTGGAGGGAATTCCCTCCCACTGGGGGCAGGCCGGCCTACCTCCAGTGCTTGAGCACCGGGCGCTTCCGGTGCATAGAACGGCGCCGTGCATGGGAACCGGGCCTCGGTCAGAAAAACGGACCGCAGCACCGGCGCCGTTCGATCAGAGGGTTCAGGTTAAAGAGGATGTACCTAGTGGTACATCCTCTTTAAAGGGAACCAATCACTGCCAGAATACCCAGGAAGCTATATGTACACCTAATGAAGCCCCCTGCATTGTTTCCAAATGTGTAACTGACACCTATGAGCTTTGCTCATACCTCCCGAAAAGTAGGTTTGTAAATGCCCCGCATTGTAAGCAAATTACCCTCAATAGTCATGTGGGTGCGTTCCTCAGTGACAAACTAATCACCGATTGCATGCTCTAGGGGTCATAATCCCGCCTCTCTGGGAGCGTCGGCACCCAGGGACATCCCCTGTGGGCGCAATTTTCAATGGAGGAGTCTGCTGCACATTCCTAACGTGGGCGGGATTACAGCCAAGTCGAGACGTGCCATCTGTGACCAGTTTGGCACACCCACATGACTAGTTAAGGGTAATTTACATATGGGCGCAGAACATTTAAAAACTTAATTTTCAGGTGGGGGGGAAGCTCATAGGTGCCAGTTACACATTTGGTAACAGGGCAGGGGGCTTTATTGCACTGTACATGTATTTTGGCAGTGATTGGGTTTGCTTTAGGCCAGTTAAGTCCTCCAGAACAAGAGATGTTCTTTGTTGCTGCTCTCCACTGCAGATAATACCATTCAAATAGATTGGGTGGACAGCCAACATAATCTAACCATGAAAGGATGCCTTAAAAGTTTGTTCAAGAATCTATTTTGGACACCATTTTTAACACAAAGGGGGAATTATTAAGAAAGGTTAGCGAGATTATTTTTGGACAATATTCACAAATTTTTATACAAGCCTTATAAGTGCAACAATTTGCGTCTTTCGCTGGTCTTAAGCATGGCTTAGCAGGAGGGAGCAGGACCTTTCAAGGTCTGACAGATTTTATTTACACTAGAAGAAAGTCATAAATTATAGATTGCACTTAAAAATAACACAAAGAGCCAAACTTATGCCAACCGGATTAAAAGGCATGTGCCTCAAAATACATTTGGTGCATCTTAAGCTCCTATTACACGGGGAGATGGAGAGGAGCAAACAAGAGCGGTTGAAAGACAACAACAGTCAACGATCAGCCGACATTATTATCGGCCGATAATAGTTTTGTGTAATAGGGGCTTTACTTAAGTGTAAAGCGACTATATGAACGCCAGTCTTAGTAAATATCCCCCAAATTGTTTATGGAAATAGTTGAGATAATTATCAACAACAACCATGCATTGACTAGCTAATAATGACCGGAAGAACCCCAAAGGAAAGGTCCGGCTCAAATGAAAGCTTAATTTCTATCAGCTCATGTGTCAATTGTTGAGAGAATGAATAAAGCAGTGGCGTGCACCACTGGCCGCTGCATTACTCCCATTATGAAGCAGTGTCACAATTTTTTTTTTTAAAGAAACCAACAGGGGCTGTTATCGCAAGCAGTTTTGCAATATACTATTGTTTTCTTTTCCTGTAAAACTGCAGTCCATGCTTCTTCTGTGCCAATATTTGGTCTTTTCTTTGTTCATAAAAGACCAAATACAGGAAGTCCCAGTCCTTTGAAAACTCAGACTTGGTACTGATTGACAGCTATTTCTCAGTGGGCTCTTCAATGCCCATGTGTACAGCTGCTGCATGTCTGCATTCAGTAGCAGAAAATCCTGGGGGTGCTCGCACTGT
The DNA here is from genome assembly GCF_027789765.1 of Dendropsophus ebraccatus. Taxonomy (NCBI): domain Eukaryota; kingdom Metazoa; phylum Chordata; class Amphibia; order Anura; family Hylidae; genus Dendropsophus; species Dendropsophus ebraccatus. The sequence goes on from NC_091463.1 coordinate 29,005,127, forward strand.
ATGGTCAGCTCTCCTTTCACACACCAAAAACTCTGTAACCCCACAGTGACATACTGAATTGTTACATGAAAAAAAGAGCATTGTCTCCCGGTAAGCATGCAGAGTTGATAATATAAATAGCAAAAGTTAATATAATTTCCGTCAACTGTTATATAACCTGAATGATAAACAGGTGTCTTTACTTGTGTGAGCATGCTAAGGATGGGACTTCCTGTGTTTGGTCTCTTTTCTTGAACAGAGAAAAGACCAAATATCAGCATGGAGGGAGCATGGACCACAGTTTGGCCATATGTATAACGTTGATATAAACAAAAAAAAGTTAAAAAAACAAACAAACAAAAAAAGTGAGTATATTGCAAAACTGCCAGCAATCACAACCCCTGTTAATCTCTTTCATAAAAAAAATCACGACAGTGCCTCTTTAAAATGATAATCAAAGTACAGGTGAAGAGTTAAAATCCTAGGATAACCTCTTTAAATAGAGGTATTCCAGGGGATAACTAACATTTAAAAGGGCCCAGGAAGCCAGTCTAACAAAACAAAAAACACATGTACTCACCAGCCTCTGATCTCCTACCAGTGCTGGTCCCCACCATTAGTACTTGATCTATCCCAACACAAGGGAAATGCAGGCCGGTAAGCTAATCAATAGCCAAACTGGCTGAGTGGGTATTTCCTGAATGTCAGGATAGACACAATCCACAGAAAAAACAGCACCGCAGGATTAAACAATCTGCTGTTCAACAAACACTGTAATACAACATTTCAAACACATAGATCACCCTAGTGCACCTACATATGCCTGCTAATAAGGCCTTATTCCCACGTTCCATTTCACGGACGTGCCCAACAGCGGGGGCTCAGATTGTGTATGCATTTGGCTGGCACAACCTCTGTTCCTCCTCCCCGCCCTCCTCATCATTAGGAATGCTCCAGGCAGATTTTCTACTATTCATCAGCTGTGTGAATACTAAACATGGGCTGGATCGTTAAGGCCCCTGTACAATGTTCAGACAGGAGAAAATGTTCTAGTGGCATTCCTAATGATGAAGAGGGTGGGGAGGAGGGACGGAGGGGTGGTGCAAATTTAGGGCACACATACTCCCGTTAGGCACAGGGCTGCAAGTTTAAAAGTAGTTTTTTAGGACAATCACTGCATCACCTGCCAAACGGACCCCAGGACAAATCTTAGATTGGAAGCAGCTATCCAAAGGTACAAGTGGTTTGGGGGGTCAGATTGTGGGTACAGAGTCGCTTTAAGCAGCAGCACTTCCTCCTCATCAGAGCTTCATAGCACATCCGTGAAAAATTGACTATGTGAATAAGTCCTAAGTGTCCTCTGTAATATGGATACATCATAATGCTTTGCAATCAATATAAAATCATCTAAGAACACAGTAACAAATAATATCATATGCCAAAGCACACATACGTGTCAATGCATACTGTATATACATACAGGTGTGATAAATGCAATGCGATGCAATGACACCTCAATAGAGAAACTCAGCAGACACCATGCAAGGCACCAGATACTGATACTATTACTTATGACCTCCGTGACTTGCTCAATGTGTCATCCCAACACTACTGAGCATGTCTGAGCTGAGATACAGAGTGGAAAAGACCAGATATGCAGATATCAGATACTGCATCATGTGAATTAAGGTGTACAGATATTGCATCATGTGAATTAAGGCATACAGATATTGCATCATGTGAATTAAGGCGTACAGATATTGCATCATGTGAATTAAGGCGTACAGATATTGCATCATGTGAATTAAGGCGTACAGATATTGCATCATGTGAATTAAGGCGTACAGATATTGCATCATGTGAATTAAGGCGTACAGATATTGCATCATGTGAATTAAGGCGTACAGATATTGTATCATGTGAATTAAGGCGTACAGATATTGCATCATGTGAATTAAGGGTGGTATTACACGAAGCGATTTTTTTCAATTAACGATTAACGATAAACGATCTCCAACGATCGCAATAGCGGTTGCCTAATAATCGTTCGTTTTACTACACGGAAAGATTATCGGTTATATTGGAGCAACAAAATTCAAGAACACTCCCCTTTCAATTTGCGAATGAACAGGGAACGGCTAACGACATCTTATTCAAACGAACGATGTGCGAACGATGTGTAAAAGACAAACGATAAAAATAGATTCAAAACCTATTAAACGACCAACGACCAATCGTTCGTCGTTTAATCGTTGTCTACTATTACACTTAAAGATAATCGTTCAAATACGACCGATTGAACGACTATTCGAACGATAATCGCTTCGTGTAATACCACCCTAAGGCGTACAGATATTGTATCATGTGAATTAAGGTGTACAGATATTGCATCATGTGAATTAAGGTGTACAGATATTGCATCATGTGAATTAAGGCGTACAGATATTGCATCATGTGAATTAAGGCGTACAGATATTGCATCATGTGAATTAAGGCGTACAGATATTGCATCATGTGAATTAAGGCGTACAGATATTGCATCATGTGAATTAAGGCGTACAGATATTGCATCATGTGAATTAAGGCGTACAGATATTGCATCATGTGAATTAAGGCGTACAGATATTGCATCATGTGAATTAAGGCGTACAGATATTGCATCATGTGAATTAAGGCGTACAGATATTGCATCATGTGAATTAAGGTGTACAGATATTGTATCATGTGAATTAAGGTGTACAGATATTGTATCATGTGAATTAAGGTGTACAGATATTGTATCATGTGAATTAAGGTGTTCAGATATTGCATCATGTGAATTAAACATGCAGATATAGATACTGCACCATGTAACTTCAGGCAAAAAAAAATAATTTCATGGTAGGGTTCCGCACCCTTTATTTCTATTAATTAAATCCTCATTTTGAAAGTGCATGTGAATGTTGCTTAAAGCAAAGGCACATGGATTAGTAGAAAAACTTCAACATACTCTTCAGCTGAGGTTAAAACTTCATAATTTTATTTCATTCGTTTAAAATATGCCGACGCGTTTCGGACCGGGGTCCTTAGTCATGGCTCTTGGTAATCATCAGCTGTGAATAAAGCTGTATGGTATCAAAAAACAGGGACTTAATCTGGCATAGGAATATACTGCCGATGTCCTATGTACGGTTTAGGAAATCACATGGTCTGCTGGCTCCAGCATTTCCACGGCCAAATTGTGAAGTTTTAACCTAAGCTGAAGAGTGTGTGGAAGTTTTTCTACTAATCCATGTGCATACTAACCTCGAAGTCCGAGGGATACTCTTTGTGCTTTCCTATCTATCAATACAGTGTGGGACTAACACATTAACAACCCGAGGTGCTGACTATGCAACTTATGCTTTTCTAAAGCAAAGGCATACTGCTAGAAAAATTATGACCTGTCACGAAGACAATGCTATCTATTCTATCACCATCATGTTATAGAGCAGGAAGAACTGAGCAGATTGATATATATCTTTGCGGGAAAAGATTCGGTATAACTTGTAATTTGTTGATTGAAATCCCTGCTCATTCAGTGATAAGGAGTCCAGTGGGCGGTGACTCTTTAGCATGGAAACTTCAGAAATTTCTATTAACATGTTATACCGCATCTTTTCCCATAAAGATATATATGAGCCTCTTCAGCTCCATCTGCTCTATAATATGATGCCGATAGCTTAGGTAGCATTTTCATGTTGACGGGTTCTCTTTCAGAAAACTATAGAGCTATAATAACTATTCAGTACTTTCAGAAAAAGCTGCCAACCTTTCAAGTCCTATCTATAATTACAGACCCAGACACAAACTATAAGGGACGCTGAGGTATTCTGCACTTATTGAAGGCTTATGTTGGGCCACGATCACTGTGAGCACAGAACATGCAGTAAATATGATCAGTAACATGACGTTTTTCACATTCTTCACTTTGAAATTAAATGAATCTGCAACTTACCAGTCTGCTCATTCTCCTCAGGAATGTCTTTATAAAATCCTGGAAAACACATGGAGAACTGCTTTAGTGACAACCCCACATACATGTGTAAAATACAGATGAGGAAAATTAAATAAAAAATATTTAAAAAAGGGGTCAAGCCACTATGACCGTTTTAAGGGATTTTTTCCTCACTGGACAGATGTTTTAAGGCTGTCTGTAGATACTAATGAATTACGTAGCAAAGAGCATAGTTTATAAACCAATTGGACTCAATTTTTTCTGATTACACCATATATATGAACGCATGAGAAAACCAATGTAAGAAACTGGAGAGGTTATATCATTAATCCTATTCTGTAAAGAAAAAAAACAATATATCAACCTAGTAAATGGACAAAGAGTGACAAATGTAGATGGGACTCTATATGAAGTTTGCTCTGTAGCTTGTTGCTGTCCCCATCTCGCTGTAGGAGACAAGACCCATAGACTGACTACAGAGTGCCATGGAGTTAAAGGGATACTTTAGCAAAACTTTTTTTTTTCCCCAAATCAACTGGTTTCAGAAAGTGCCAAAGATTTGTACTTCCTGTACTTATCAGCTGCTGTATGTCCTGCATGAAGTGGTGTATTCTTTCAAGTCTAACACAGTGCTCTCTGCTGCCACCTCTGTCCATGTCAGGATCTGTCCACAGCAGTAGCAAATCCCCATAGAAAACCTCTCCTGCTGTCCATAGGTCAAACCCCCCATGGTCTCATACTTGTCCCCTATCCTGCGAATAGAGTACAAGTAAGTTTTTGGTGGAAAACCTCTTTAAGGTACTGCTGTATAACAAGGAAACTGCCAGTGAGGAGGACATGGCTGTGCAAAGCTAGTCCTCCACTATGAGATACTCAGATACATGGAGGCCTAGCTGGTTAGTGGGTATTAGTAGCAGCTAGACGGCAGGTGCGGCTCTTCTAAGCTGAATTATGACCAGATCAAAGTTGACATGGTAAAGCTAGACACCCAGTCATTCTCCATTGGAAAAAAAAAAGAAAGCTAATGAAATCTGTGTCATATAAATCTACTGCTCTCCAAATATTTTCTCAGTACACAAAGAACTGTATGACAGCTGCTATTAACATCAGAGGCAAATGTATCATGTTTTATGGTGAAATGCTGGAGTCATGGTTATGGCCATTCTCACGCTCTATCGGAGTAGATCATCATAAATGTTCATTTACTCACATAGGTAAAATCCCTCAGGTCATCATGTGAACCTATTATATAGGCCCATGTGTGAAAACATATCCACCATATAAGTACAACATGGCAGTGACTCTTTACAGCCTGGATGTATCATGAAACCTAAGCAGTAATGTTGGAAATCCCACTAGCTCGTAAAACAACATAAAGTGAATGGGATAGTTGCAATATTATAGCCGGTTTTATCTCTATTACTATCTTGGGTTATACGGATGCAGGTTACATACACTCTCAAATATCCAAATACAAAGCTCAGAAAAGCTCTTGTTTTACATTCATCCCAGGGGGGTTGGAGTACTCAGATACACACACAATAATAAAATACATATCTGACATAGGAAATCATCGATACAGCCATAGGCTACGTATATTTTCAATAAATAATGGCCATTGTTGCAGATTGCAACAATGGCCGCTGTTTATTGACAGTGTGGCTTAAGATTAGGTTCTATAGAAGAAAGTCTGTAGTGTATACACACTGTATACAATACGGCCGGTGCTCTACGCGGTCGCACAAAAAACTGGCATGTCTATTCTGTGTGGTCGCTATTCAGTGGCTTCTCAAAAACAGAAGTGTTACTCCAATAAAACTCGATTTAACCGCAAGGGTTACTCCATTATACAAGCACAGTATACATCACCAACATGATGCACACCCTATATTCACGTCACATAGATGATAGAACTAAACTTTGCTTGCAAAATGAGAACAGCAGAAGGGCTAAGGCCTCAGTCGTAGATGTGTTTCCTATGTATAAAAGCCGCATGCCTTTCCCAATCTTTACCACTTTGTGTCCCTAAAGGGAAAACACAGCAATAACTCATCCATAGTAAATCAATAAACCTCTATTGATTAACTTAATCTAACTTGGGGTGGAAGGGGCCAGGCTAGTGAGGGGAAGGGCACCTCCAATTTGGGTAGGAATACCAATAATGAAGGGTTGAAAAACAAACAGCCTGCTAAATACAGGACCGTGGTTGATGCATATGTAAGTACCAGGGCAAAGGTCATGACTGTAATACAGATAGTATTTACTCACTGACAAAAAATAATAAATTATTAAAAAATAATAATGCACCGAAATGGAGTCGTTGGAATCAAATGAAACTTCATAGATGTAAATGTAATGATAGTATATGTAAATGATTTCAATATAATAAAGTTTATTGCAGAAAATAGCACAACTGATCGGAGCCTCTAGAACCATGTTGGGGGTCTCTGGTACGGATACAAGATGATATACGGCTGGGCATGGAGGATGCAGTCCCTATGTGGCATCCTATAGCACACTTGGCCACCGAAGGGCCTGTAGATCTTGTTGAAGCTGGCATCCAGCTGGTCCTGTAACTGCTCGACACGGGATAAATCTGGTGACCGGGCAGGTTGTGGAAAGCTGCAATCTGGAGACATTCCTAGATGTGCGTGGATGGGCATTATTCTGGCTAAAATGGCAGCTGGAAGCCCTGGCATAATAAGACACGTGTCTTTAGGATGTCCTGTATATATGACTCAGCTGTTAGTTTGTAACTTATCACTACTAGGGGTGACCGACCATCATATGTGATGGTTCCCCAGATCAGCACACTAGCAGGGGCAATGTGTCACTCCACAGCAAAGGCAGGATTAAAACACTCATCATGAGGCCTCCACACTTGAACCCGATCATCATTGGATCATTTGTCTCTCTTATGAGACCACACCTGTAATCATTTATAAATCTGCCTCTACAACAGGCTGAGTTTTGCAGCAATCGAGTGTATAACTAAAGACTAAAGATGAGCGAACTTCAGGAAAGTGGCCAAACCAAAACACTCGGAGTCAACTCTTGGCGTCTGGAGAAGTCGAAAGCCGCCCTAGTCAGAGTCCTGAAAAACATAGATACAGCCAGACGCCAGGAGTCGAATGCCGAGCATTCAGGTAGGGAAACTACTGAAGACTTACAGCACTATTACACAAGGCTATTATCGTCCGTATTTATCGCATCTACGGACGATAATTGCTTTGTTTAATAAAAGGCAACGATCAGCGCGATGTCGGCTGATCGTTGTCTTTCACCATGTTGAAAGACTAACAACAACGATAGTGATCATCTTCTGCCATCGCTCTGTGTAACAGGAACAGCGACAGCAGACCGATGTAAAGATTGTCCAAGGAGCCCCTCCCGCACCTCCCCTGCTCTTACCAGCTCATTGTCAGCGCGTGTAATAGCGCTGGAAGTAAGCGGGGAACAAAGAATAAGGGCACTATTCCACCGGACGATTATCGTTCCGATTATCGTTAAATCGTTCGAATCTAAACGATAATCGTTCGGTTGAAATGCAGTTAACGATTAACGACCGAACAAGAAATTGTTGATCGCTTTATAAGACCTGGACCTATTTTTATCGTTGCTCGTTTGCAAAACGTTCGCAAATCGTTCGCATTGAATAAGACATCGTTCGGTCGTTTGCAATAGATACGAACGCAATAGCGAATAAATAGCGAAGAAAAACGATCGCAATTACGATCATAAGTAACGATTATCCTTCCATGGAAATGAGTGAACGTTTTCAGGTCTTTCGCAATAGCGGTCGTTTGAGATCGTTAATCGTTAACGATTATGCAAATGATAATTGTCCGGTGGAATAGGGCCCTAAGCGAGTGCTGATCTGACAGGTCTGTGCTCGCTCCTGCTGATCGTCCTGCTTTAAACAGTAAAGCCTGTGCTCCTCCTATGTAAGGCGATTATTATCGCCTATTGCAATTACATTTTATTGCACCCTGATAACACTCGATCCTTTGGATATAGGTACACGAGAGGATCTTTAGAACAATCACCGCCTAGAATTAGGAGATTAATACTGTTGCAGCCAACAGATTTCACAATGAATAGCAAAAAGTAAAACAGATCACCATAAAAAATTTAGGAGCTGAGGTCACGCTAATCTCCTTGTTGGAAAACTAATCTCCCTATTGAAAAACTTTTCAGTAAAACCCCACATCCGCAGCGCTCCACTGTCTTGCAAACTATTCACTTTTTGCCTATTGTGAAAAGTAACGGCCACTCATTGGCTGCCGGCTGTAACACAAAGGGAATTAGGTACTTTGCTAAGACGCCTAGAAAGTGGAGAGCCCGTCTAGGAAATCTTATTCTATTCTTAGTCGACCTCCTACAGCTAAAACGTGCTGTGTGTTAGCAAACAGTATGGTCTCTGCTTACGGGAAATGTCTGTTCCCTGTGGTATAGCGGCATTGTACAAACATCTGGCACGAGCGAGAACTCAGCGTCTCTGCATTCACCTAACAATATACAAGACACCCACATATAATGTCAACCCTGTTCTAACGTAGGATTATCCCCTATATTAAGATCAAAAAGGTGCATAGTAAAAAAAAAAAAAAAAAAGTGATCAATACAGAATTTAAGTGGAGCTCTGAACACTGAAACGTTAGCACAACATTACAAGTAACTAAGGCTACGTTCACATCAGCGTTTCACCATCCGGCACCATTCCGTCTACCTTTTCCGTTTTGGAGTAAGCAAAACGGAAACTGTCGGATCCGTTAAAATCCCCATAGACTCCCATGATATATTAGTGTGCTCCGTTTGCCCTAATTGTGCTCCGTTTGCATGCAATCCGTTCAAGATCCGTTTTTTTGAACGGAAGAAAAAATAGTGTTTGCAGTATTTTTCTTTCCGCTTAAAAAAACGGATCACGAACGGAAAGTGCACTTCTGTTTTTTTTTTACATTGTAGTCAATGAGGACGGATCCAAAACGGAAGGTATTTCCGTTCACATCCGTTTATTTTCATCCGTTTTTGCACTGAGCATGCGCAGAAGCAGCAAGAAACAAAAGAAGAAAAATAAACTGATAGAAAAACGGATGCTGACTGATGCAAACGGATGTACAAAACTCAGTTTTTTTAAGCCAAAATACAAACGGACCATTAAAAAAAATGAACATTTTGCAATCAGTTTGCATCAGTCTGCTCATCAGTTTATGCTCATCTGTTTAATTAACATGGACGGATCCGTTAGAAACAAAAAAAAACGCTAGTGTGGCTGAGCCCTAACTTAAAGCAACCACCACCGCCATTCAGACTAGCCATTAAAGTTTGAAGTAATTTTGACAAGTCTGCTTGGCATTAAAAACATGGAGCCTAGGTAGAATACATTCAAAACAATTGATTCAGTCAAGATTTACTCGTAATGGATCCACTACAGTCATTAGTTATAAACAGAAGTTATTATTGTGCAAATTATTGTTGTATCGTTTGAATTTAAACGATAATCGTTTCATGTAAATGCAACGCAACGGTCAAACAACCAATGAGTGATCGATCATCGTTTGGTGCAAACAGCAAAATAATTGCTAAACGTTCGCTGTATTCTGCGTTTACACAGAGCAGTAATTTTCCCAATCGAACAATTAACGATTTTGAAGTAAAGATGTGGGTTTTTTTTATATTATCAGCATTATTTAGACTAAATTATATATCGTTTGGAGAATTCGTTATTGCGATCGTTTTAAGATCGCTTAGGCATCACACATGGGGTAAATCGGTGAAAGACTGTTTACACGAAGTGATCTGCACATTTTTATCGAACGACCAACAACGATTAGAGAACGTGTTCAAAGATCAAAATGAACAATTTCTCGCTCTTCACATAATCGTTCGCTGTGTTTACACGAGCCGATTATCGTGATATTATTGTGATAGTTTATTAATTGATAAAAATTGCTTTGTCTAATAGGACCCAAAAGTTGTTAAAATCCTAATTTCTGCAAGATCGGCTAAACGTATTACATGTTGGCCCGCTGATTTCTATGTGGCTCAAACTTTTGATCTCAGAGCAATAAGCTGCCACTGGAGGAGTCTGACAGTGGCTTTCTTTACTTTGTCCATTTAAAATACACAGCTGCTCAGCCTGGCATGTGTATATGGAGATTCTAGTCTAGTCAATGAGTGTCCTTTTTGGTGGGTTGTAACATGCATCTAAAAGGTGTACATTAGGGAGGTCTAGCCCTGATGTATCTCAAGAGAGCCTTAAGGTGCCCAAACACATTTTATACTAAAGTATGTTGGGGTGTCTTTAGCAAAAGGTGTATAGGAACCTCCAGACTTACTGACAGATGTTGGTGGAGAGATGGGTTGGGCATGCTGGATTTTTGAAGCCCACCCTTTTTGTTCTCGGAGGAATAACCCAGTGCCAGAGCTCTCCAGATGAGGTTTAGCTCCCCCCACAGGGGACACAGCCAAACGTTCATGTGTATGGGGATTTTGGGAGAGATTGCTTAGTAATTGAAGGTGTATGGGCGCCTTTATGACAATTTTACATTGGCTGATTATCGTCAAGGAGCATTGTTAGAAATGCTTTTTTGGGCGATAATGGTCAAAGTGCCACGCTAAAATATATTGCTATTGGCTGCACATGTCCTTGTGTAAACAGGATGCGTCCCCAATATCGATATACTCAAATGCCAGCGTGAACAACCCAGAGACCACCCATGCATCCCAGCAGCATGGCCGACCGTGCCTTCAGAGGGCACTGCAATCTCGCTGCTTCCATAGATGGCCCTATATCAGGCCATCTAAAATGACCTTTAGACTAGAGTTGGATAGACCTGCTAATGTGTATGATGGCCTCTTGACCTTCCTAGACATTGTCAAGAGAGAAGGGTCAGGTGTGTTAGATTTTTATGGCTTACACTTATCCTCACCCGTCCTGAACGTTCATGAGTATGGGAAAGCTGGTAGAGATAACCGCTTGCTCAACACACCAACAGGTATTGAACATTTATGCCCACCTATAAGGCCATGTTGGCACTACAAATTTGTTACATCAAATCGATTTTGTTGCTAATACAACACGTGAATTTATATCAAAATCTGAAGCATAGCAATCTAAAATCCAAAGAATAAACCTGAGTGCATGCCTCGGACTGCCACAGAATCCGCAACAGATTTTTCATCCATTGAGGGAGCATGGCCTGATAAATTTAGTGTATTGGCCTTCCACAGAACAAAAATGCAAAAAGCAGCTAATATTCATTTTAACCAGTACGCTATATTATTTTTTTTTTAAATACAATTTCAAAAATTCAAAACATGACATGCAACCAATAAACATTCCACTTCTCTCCAATCATTTAGAAATGCTGACCTTGTAAACCCCCCACCACCACCATCACAAGCCTTGCAAGGTCCTATGGCCATGAAAAAGCTCAGCTGCAGAAATATTAGTGGACATCTGTAATTAAGCCAGTGTGGGTCTAGAGCGGAAACAAACAGCCCCCTCCAGGCACACGTCCTTGACCCGCTCACCTTCTTCGCCTTGTGTAATCTTTGCACTGATCCATTTTAAGAGCCAAAAGCTCCAAGAAGATGTACACAGGATTAATTCAAGAGGGGGCTACAAAAATACCATAACAAATAACCTTTATATATAAAACCGCCAAAGACTTCAACCCCAATACAGGCCGGCAATATTCTGAATGAAGCCGTCAGACCAGCCAAACCCAGGAGAATAAAGCCAGAGCTTCCTTACAATGTATTAGTAACACTCCATATTTTGCACTGATTACAGATAAATAGCATTAGTCTTTATATCGGGGAAATAAAAGGTACAGTAACCTCACCGATCATCATCTTGGCAGCTCTGTGGGTGTCATCATTGTGCTGTCCTCAGCAGCTCAGTCCTGAAATCCCATTCAAACAATATCAGCGTGCATTGTGAGTTTAGCCTGTCGCCCGGGCACGCTTCCAGCTCCACCCACACATCTGTAGCACTCCTGACCCTGACACACGCCGGTCTGCTAATACACCCCCCTCCAGTCAAAGGAACAAATGCTAATTACAAAAGAGAGCTGGGAGGAGCACCTGCCCCTGCATGCTACTTTAGAGTATATACAATATCCATACTGTGTCAATGCACTCCGTAGACTTCTCCGATAAACGTAACGGGCCGGACCTGTTGATAAAATATAGCAAGCTTATTTTTATTGGGTAAAGCGTAACGCTAATGAGAGTTGACATTTATTGAGGTCATAAATCATACGTGACAGGTTACCAGCTTCAGAATTTCTGACCTTTCGCAGCCCAACATTGATTCATATACTGTGCAAGTCTATAAGTGTATGAATCTATCAACGGTATAAGAGCCTTATAATGGGAGGCTTTGTGAAAGCAAGAAATTGGAATCAGCAAATCAATGATCGCAGATAGCCTTTTATAACTGTATTACAAGGGTACACATCAGCAATCATGTCATATTCAATGTTCTTAAAGGAGCTGTCCATTATTAGAAAAAAAGATACATTTACTTCTAATAAAGAAAAAAACATGTCCAGAACTGCAAGCCTGTACCGACAGGGGCGCACAACACTAGAGGATGCACCAAATTTAAGCAACATTTTCAAGGATCTGGAGGGACAATTGCTGGTCCATGATTCTATTTTGAGAATAGTTAGGAGCAGTGGCTGTACAAAGCAAGGGTCTTCACTGAGAACAACGAGCCACGGAACAAACGTAGAAGTACCCCCCTACCCTTGGGAGACAATAAAGAAATTCACGTTTTGGTGAAATTTTTTAACAAATCCAACCCCACATACATTTTAAAGGTCTTTGGGAGGGTCTTATCCATAAGGATTTTTGGGCCGCATCTCCAGGTCCATTCCAAATCCTGGTTATCCAGGACTACAAAACCATAGCTGCTTTCTTCCAGAAACAGAGCTTCTCTGGTCCCAAGTTTCCTGTTGAATTGTAGCTCAGTTCAATTGAAGTGTACAGGTCAGAGGTGCAATACCACACACACAACCTGAGGACAGAGGTGGCGCCGTTTCTAGAAATAGCTATATGTTTGTAATGCTGGATAGCCCCTTGAGTCAGGAAAGGCACGGCTTGGCTGAAAAGGGGCATGATTTTAATATCTTTGGCTGACTAAGCTGGATGCAGCCCAAGGAAGTACAGCCAAAAGCTGTATCTATATTTTCCAAGACTCCTTAGGGCTGCATCCAACTTCTACAGCCACCAGTAATCAAATGCCGAGCGATCCGGCTCAAGCATGCCCAAGTCTCACTCAAGGGAAGATACTGAAGCGTCTTCATACAGCATTGTCTAAAGGCCGCATTAGACTCCTCAATCTCCTAGATTATCGCTCATTTACGCAAACTATCGCACAGTTCAACAAAAGCAATCATTAGATTGTTCGTGTAATCTGATGGCAGATTATTTATAAACATGACAGCAGTGAGCGATCGGCCAACAAGCATCATAAATTACACACACTCAGAAAGAGCGGTGTATGGCACAGAAAGTTTAGTTCTTTATTATTATTGTGTCCTACTCCACCCCGTCAGGTACTTTATATGGCATAAAGAAAACATTTAAACCGTATCTCATCCCCCCCCCAAAAAAAAAAAAAAAAGTCTGGAGGGTTTCAGCTCTCATTTCCCTGGTCTCACTTTTTGCATTTTCTTTTAATACTCCATAAAAAAAAAATCTAAACTGAACTCTGGTTGCTATTAACAAGATTATATTTTTGATGTGTTGCAATGTTGTCTCTTCAAAAAAAAACAAAAAACTATTGATCGAAACCGCTTTCTGAAATGAAAAAATCCCAATGATGCGTTCTATCAACAGGTCTCTTACATGCCAGAAATTCTACAGGAGTCCATACAGCCCTATACATAGTTCAGAGGCACAGACCTCCAAAACCCTGCCTTTAGTTTTTGTTCACAGATGGCCAAGGACACGCCTGATGAGTCCAGGCACACTTATCAGATACTTGAGACACTTTACCGACTGACTAAACAGACTCATTTGGGACTGTATCAAATGGAACAAAAGAGAAGGTATGAGCCACCCACGCAGGAATTCCGACCTGTGGATACTTTGCAAGAGGATATTAATGACTGGCCACCATCTGTAAAGCCATGTAACATATTGCTCCAGCCTGGCGCCAGTATACATATAATAAAAGCCACAGTGACTGAATTACTATGAACGAAACTGGAAATTGTCATGTAACATGATATTTGTATATGCTTCTATAGAACACATCTTGCCCTGAAAGTCATACAAAAAATTCAGGCTGGTGTTTTCTTATGAAACATATGGACTGTTAGGAGGGGGTCTATGATCCAGAAACAATTGTTGCTCTCAGAACTACACATCGGTACAGATAGATGGTTAAATGATGCTCTTTTTTCACAGTGGAAGAAAAAGCTGAGCATGAGTTGCATCACATCACGTTTCGGCTCTACGTTGGAAAGATGAAGTAGAGGCCAATGTAGCCATTGACAGAAAAAAAGTCTAATTGTGACTCTATATGTTCCATTGTCCAATCATATATACTTTTGCGTGGAATAGACCAGCTTTGTGCATCGGATACATTTCGGAGGGACTGACCCTTAAGGCCCTATTACAGAAAGCTTTGTGTAATAAATGGAAACAATAAGCCGCCATTTTTCAATGGCTTTTAACATGTTAGCAACGATCTTCTGCAGCAGACTGTCGCTATCTTCTATGGGCTAACACCCCCCCCCCCACCCCAGCATGCTCTTACCCGCTCACTGTCTGTGCATATAATATCTCCGGCATTAAGCAGGGAATGAGGAGCAAGTGAGCGCTGGCATGACAGGTCGGCACTCACTTGCTCCTGCTGACCGCCCCGTGTACTAGGGGCTTTAGTCATATTGCAATGATGTCATGAGAGGTGATTCCACCCAAAATGCATCAGGCTGGTCGGCTACACAGTAACATAGGATATAATCACTGATGCTGCTTCCAGTCATGGCTGAAACTGTTTACTAAATAGAAATAAGCTGCAGATGTGGCCAAACTTTCCAATAAAAATTCCGTTAAGATTAGGCCCCTCTGGATGCTGATCTTTTGCAAGGGGGGAAGGGGAAGGGGGGGTTATATTGTTTACATGTGTGTTGTATGCTATAAGGATACTATTAATCCATCGTCATCTACTCTATACTTCACACTGTTTCAAGACCCCTGGAGCACCAAAGCAAAGGGATGGGCCCTAAATCCATAGTTTAAAATATTCTTGAAATGTTGAAGTTTTTATTCTGGCCACTCGTAATAATAAACTAACCTTCTGGTCAGTAGAGAAAACATCTCAGCAATTTCCTCCTTATCATCACAGACAGGATTATAGTTAAAGGTGACACCATTACATAGAGAAGATGGAATACACTAGACCAGGGGTACTCAACAACTTTTAGTGAAGGTCCACTTACCGGGGTCTATTGTCAGGTGAAGGTCCGAGCTGAACATCAGTAGGAAACGTGTTTTGTTACTTTGTCACAAACGTTCAACTATTTATATACAGAATTGCTGCTTATTAGCGGGAAAATTGGCATTTTTTTTTTCTCTCTCACCAGGCCTTTGATATTAGGTACAAAGGGGGTGACTGCCCTGGTAGTATATAGCCCCCCCTGTGCGCTCTCCTTCAGTAGTATATAGCCCCCTGTTGCTCCCCCAGTAGTATATAGCCCCCCTGTGCGCTCTCCCCCTGTAGTATATAGCCCCCTGTGAGCTCCCCCCAGTAGTATATAGCCTCCCCGTGCGCTCTCCCCCTGTAGAATATAGCCCCCTGTGAGCTCCCCCCAGTAGTATATAGCCCCCCTGTGTGCTATCCCCCTGTAGTATATAGCCCCCTGTGCGATGTCCCCCAGTAGTATATAGCCCAGTAGTATATAGCCCCCTGTGAGCTCCCACCAGTAGTATATAGCCCCCTCAGTAGTATATAGCCCCCTGTGAGGTCCCCCCTGTAGTATATAGCCCCCTGTGCGCTCCCCCCCAGTAGTATATAGCCCCCTCAGTAGTATATAGCCCCCTGTGAGGTCCCCCCTGTAGTATATAGCCCCCTGTGCGCTTCCCTCAGTAGTATATAGCCCCCCTGTGCGCTATCCCCCTGTAGTATATAGCCCCCTGTGCGATGTCCCCCAGTAGTATATAGCCCAGTAGTATATAGCCCCCTGTGAGCTCCCACCAGTAGTATATAGCCCCCTCAGTAGTATATAGCCCCCTGTGAGGTCCCCCCTGTAGTATATAGCCCCCTGTGCGCTCCCCCCCAGTAGTATATAGCCCCCTCAGTAGTATATAGCCCCCTGTGAGGTCCCCCCTGTAGTATATAGCCCCCTGTGCGCTTCCCTCAGTAGTATATAGCCCCCTCAGTAGTATATAGCCCCCTGTGAGGTCCCCCCTGTAGTATATAGTCCACCTGTGCGCTCCCCCCAGTAGTATATAGCCCCCTCAGTAGTATATAGCCCCCTGTGAGGTCCCCCCTGTAGTATATAGCCCCCTGTGCGCTCCCCCCAGTAGTATATAGCCCCCTCAGTAGTATATAGCCCCCTGTGAGGTCCCCCCTGTATTATATAGCCCCCTGTGAGGTCCCCCCTGTAGTATATAGCCCCCTGTGAGGTCCCCCCTGTAGTATATAGCCCCCTGTGCGCTCCCCCCAGTAGTATATAGCCCCCTAAGTAGTATATAGCCCCCTGTGAGGTCCCCCTTGTAGTATATAGTCCACCTGTGCGCTCCCCCCAGTAGTATATAGCCCCCTCAGTAGTATATAGCCCCCTGTGAGGTCCCCCCTGTAGTATATAGCCCCCTGTGCGCTCCCCCCAGTAGTATATAGCCCCCTCAGTAGTATATAGCCCCCTGTGAGGTCCCCCCTGTAGTATATAGCCCCCTGTGCGCTCCCCCCAGTAGTATATAGCCCCCTCAGTAGTATATAGCCCCCTGTGAGGTCCCCCCTGTATTATATAGCCCCCTGTGAGGTCCCCCCTGTAGTATATAGCCCCCTGTGAGGTCCCCCCTGTAGTATATAGCCCCCTGTGCGCTCCCCCCAGTAGTATATAGCCCCCTAAGTAGTATATAGCCCCCTGTGAGGTCCCCCCTGTAGTATATAGTCCACCTGTGCGCTCTCCCCTTGTAGATGCCCCCCAGACAGAAAAAAAAAAAATATCAAAAACAACTCACCTAGCACCTCGTTCCCCGCTGCGGCTGTCTTCTTCTCTTCCCGTCGGTCCGGCCCCCGGCTGATACGCGCTCTCTGGGGATGTCCCGGGGATTCCCCAGCAGAGCGCGCATCAGTGACCTCAGCGTACGCCGCCGGCCTGCACTTCCGGGAGCGTACACTGAGGTCTGTGGTGCGCGCTCTGCTGGGGAATCCCCGGGACATCCCCAGAGAGCGCGTATCAGCCGGGGGCCGGACCGACACTGCCCCCAGCCCCACAGGCATACTGACATCTAAGGACAGTACGCCTATGGGGCGGGAGGCAGTGCGGTGGGGAGCGGGACCTCTTAACTCCCGGGACGGACAGGATCCGGGGCGGTTAGGAGGTCTGACCAGGGGTCCGGACAGCTGGCCTCCGCGGTCCGGGTTCGGACCGCGGTCCGCCAGTTGAGGACCCCTGCACTAGACACTCACTATAGTGATTGTCAAATCTCACCATTAGAGATGAGCGAATTGCTCATGTAAACAAAGCAAAGCAATTCATTTAATCTGCACTCCTCTTACCAAACAATGGGCCTTTCAGCACTGTTCCGCTCCCTGCTGCGCCACCAGGGTGCCGGGGAAAAGCTGGATCCAATCCTGGGAAACAATTGGATCCAGCTTTTCTAGGCATTCTGGGAGGAGTAGCAGGGAGCAGAGCAGCACTGAAAGGCCGGTGGCTTGATAAGCGGAGAGCAGATCAAACGAAGCTTGAATGATTTGCTCTTCTCTACCCACCATACTTGCCTCTCTGAACAATAATCTCTGCACAGGTCAAAGAGCATGTCTAGAAAACTCTCCTACAGAAGTCAGTGGGTTAGCTCAAGTCTATTATTTTCTATGTCCATGGGGTAAATAAAGTATGTCTCTAAATGTTGTGCAGAACGCTCAGAATATATAAAACAGGGAGGAGGGAGATGCAGCTGCAGTTGCAGTTTCTTACTTAACATTTCAGTAAAAAAAAAAACAATAGGGCAGGAAGAGTAGCATGGGGATACCAGACTGGCTCAGAAAATATAGCACATCTTATATTGAACCACAGAGTACCGGCTATGCAATTGGGGAACAAGAACACGTACATTAGCAGCATTCAGAGAAAAAAATGCACCCAACATAGGAGCATCTTCAAGGGATGTTTCCACCTTAACGCATCGTTGGGATGTCATGGATAAGTCAGATGTGAAATCAATGCTGTGTGTGTGGATTTGTTTTGGTAGTAGATACTTGGTGGAGGCCAGATGTAAAGCAATCGTGTGCCCATTAACTAGGTAATTGTTTTTTCGCACATGTGTTAATGCAGCTACAACAACACAGGGATGGCAGTCCCTTTTACTGAAATTTTTAAATAAATAATTTATCACATTTTTAAATTTTTAAATATTAATCACAAAAATAAAATTAGAACTAAAAGGTTAGAAAATTATTATAGGCAAGAAAATAAATAAATGGCAAAGAATAGAGTTTAAAATTAATGTTGGCCTGACCACCATGGGTTCCGCTTCCCTAACCCACAGGGATCGGCTACTGATGCAGAAGAAATGTGCGATTACATGGTGGCTATTCAAACGAATCACCATCATCCATCTTACGTATTGGAGGCCTATGTAAAATAATGACAGAACCACTGGAAATATCCCCTTCCAGTTTCTCTTCTTATTGAATTCTGTGTCCACCTTATGTATATATCGGGCAGCATTAGACAGACACACACAGCAGTTGCCTATACTACAGATTGATCCATCAACAACCAACTTAGGGTCCTATTACAGGGGATGAACACAGCCCTATCATTTTAGCAAACAAGCGGCGATGTGCTAGATTGGCACCCGTTTACTGGACCTATTAGATGGCCCCATAATCGGGCATCAAGGGCTGCATGGACATCGCTAGCAATGTCCATGCAGCCCTTACACAAATACCTGATACCTTACCTCTCCTGCTCTCCAGTGCTCCAAAGCTCACCGGTCCTGGCGGCAGCAGCGTCTGAGCGTCCTGTCAACAGGCCACTCAGCCAATCACAGGATGAGAGTTACCGATCAGCCGATGATCGTTTCATCAGCTGATCGTTGTTTCTATTACACGAAACGATAATCAGCCAAACCGGGACGCTCCGTGTAATAGGGCCCTTACTTTCTCTACCTGTCAGAGTAGAAACAGGTAATGTACAATTCCATTCTCCTCCCCTGACAAGCAGTCACTGTATTCACCTGCCCACAAACACTCTAATCTTGTCTGTCTTCACAAGTGATCATTTAGGGTGGGTTCACACTACGGAATTCTCGCGGATAAACTCCGCGGAATTCCGTCGGCTGTCCGCGCGCCTTTCCGCCGGCTCCATAGACACCATTCTATGAGCCGGCGTATTCCGCTACCCGCGGAAAGAAGTGACATGTCACTTATTTCGGCAGATAGCGGAAAACGCCGGCCCATAGAATGGTGTCTATGGAGCCTGCGGAAAGGTGCGCGGACATACTGCGGAATTCCGCAGACATTATCCGCGAGAATTCCGTAGTATGAACCCACCCTTATAGCGTAAAGATCAGAGGACTATTTTCTACACAGGTCAGGGTAAGATGGCAAGGGAACTGAGCTATGGCAACTAGGGGGCAGTGCTGCAAGTAGCTATAATGCTATGAACTAATGGCGGATGCAGATGCTTGAGGGTCAATGGGGAGAGAGAGTAAAGAGGCTAAAAACTAAAAATTAGACTGTGCTGTGTTCTAAAAATTAGATTAGAGCTGTGTTTTTTGCATTAAGTTAAAGAAATTAGCAGTTCAGATTTTTTTTCCTTTGTGGGATAACCTTTTTTAATAAATTCATAAAGGTACGACACAGAAAATAAAATGTTGACATGTAATAAATGAGTGATGAGTGGACTATTAGTAATTGGTTATCTATGGATTATAATGTATATTATATACATATATGATCAGATCAAGACTCTCATTGTTGTCCTGAATAAGATCTGGCTCAGAATTTAGAGTGTTAATTATATTACCAAGGCACGTGCGAGGCCTCGGCTCCCCATGGAGCAGTTTAATCTAGAGCCTTCCAGGCACAAAAGGAGAAAGGTTTAATGATTATTTTACAATGTCATTTTTTATTGATCATTGCTAAAAGCAAAATCAGAAGGCAAAAACCTGAGCATAAAGGATTTGCTTCTTCCTTGTGCTTTATACCCATACATGTACAGTTTATATGACCAATAAGGCAGAAGTGACTTCTCTTACACTTTAGTAACTAGGCCGCACTAGGAGCAAGCAATAAACTTTAAAAACATTAATAGAAAGTTAAGAAATGAATGGGGTCTTCCAGGACTGATGGGCCAACAGTATCATAGTGTGGATCTGACAAGACGACAGCAGCAGTGGTGGGGGAACAAGGAAGGCAAATATAATTTTTTTTAAGCCTGAACACAGTCAAATAGAAAAAAAAATGATCTGGAATCCCCCTTTAAAGTATGCCTCCACCTATAATATCACAACCAATGTGATGCTGGGTGAGGAACGATGCTACAGAAAGCGAAGCAAAGCTGCAGGGGCAACAATACAACCACCACAGGGTATGGTGCATGAGTCCTATATAACTCACTGTGACATGAAGTCGCTATACATCTATACTAGAGATGAGCGAACCGGGTTCGGGTTCGAGTCAACCCGAACGTTCGGTATTTGATTAGCTGGGGCTGCTAAACTTGGATAACGCTCTAAGGTTGTTTTGAAAACATGGATACAGCCAATGACTATATCCATGATTTCCACATAGCCTTAGGGCTTTATCCAAGTTCAGCAGCCACCGCTAATCAAATGCCGAACGATCGGGTTCGGATGGACTTGAGCATGCTCCAGGATCGCTCATCTCTAAACTATACATATAACTATAATGTACATAAATTTTAATTTAAATACAGATATACTCACTGTGAGCCTGACACACAAAATGACCTCACGTATCAAAGAAGAAAGCTCACAATGGGAATAACAGGATGAGAATGCATTATCAGGAGGCCTTCACCGGAGTATTTGGAAAGGTGATTAGTTTTTACGATACTTGCATTGTATTAATTTTATCTAAAAACACTTGACATTTGAGTCAATGTAGCATATAGAACATTTCACTGAGTGATACGAGTAAACACACAGCATTGTTTAATGTGAAAGAACAGAAGAGCGATGACTTCTTGATACTACTACATTAGTGTACACATTGTATTACGGATTACAGAACGTTTTTTCCTGAAACTTTTACTGGGGCCACTCACTCCCTGAAGCAGTGGTCCTCACAGTGATAACTAAACCTAACAGGGCTGCTCTATGCTACTCCCTGGGGATCATTCACATGCAGCTTGTCAGCCAAAATATATATAATTCAGCTACTATTATTTCATTTTGTTTCTTGTGTCCATGACAGGAACTGTCCCGACTAGTAGCAAGTCCCCATAGAAAACCTGACACGGACAGAGGTGGCAGCAGAGAGCACTGTCAGACTGAAAAGAATAAACCAGTAGCTGATGAGTACTTTTTTTTTAAGCTGTGTCAGTACTTTTTCAACAAAAATCAGGAGTGGAACTGACAGGGCAATATTATAATGGAAAGATTTGCACGGTTTCTGTGTTTTCAATCCACTGCTGGTTTTGGTGGAAAAAAAGACTGACCAAATGGCTGATGAAAATACTATTTTTGAACATAGCCTAAAAGAGGTTTCTGACACCAAAGGGATACGCTAGTGATTTTTTTTTTCCAACTTCTATGGGTCTGACACATGACCCAGTGTCGTACGACAAGTGTGCATGATTTAGACTAAAATGCTAAACTTTAAGTACTTCTTTAACTCTTTAAAAGAATATACACATTTACTCCAAGACAACTGTAAACTACTAGAAGACCCAACAAGGTGGTGTAACCAACCATTCTTCTATTAGTCAACCATAAAAATGCAGCACTGGTTACATCTATCTATCCTTTCAAGCAGATTTTGCTGTTAGGGTGGGTTCACATTGAGGAATTCTCGCGGATAATATCTGCGGAATTCCGTCGCCTGTCCGCGCGCACGGCCACGCGCCTTTCCGCCGGCTCCATAGACATTATTCTATGGGCCGGCGTATTCCACTAACCGCCGAAAGAAGTGACATGTCACTTCTTTCGGTGGATAGCGAAATACGCCGGCCCATAGAATGGTGTCTATGGAGCCGGCGGAAAGGCGCGCGGCCATGTGCGCGGACAGCCGACGGAATTCCGCAGAGTTTATCCACGAGAATTCTGTAGTGTGAATCCACCTTTAGGGTTTGTTCACACTGAGCAAATGGGGTGGAATTCAGGTGGAATTTCAAAATATGCTTAAAAATAAGGGTATGTTCACACTGAGCAAATGGGGCGGAACTCTCCACAGCAGAACCCCGCCTGTTTCAGTGTCAGATGGTGTCTCTATGGGAGGGCTTGCGCACCATCACTCTCCACTCAAAGAATTGACATGCCAATTCTTTGAGCGAAGGTGCCTTCCCATAGAGACGCGGCCTGAAATGGAAGCAGGCGGGGTTCTGCTGCGGAGAGTTCCGCCCTATTTGCTCAGTGTGAACATACCCTTAATTTTAAGCATATTTTGAAATTCCACTTGAATTCCGCCCCATTTGCTCAGTGTGAACATACCCTTAATTGTAAGCATATGTTGAAATTCCACCTGTAAAATATGTACAGAGCAATATCCTATTGTGTTCATTGGGATTTCTGCTCTGTTGTTCACGCAGTGAAATTTATGTGCGAAATGTTCCACCATGGAACTGCTTTTTAAAGGGGTTATCCAGCACTACAAAAACATGGCCACTTTTCCCCCTACTGTTGTCTCCAGTTCAGGTGTGGTTTGCAATTAAGCTCCATTTACTTCAATGGAACTGAGTTTCAAAACCCCACCCAATCTGGAGACAAGAGAGGGGGAAAGTGGCCATGTTTTTGTAGCGCTGGATAACCCCTTTAATTCCGCTAAAGAAAGTCATTGGGGTTTTGAATTAGAACTTTCCACTTGAATTCTATGCCAACTCAAGATAAGGAAACTTTCCTCAGAAAAATGTCCTCTTTAATTCCTAGCCTATGCTTCAGTGTGAACATACCCTTGCCACGCACAGTTCATGCCCTTTTAATTGCAATACATTGAGGGCGTTAGAAAAAGTTATATAGATTTGTAATTTACTCCTACATTTATTAGCTGCTGTATGTCCTGCAGGAAATGTTGTTTTATTTTCAGTCTGACACAGTGCTCTCTGCTGACATATCTGTCTCGGTTTTCTATGAATCCCCATAGAAAACCTCTCCTGCTCTGGACAATTCCTGTCTCGGCCAGAGATGTCAGCAGAGAGCACTGTGTCGGACTGAAAATAAAACATTTCTTGCAGGACATACAGCAGCTAATACATATGGGAAGACTTTAGATTTTTTTATAGAAGTAAATTACAAATCTATATAAAACTTTCTGACACCAGTTGATTTGAAAGAAAAAAAAAAAAAAAAGACTTTCGCTGGACAACCCTTTTAAATAGCTCCAACTACAGATAAAGCGCACAACACTTTGCAGTTTCTGATAAATTTATACAAGGCACGACAACCAAATGCCCTTTTTATAATAATATTGGCGACATTATGATGCAAATGGGACTTATCGGCTCCTGGAATTTCTATTCTCCATGTTGACATTTACAGACGCCACTTTTATGACGCACAATGCTCGGGATTCTCATCCACATAAAAAAATTTCAGTGTCGCACATAGCAGAACTTGATGATCCCATCTGTCAGACAATATTACCCGTTATTACGATGTACTTATACAAGCCGCTACAGTGAACTTTTTGACCCGCTCTTTCGAAAACTTTGGGAACAATGACTAGCTTTGGATACTTACAACATATACAGCACCTGAGAGAGATTACATGTTAGCGGCTTCTATTGTCTATGTTTATAGTTAAACAGTATTATCTAGATCCAGGCACCCTCTGAGCATACTTCACCCGCACTCTGCACAAAACCTTTTGTCCACGTATAACAATATTGTGTGGCGCTCGAGAATGGAAATGGCTTTTAATAATTCAGTTCCATATGTTCTGACATTTTAGTAGTATGGAGTGTTCTAAAGTGTTCAGACCACGGCGTTAAAGGCCTTGACTCTTGTGGTCTTGCGTGAATTTGGACCTTGAAATGGTAGCAACGCATGCATCTTTCTCCGTAGGCAAACTTTTGAAAAATTTAACTTTATTTATAACTCTCTCTGCCTGGTGATACAATATACGGAGTCTAATGTTGCATGACATGAAGGGTCCCACAATTCTGATTCTGTAAAATAGGCCGGCGGCAAGATGTTACATTGTGGAAGTACAGTATGGTGAAATAGATGTCTATAAGTACTGTACAAAGTGATGTGTATGAGATAGTTATCAACAGTGATGTGTACAATTCCCTAAAAAGGAAAAAAACTCTATGGCCATGTTCACACATTGTGGAACAATTCTATGGTAAAGATCAGCCAAGGGACATCTCAGCATAATTAGTATTAGCGTATGTTTACACAACGGAAACTGTGAGGAATTTCAAGCGGGGTTCACACCGCGGACTCCACTTGAAGTTCTGCCTTTGATTAAATTGGATTTCTCATGCTCAACCCCTGTCTGCCCCAAAAAATTGACATGTCAATTCTTTGGGTGAATGGCGGATGGAGCTTGAGAAATCCCATTGAATCAATGGGACTAGCAGAATTTCCTGCAGCGTGAACCCCGCTTGAAATTCCTCACCGATGAACATGCCCTGAGTCAACATTCCCTATCCGTAAATATACATAAAATCCATAAAAATTATATTTCTTTAAGGTAGTTTTTTTAAATATCCAATGTGGCCACCTCAACAACCACCACATGGTTTGTCAATTGGTTTTTACAGTTACCTAGGTAAAAGGGTTTTTTTGGAATACGGTGACTTTAATCCCATTAAGCAGAATGAGAGGAACTAAAGAGGTATACCAATATCAGAAAACAGTTTTTAAATAAATATATCACCCCAAGATTAAGATTACTTATTAATAAAGTGTTATCACTTATACTACTAGCTTTAGCATTTTGCTCGATTGACCCCTGAAAACACAACAATCACTTGAATATGCAAAAAAGGGGTCCGTGGAGCCTCAGTTACGAGTCTCAAAACACGGGATATCCCTCTCTCCAGAGAAGGAAGCCCGTTGCCAAGGGGTGCCTCCTAGGGGGGAGAGCACCAAACCACCCTGATACGTAGTCCCTCAGGTCCTCACTCTGTTGCGAGCTTTGGGACCTAAATAGGGAAACACCAGGGTGGCCCCTGTAAGTCAAACAGTATAACGACATAAAAGACAAGGGTTACCAAGGCTAGGCATCCATCCACAGACTGCAGGAAATGAAAAAATGAAATTACACAACGTGTATTGTCTCCAGCTCTTCCCCTTCTCCTGAGACAACACATCATCTGCTGCTTGATTGGATCTCAACTCTGAGCTCTAGATCTGCCTTCTGATGTCATACCCTCTCCCTGTCTTATACATACATATCTTTATTGGTACATTTAGAGAAATATGGAATGTGTTTACAGCATGCTACCTTATGCTGAACAATGCCACAGGCAAAAGAGCAGAGAGGGAGTGATACAGCAGCCAAAATCTTTTCATTTCAAATCAACTGCTTTCAGTAAGTAATATAGATTAGTAATTTACTTTAAATCTTCCCATACACATCAACTGCTGTATGTTTTCTTTCCAGCCTGACACAGTGCTCTCTGCTGACATCTCTGTAGCAAATTCCCATAGAAAACCTCTCCTGCTCTGGACAGTTCCTGTCTCGGACAGGGGTGGCAGCAGAGAGCACTGTGTCAGATTGAAAAGAAAAACATTTCCTGCAGGACATACAGCAGACTTGAGATTTTTAAATAGAAGTAAATCACAAATCTATGTAATTCTCTGAAATCAGTTGATTTGAAAGAAAAAGATTTTCGCTGGATAACCCCTCTAAGGGAAGCAGATAAGTTCATAAAGTTTTGAAGTCTGGTCTTCAAGGGGTTATTTCTATATGAGTCATTTTTCCATACCTCCCGAGTGTCTCTCTTTTGGAGGGACAGTCCCTACTTTTGAACCACGTCCCTCTGTCCCTCTCTGCCGCTTACATGTCCCTTTTTTAACCTAGGAATTGGATTTGCATTAATAAATTTTCTATGTTGCTCTAGAAAGTGTCTGGTTTCTTCCTGTATATTAGACCCACACTTGCATATTCTCCCATCATGTGGTGCAAGTTGGATCCTAAGATTTGCAGATATCAATGTAACTAAAAGCATCGATCTGCAGCCGATCCTGTATGTGGGATTGCATCCTTGAATTAAAAAGAAATGTCCCTCTTTGGCCGTCCAAAAAGTTGGGAGGTATGATTTTTATACAGAATAGGGAATATCAGTGGGGGGGGGGGGGGCACACCTGTTCTGTCAGTCAGACCCCCACTTTCTGAAACTAGTTGATTTGGAAGAGAAACATTTTCGCTGGATAACCCCTTTAAAGTCTTGTAATCTCTGCCTCCATTACCTACAGTATTAGGCGTTCTAGCGGGCCAAGCACTTGCCTTTTGGGACTAGTGGTATCACATGCCAACCATTCAAAAGAACGTCCATCAATATAGTCAGTGAAAGCAACTGACTGCACTACCTCTGCTCTCTGGATCAAACAGCGCCCCCTCTACAATCTACTAACATAGGGTATATGTAATGAGAAATCCCCTCTAAACGCTTGCTTACGGTAGGTTTTCATACGTTAGTCATCGGTTACTCCCAGCGAGACAGCGGCACCAAGAGAATACAAACAGCAGTTCTGGTATTGCCATTAACATACCACAGTCGTCATAATTGTCATGCAAGCGCCAGACCAGCTCCTTACCAATAGTCTAAAATGGTCATCCCAGTAAGACCACCACTAAGTGTGACGTTAGCATGAAAATAAGTCATTGTCACATCTGCCTGTGACTGACGGGAGATACTCAGCACTAAGTGACGGATTAGTTTCCTCCTGCCAGAAAAATGATTGATGACTAGCAGGGAATGGAGACCCCGCTGAGTGATTCTCACATGTCACATAATTGACACAGGGATCACCATTCTTTACTCCTTCCATTATTTCATTAGCACCCTGACCCAGAATGCAAAGTCACACAACTGTACAGGGACGACAAATCGTGGTACTCACAGATTCATTAGCAGCTAATTGCCGAATATCAGGCCCTGGGTGATGCTGGCACACACCTCCCCTATACATTGCATACATCTGGGGGAATCATAGCACATTACCTAAAATTACCCTGAGCGTGGAAAATACTTAGATTGAGTGTTTTTCGTGCAATCACAGAGTCTATTGAAACACATTGAAAGGCAATGCAACATAATAGGAATTCACAGTTTAGTCCAACATTAAAATGTAACTAGGTGCTTAAAGGAAACCATTCAGGGCACATATTGGTATATAGCTAAACCTTCTACCTAAGGGTAGGTTCACACTACAGAATCTGCATGGATAAGTTCCGGGGGATTCCGGTGGTGCCATAGACACCATTCTATGGCCGGGCATACTCCGCGTTCCGCCAAAAGAACTGACATGTCTATTCTTTCGGCGGACAGCGGAATAAAATGGTGTCTATGGAGCTGGCGGATATGCTCGCCGCCATGAACTAGTACGAGCCACGGAATCCGCCATAAGTTATCCGCGCAGACTCAGTAATGAGAATTCAGTACACACTACGGAATACGCACAGAGGCGCAAATTCCACCACCTGCCTAAAGAAGTCAATTCTTTGGGCAGACGGCGGAATTCACCGGCAAATATTACCGAGTTTATGGGACAGTAGCAACTTCAAGCGCAGGCCGCTTGGCTTGAAGTCTCTGCGTGTATTCCGTAGTGTGCACATACCCTAATACAGTCACTCCTAACATATATTTTATCAATGCACCCAGGGCAGCTATCAGCCAAAAACATACTTCTATTATGTCCCCCGCCATATGCAAATGATGTTCAACTAGTCATCTGGGCGTTCTTCTTCTTCTTCCAAGCAGTAACAGTGGGTGGATTGTAACCCATTGTAATCACGCTTCTCTGGGTGTGATTCAAACGCCACTGGAGCTAATACAGGGCGACAGAGAGGAGCAAATGAGCGCTGTCAGTGCTCGATTGCTCCTCGTTCCGCGCTCACTGATGCCGCTATTCCACAGAGCAACGATAGCAGATCGCTACTATATTAGTCGTTTGTCTTTCAACACGTTGAAAGACAAATGACTGCAACGATCAGCCGACATCGTTCATGTCGGCTGATAGTTGCCTTCAATTACACAGGACAATTATCGGTCGAATACGGCCGATAATTGTTTCGTGTAATAGGGCCTTAAGCTATGGGCTGCCTTTCTGTGACGTACTCTATTCACTTTAAAAGAACTGTGCTGCAATACCACACCCAAACTGTGGACAAGGATAGCGCTTTTTCGGCAAAAATGCCTGTTTTCTTACTTGCTCAATGGACAAGAAAACAGCATGCAACTAATCAGTAGAAAACAAGCAGATGGCAAGCAACAACTTTGAGACACCCAGAGGGCACAGCAAGCAAGCAGTGTAGAAGCTGCTCTGCTTGTTTGTCACTCAGTCTCCACTTATTCTCTGCACGCAATATGTGCACACCCCTGATTGTCCTCTGCTTGCTTGGCACATGCTTGCTGCATGTCCTCTGCTCACTTGTTGCCCAGTCACTGCCCTCCTGCGCTGGGGGTCATGCACTCAATGTGTACTTGGTAGCCAAGCAGAAATGCGCTCCCTGTTGGCTTGTTGTGCACTCGCCCATTGCTCACTTGTTTCTTAGTTATCGCCCATCCTCTGCTTGCCCTTCTACTTTCCCATTTGCTGCTTGTTCGTCACTCGGTTATTGCTTGCTTAATGCTCACTTCTCGCCCTGCTTGCCTGTCAATCTGTGGAATAATGTCACTTGCATGTCAATGGCTTGCATGTCACCCAGTTGATGTGTACTCCCTGCACACTTGTTGCTAGATCCCACCCTGCTCTCATTGCTTGCTTGATGCTTGTTTACTGCCCCCTTGGTATCCATTCCTCGCTTGCCAGTCAATCTGTGGATTAGCACTCCCTGCTCACTTGATCCCTGTCTGTCATTATTGCTTTTCAAATCCTGCAGATACCCTATTTCTAGGTATGAATTTTGTTCCAGCCGCAAAAATAAAAGCAAAAAATCTGTTGTGTGTGAACATATGCAGGCTCGGGTGACTTTTGGCAGAATGTTGGGGAGGAAGAAAGACGGAGGGGGAGGAAGAAAGACGTAACATGCTGTCACCTTTCCCACTGCAGTGCCGGTATGCCCCAGCTTCGCTATCCACAGATGCTTCTCGGTGGGGACCTGGGATGTAATGTGTCAGGCCCACTCAGCGGCCGAGACGGGGCACCGCAACAGCCGCTGACTAGCTGAGCAGGCCTGGCATCTCACGTCCCAGAGCCCCACTCCAGCCCAGAAGTGTCTGGGACCGGGGGGCCTGGGGCTGTGGGATACCGGCATCAGCGATGCAGGGGGGGAGGTGAGAGCATGTTACATCTTACATCCTCCCCCTTCCCAGCAAGGGCAAAAACCTACAGCAAGTGGGGCATGCAATGTTGCAGATACTCCTAGCAGCATTGTGCAGAATTTGGTAAAATGCAATGGAACTTTGTTTCAGCTCCAGGCTTTTATCAGCATGTGCACAGCTTAGAGTCCCTGAGTATGATTGGCAACGCAGCGCCAGGCATTAAGGGGCTGGGTATACTCAGTAATTTGGGGTTATGACACTATGGTATTTTAATTATACTGAATATTATGCAAGATGAAAAGAGACTAGAGATGAGGGAACCTGGAGCATGCTCGAGTCCATCCGAACCCGAACTTTCGGCATTTGATTAGCGGTGGCTGCTGAAGTTGGATAAAGCCCTAAGGCTATGTGGAAAACATGGATATAGTCATTGGCTGTATCCATGTTTTCCAGACAATCTTAGAGCTTTATCCAAGTTCAGCAGCCCCCGCTAATCAAATGACGAACGTTCGGGTTCGGATGGACTTGAACCCGAACCCGGTTCGCTCATCTCTAAAAGAAACGCTACAGCATGTTCAGCTTCCAAAGACAATAATTCTCAATGGGAGAGGTCAAAAAAATAAACCAAGCAACAAGTCAAGTACTAAAACAAATTTGAAAAAAACAAAAACAGATGAACAAAAAAAACAATCTCAAATACAAATGCATAAGGCAAACGTCTAGATAAAAACTAATGATGTTCAAGAGTCAAGAACAGGAGAAATGTAACAGTATAAGTCGACATAGTTAAATCTAACCCAATACTGCCATCTGTGGTTGGTTTATGGAGAACCAGGTAGTGAAAAGAAACGAAAGTACAAGAAGATTAACTTACAAAAAACGTTTTCTACGTTTAAGGTTACAGCCGCCGAAACAGTAAAGTCAGTAAAGTGAATGGAACCCCCTGCACTGTGCCCCTTTATATGCCAGCATTACTTTATTTTTTGACGGGATTCAAATGTACAGCTAGGAGGAACTGCATTGATGCTGCGAGGCGTTAGTACAACTATACATTGTGTTAACTGCAGATGTTAAGCTGGGACCAGTTTTAACCATGTAGCCTAATGTGAGTTAGTCGGTAGCCTTGGTAGACCCTTCGTCTGCAATGAAAAGTAGTTGTCAAACTCAAGAGAAGACTCATTTTCTTTGTAGAGGAATATCCATTAAAGGGATATTGCAAAGAAAAAACAAAAACAGTTTTCAAAGAAACTGGTTCTAGAAAGTTAGGCTAGGTTCACACTGCTTTTTTGCTGACCAATTAACGTTTATTAATTAAATTAATTAATTGCACCGTTCTATCCATGTGCAAAACGCAAAGATGGTACATTAGCTTTAAGGGGGGCGGGGGGAGTGCATGCTGCACTGCATGATCCATTTCCCGTTGACTTACATCATAAAAAATATGAGCAACTTTTTTTTGAAGTACACATAAACATGGTTGCCCACATTTTTCTTTACATTTAAAGGGATTGGCCACTTTAAAGTAAAATAGTTCAGTGTACAGTGTTAGTAGGTGTACTCACTGCCCTTACTGACAGCAGCTCCCTATGTACCTCAGAGCTAAAATCAGACTCCTCCGAGCTGTGTTGTCCTGCTCTGTGTTGATTCTGTCCACAAGATGGCCGACATGGAGGAGCATGTGATCAAGCTCTGCTCCCAGTAAACTCCATATGCATATACAGGCTCAATGATGGACACTGGGGGTGGGGCATGGTCACATGCTCCTCCATGTCGGCCATCTTATGGACAGACTCAACACAGAGCAGGACAGCACAGCTCGGAGGAGGGGAGTCTGATTTTAGCTCTATGAGATACATAGGGAGCTGCTGTCAGTAAGTACACCTACTAATACTGCGCACTGAACAATTTTACTATAAAGTGGCCAACCCCTTTAAATTACACATATTGAAATATAAACCGTGAAATGGATGGGAAAACGCAGTGTGAACCTAGCCTTACAGATCTGCTAATTATAATTGTTTAAAAAAAACTGAGGTCATTCAGGAAGTGACGATAGTTCATTCCAGTCCAACACAGTGCTCCCTGCTGCCACCTCTGTCCATGTCAGTTACACTTGTTCTCACATCCCGTATTTTGCGGACACTACGAACGGGGAAGGCTTGTAATGGTGAGTTTCGCCGCCCAACATGATGTATCAATATCATGCTGGGGTGGGAAAACTGTTTAAATCTCTGTGGCTGCTTCATTACTGTGCCGTGGAGATTTCAACAGTTTCCCTGCTCCTGACATGATATTCATACATAATGCCAGGCCGGGAAACTCTCCTGGGGCGTAGCTAGGATTCATGGGGCCTTATAGCAAAAAAACTGTATGGGGCCCCCCTCTTGTGGCCAGAGGCAGAATCCTATGGTTATATACATAGGTGCAGGCGCAGACTACCTTTTGATTAACCCTTTATTTACTGCAGTGTGTAAGTGACCCAGTGTTCTCTTACATGCTGCAACACAAAAAAGGTTAATACAGAAGACAATAAGCTCTCTCCTTTGCTACTCCTGCACTGATAACCCCTGACCTCTGCAGGAACTCAGAGAACAGAGGTTATCAGAGTAGTCAGGCAGAGAGCTAATTGTCTTCTGTATTAACCCTTTTTTTGTGTTGCAGCATGTTAGAGAACACTGGGTCACTTACACACTGCAGTAAATAAGGGGTTAAGCAAAAGGACACAGGAGGCTCTTATCTTCCCTGGGCCCCCTCCCTCCACGGGCCCCATATCAACCACCTTCCTTGCCTCTATGGTAGCTTTGCCACTGAAACTCTCCATTACAGGGCTTCCCCATAGGTAAAATACGAGATGTGGGAACAAGCCCTTAGTGTTTCGCTAGGATAATTCAGAAATTGGGTGAAGAGGTTCACCTGCTGGGAACCCCACAATTTATAAAAAGCAATAGCCTCTACCGCTTCCCTTTTATCTGCTGTGATCACGCGGGCTGCAGTGACCACAGTTTTTATGGTGTGACCTAGAAATACACCATAACATCGTCAGATGTGAAAAAACTTTTAGAGGGGTCTATTTACAAAGACAAACCCCTTTCAAAAGGAGGGTACCATCCTTATGCCCTAGTAGAAAATATATCATGAGCCAAAGCGGAGCTCTGCAAGCTGTTCAATAGCAGTTCCCCATACTACTATCTAACAGCCAACTAAAACAGGTGGTGTCTTCATGAAAGAACTCCTTAATATCTCCCTTTTCTATATCTAGTGCAAAATAATTGAAGTTTGTGCCCACAGCCTATTGGTTGTTACTAGGCGAGATAAGCGAACTTCGAGCACAAATCTCGCCATTTGATTACCAGAGGCTGAATTTGGATGCAGCCCTAGGGAGTCCGGGAAAACATGGATACAGACTATAGTCTATGGCTGTATCCATGTTTCCCAGGCAGCCTCAGGGCTGCATCCAACTTCTTTAGCCACCGGTAATCAAACCATGGGCGTAACTACCACTGAAGCTGCCATAGCGGCTGCTATGGGGCCCGCCACATCAGGGGGCCCGGTAGCCCACTTCTGCAATACACTGGGCCCTTTAAGCTGTCATAATTTGTAGCAGAAAACGGCCTCCTGGGCTCTGCAAATGTCCCTATTAACTGCAAGCACTCTTGACGAGTGCTTGCAGTTATGACTACACTTGATGGCTTAGTGGTCAGTGGGGGGTGGGGGCCCAATCAAAAGTTTGCTATGGGGCCTAGACATTTCTAGTTACGCCCCTGAATCAAACCCAAACAAGCCTGAAGTTCGCTCTTCTCTAGTTGTTACCAAACATCTATACAAGACACTATGGCTCTTTACACGGCAACATCTACATCCAGAAATGGATGATGGAAGTAAAGCCAAAAGAATGATCCAGTGACTGGTTATGCAGCAGGTGCACAATAATGCAGCCATGTTACAGGGTCCTTATTCAAATGTCGCTCTCGTTGATCGGTGCTCACATTAGGCAGCTGTCTGTTCTTGGACTACCACCCTTTGCTGGAACAGTCGGAACAGGGAGCTGGACAATTATGAAGAAATATAACAATCACATAAGATATCCAGACGGCAGATATCCAGAAAATTGCATTGAGAGTCGGGGGGAGGGAAAAAACTGGATAATGCTACCATAAATAGCGATCACCTACAGGCACAACACGCCGACACCACCACATCAATACTGACGGACCCTGCAGGCAAGTGTTGTTGGGAGAGAAAACAACAGATCTCTCTTTTTTAGTTCCAGCATCCTCAGGGGGAAACAGCAGGACTGAGGCTTCCTGATAAGGTGATTATTTCATTAAGCCTCCAGAAGAGGTGGATGGTGGAGCTTATCTGGGGTCATTAGCATAATGAACCAGACCGGGAGAACAACAGCTGCTGACTGTGATATAATGACTGCATTATATGCTCTGTAATGTAAAAGCTGCAGCAAAGTACAGTACAACACGTGTGGCCAGGGCTGGATAAAACCCTATTCACACACTGCGGTAATAATCAGCATGGATTTGTGGCCATGATGCAGGTTTCATCTAGATAGGTAGGAGAGAATACATCACGGTGTACAAATGTTTGCAAAAAAAAACAAAAAACCTTCCTGTGTTTTGAGTAAAAAAATACAAGCATTTTGCAAAGAACTGACTTTTTTTTTTTTTTGGCAATGGTCTGCCTTAGAGCCCTATTCCACCGGACGATTATCGTTCAGATTATCGTTAAATCATTTGATTCTAAACAATCGTTCGTTTGAAATGCAGTTAACGATTAACGACCGAACGAGAAATCGTTGATCGCTTTATAAGACCTGGACCTATTTTTATCGTTGCTCGTTCGCAAATCGTTCGCATTGAATAAGACGTCGTTCGGTCGTTCGCAATAGATACGAACGCAATAGTGAATAAATAACGAAGAAAAACAATCGCAATTACGATCATAAGTAACGATTATCGTTCCATGGAAATGAGTGAACGTTTTCAGGTCTTTCGCAATAGCGGTCGTTTGAAATCGTTAATTGTTAACGATTATGCAAACGATAATCGTTCGGTGGAATAGGGCCCTTAGACTAGCTTAGACTAGAGCAGGAATGGGGAACCTTCGGCACTCCAGCTACTGCAAAACTACAATTCCCATCATGACTGGACAGCCAAAGTGAAGCTTTGGTTGTCCAGGCATGATGGGAATTGTAGTTTTGCAACAGCTGGAGTGCCGAAGGCTGGACTAGACAGTCTTCAGAGTTATCAAACGGCCTGATACACGGTGATAAATCTGATGCATTTGAAGACCATTCACAAGATATTTTTGGTACGTCGAGCTATTATGTCCTTCATAGTTGCATATCGGCACTCGCTTGCTGTGCTAATCATGCCGTGTAATGCAGCCCTAATAAAGGACAGCATCAAGAGCAATCCCTAGACTGACTTAATGACTCAATTAGGCAAGCTGGGAGGTTAAAGGAATAGAGCATGCTGAAAGATCATTTCAACTTGGCCAATTATAATTGAGATTATAGGTGAAGAAGGGTGGGCCTGGATTTATAAGAACGTAAGAAAGGTCTCTGAAGGTCACCGTTTGGTGCAGTTCCAAATAATTTATCATATATATATATATATATATATATATATATATATATATATATATATATCACTCCAAAGTTTCTGTTTAAACTTAAAAAAGGGAGGTTGACAACTCCAACGCAGACACGAAGGGGCTGACTATCTGCATATTATTTGGACCATTGGGAGGGGGGGGTTGTAGGGTGGTTTACCAACAAATATTTCAAGGGGGTAACTTGTAATAGTTTGGATTGTGGCTTTAGGGAAAATTCCTCTTTTTTCCAATGGCTCAGCAGGGTGGGGGTTAAAGGGGAAGGCTTTGGGGGGTATAAATTTGGATCTGTGTATTTTTATACTTTTGAAGTGTTAATGTATTGTATGGCATTTATATAAGAATAATAACAAAAACTGACTCAATGACACCTCTCTTAGGGCCCTATTACACGGGACGATTATAGTTACAAAACACTGTTATTTAGTTCGAATTTAAACGATAATCATTCTGTGTAATTGCAGGCAACGTTTAGAAAAATCATTTGTGTGTCGTTGATCGTTGATTTAGATCTGAATCTAAAATTATCGTTAATCGGTCGCTGTAATTCCACATCCATTCGCTCAAGTTCAGCATTTGTTCACTAATCACTCAGTGTAATTGCACATTGTCCATTGTTTTGCTGGGATCAGATGGAGTAAATGATCGTAGTAACGATCGCAATAACGATGGTAGTAACGATCGTAACTAACGACCATCATTCCGTGTAATATGGTGAACGATTTCAGGTTAACGATTAACAATCTAGTTTGCGAACGTTTATCGTTAGTCGTTAAAAATCGCTCCGTGTAATAGGACCTGATCTTTGATCAAGAATTAAAGCGGATGTCTAAAATTCAATCAGATCCATTTAAATAGTAGAGAAAATACATAGGATTTTGAATATACTCACCATCCAAGTTACGAGCACACTCTCTACATTAAGGGGCAGTGACCTTGCATCCATAGTTACACATGAAGTGCGTTGTGCAATCACGGCCATAAGACACCATTTCAAGAGAAGCATTTAAATGCTAAGTATATTACTTTTTTATTTTCTGATTTTTTCCGATATGTAAATCTAGAGCACGCATGTCCAGTCCACGATATACTGAAGGAAAGGTAAAGCAGTTATGCAGGATTTGCTATCTTCCAATAACAGCCCCAGCCCCGTCCTCAGGTTGTGGCTGAAATTCCAACTTTGCGCCATGCACTTCATTGGGACCAAAAACAAACCACAGACGAGACAATGCTGCTCTAGGATAACACCATAAATAATACTGTCTAATCATGGAGAGAAAGCCATGATAATATGATGCATTTTTGTAAGAGACAGAATAATAATGTGAATACAGCCTTACCTAGACAGTTTCCAGAACTCAGTGCTTTGGTGTAATTTGTGACTCACATTGCTTTGGAAATTCCCCCCAGGTTATCTGGTTACAGCTTCTTCAAGGGACTGTTCCAGGAATGGTTGAGTCACTGGGGTCACTACACAAGACTCTGTAATCTCAATGACTAATTTTGTCTTTGTCTACCTCATGGCAAATATTAAAACTTGTCCATAGATGTATAGGAGGTTACTCTGCCCATACACATTAGATTAATGATGGCCGAGGATGTCCTGGCTCTTCCCTAATGGCAAATATTGGGGGGGATTGAGCGGGGCAGACAGTATACTTGATCAGTAGCCATTTTTCTCGATCCCCCCATAGGCACATACGCCAAGCTAGGCTGAGAATACATGTGTTTTTGATGGGAAGAAAGTCACTGGCAGACATACCTGGCAGCATTGCATTGCACCACCCAGGCTCCCTCTGGGCTACTGCATAGGTTTCTATAGGTGAGGTTATTGCAATAAGAGCGGCATATAAGGCTAGGTTCATATTACCGTTCAGCACCACAGAGTCGCTCAGTCCATTCAAGAACGAACACCAACTGAAGCAGACGGATATGCAAGAGATCCCACTGACGTCAATGAAGTTTGTCAGATTTCCTCCTAATGTCCATTTATTTTGCAGGATTTGAGCTGACAAATTATTACTGTTTGCAAGTTTTTTTTATGTGCTCAGATCCCTAAAATAATGAAACTACCAGCAGAAGTTAAAAGGGGTTATCCAGCGAAAATCTTTTTCTTTTAGATCAACTGGTTTCTGAAAGTTATATAGATTTGTAATTTACTTCTATTTAAAGTCATCCCATACTTATCAGCTGCTGTATGTCCTGCAGGAAATGTTGTTTTCTTTTCAGCCTGACACAGTGCTCTCTGCTGACATCTCTGTCCGAGACAGGAACTGTCCATAGAAAACCTCTCCTGCTCTGGACAGTTCCTGTCTCGGCCAGAGATGGCAGCAGAGAGCACTGAGTCAGACTGGAAAGAAAGCAACATTTTCTGCAGGACATACAGCAGCTGACAGGTATGGGAATACTTGAGATTTTTAAATAGAAGTAAATTACAAATCTAAATAACTTTCTGAAACCAGTTAATGTGAAAGACAAGGATTTTTGCTGGACAACCCCCTTAAGGTTTATGGGTCGCACAAGATATCGACTGCGGTTAGTGATCCAAGCTCATGGGATGGAGGGGGGGGGGGGGGGGGCGATTACTCGACATGATGCTCAGGCTCCACATACAGAGGCTGCCTTGTGAGACTATAAGTATTTTTTGGAACCCCTACTTTTTTCCCTCTGTATTATCATTCACACAGTAAAGTGAATGGAGACTATCTCTGCAGAGTATTGCTCCTAAACCATAGCTGCAGCTTATACAGTAAATGCCAAATGGTCTGCTATCTGGCCCTTTCATGGTGGGAGGCATCCCCTTATAATGAGGATACGGTATATCCCATAATTGACTGTGGGATAATTATTATTATTCCCTGTGTCAGTACATGGTATGACGCATGAACAGAATACAGTAGTACTTCTGACAAAAGTTCGAATTTTAGGAGATGATGAAATAAGATACTTATTATATGATTGTAGTGTGTGTGTATATATATATATATATATATATATATATATATATATAATCAGTGTATGTGTTTTTATGTAAAGGCAAAGAATTGGTAACGGAATACCATATACTGAACACTAAACGTCAATGTCAGGTGTAAAATAGTAAAGTAAAATAAAAAAAAAATAAAAAAGCACAAAATAAATAAAACATGTATAAACCAAATGCAGTTGGTGTGATTTGCCCCTAGTGAGTGCCTGATCCCTTGTCCCACTCCCATTCAATGGCTTCAGCTAATTGCTCCAGAATCTCTCCAAGTTCAAAAGTTCACCTTTTACGACATCCACAAAGCTTTGCACACATTACCAATAAAAAAACATCTCCTTTACAAACAACCAGGGGAAAGTATCTCAATGAACAAGGGAAAAAAAAAAAAGTCCGAAAGGGATATCCCCTGTGACAGAGTCCAGCAGGGCAGAACTGATGCAACTATTAGGGGGTGCGGAGGCAGTGACCTCACTATAGAAAGGACAGTCCTAGAAGACAGGCAGCGCTTCCTGTGCAGTGCCAGGAATCCATCAATCACCTCCAAGACCTCCTATTTATGTTATCAAACTCATCCCATTCCAACATGCAGAATAGGATGATAGAAACAGAAGGCTATCCCAATGATATAATAAATAAATCATCTATATCACACATACATTCAGGTATTTCAGTCTACATACCATAGAGAAGAGCAATAAAACAAATAAATAAGTATACAAAATGACACAGATTAATAAAAATATAGAATAATATATGTATTTAATATAATATAGGTACAAAAAGTTATATACTGTGTTAGGCTGGGTTTCTGCAGTCCATTTTTACATGGTTACTATTAATGTACACAAAAACATGGTCAACCATTGTTGTGCGTATGCTTAAAAAAAAAAAACGCATCCTTTTTTTTATAACGGAAGTCAATGGAAAAACGGATTGCACACGGTCGCATTCGTCTTTTTTTTTTTCTTTCTAATAATACATATTAGGTAAACGGACTGCAAAAATGAAGTGTGAACACAGCCTCATGCGTGTACCCCGTAATATACATATAGCACTCGTACTGTGAAAACTGTGTACGACCCCCGAAAATTTCTTGGGGGGGGGGGGGGCTTCTAAAAGAAAGTGGCAACTATGCATAATTGTATGATGGGCTCAAAATTCACTGCAGAAAATCTAGTCTGGATAGGTGGGTGGTCTTCACAATATTATTTCACATAATATTTTTCATATCATAATGTATATAAAAAAAAAAAAGGTCAAAATTATTCATGACATGAAGTGTGTTTGTGTGTGTATATATATATATATATATATATATATATATATATATATAAAATGTGTGTGTGTAAATACAATACATTAAACATTTGTAATAAATGCATTAATCTGTAGAACTAACATGTTTATATGGCTATAATTACATATGCTTGGATACAAAGAGCAAACATAACAGTGTATGGTCAATGATTACACTGTGATGATACATGCAAAGTTTTTTTTTTCACCGATTAAATCGCCCCAAATGAGAATTTTATAACCAATTCATCAAATATTAAAATCTAAATTGTTTTTTTCAGCATCACTAAGGGGAAATTTATTCTTAATGTTCTAAACGAATATGCAAATACAGAAGTGAACTAAACAATAACATCCCATTATGTGATTTCTGGTAAATATCCAGATACTGAGCTATGTAGTGACTATTTGCTCATAGTCAATCGTACAATGAAGGGCAGGTTCAATGTGGAGACAACAGAATTGGGTTAGATTTTCATTTCCTAAATACATGAGGACCCTGAAAACTGAACTGCACCTGGCACAAACACCCCCTTACTCTGATGGGAAATACCTCCTCCAGCTCCTTACTACTGACATGGTAAAACTCCTGACCTCCAAAAACCTAATTAAAAAAATATAGGTTTTCCCCTAAATACACGCTATTAAGCCCCTTCCTCTACATTGTATTGGAGTATTTTTACATTTTCATAGAAATAAACAACAACAACAAAAAAGGAGTAGTTTT
The DNA here is from genome assembly GCF_027789765.1 of Dendropsophus ebraccatus. NCBI lineage: Eukaryota > Metazoa > Chordata > Amphibia > Anura > Hylidae > Dendropsophus > Dendropsophus ebraccatus. Next base: position 29,045,524 of record NC_091463.1, read on the forward strand.
TCTATGACAATATTCCCCAGCCTGGGCTCTTCAGCTGTTACAGAACTACAACTCCCATCATCCTCTGATACAAGACTACAGTTCTCATCATACCGCCATCAGCTGCCCTGTGCACAGTCACTGCTAGAACAATCCCCCCTTGCATTCAAAAAGTCTGTTTTTTTTAATTTTATAAGAAATTTTTATGAATAATAGGGAAATTTTTTTTATTCCATTTCACATAAGTGTATTACTTTCCACTAACAAAGTCAAGCACCATGACAACTCTAAATAAGTATGCCAAAGAAACTGGAACTCTCAATATCCGCTATGTTTGTTGGGTTTTTTACTTCATTTTCCTGGGATGACCGCTGATGGTTCAGGGGCGTGGTCAGCCAACCTCTATATAAAGTGATAGGAACTTTTAGGAGATCATGGCTAATACTGAAAGACAGGATTTGTGTGCCTGTACTTTACCCCATAAGGGTGTGTTCACACCTACAGGATCCGCAGCAGATTTGATGCTGTGTTCAGTAATTTAAATGAAATCAGCAGCGGATCTGGTAAGTGTGAATGTACTCTAAAGGTAAATAGGACTAAATACACCTATTAAATGCAACTGAGCTTGTAAATAAAATCTATTTTTTTTTTTTTTTTTTTAAAGAAAAATATCTAAAAATTGAGAACATTCTAAGACTATATATTTTTTTATATTCAAGGCATATTCATAAAATTAAATGAAAAAAATATAAAATAAAAGAAATTAAGAAAAATCTGAGAATGAACACATATATGTATACACACACTATTGATTTTGTCCATTAAAAATCATATAAACACACTGCTTAGATCCATAAAATTGAACAAATAAAATGTTAAAAAACAAACAAATAAATCTAGAAAAACACTACGCACAACTAAGCTTGTGCATAAAATCTAGAATGGAAACATGAAACATTCTGGAAATGTACACACACATATTATACCATGTAACAATAATATACAATAGCACTATATATATATATATATATATATATATATATATATATATATATATATATATATTACTATATATATTTTTTCTCCTTTTAGCCTAGCCACCAGGTGCCCCCCGAGCATCACCTTGGCACTCCTCAGTTGTCAGTTCCCCCACAGCCTCCAGCATCCTCTCTACCTTCCCCAAATCCTCCCATGCCCTCTGCTGCCCCCCACCCCGGCATGCCATGCTCCCCTCTCCACACCCACTCGTGCCTCTCACCAGGGGCAGGCAGGAGCCCGGCTCCACTATTGTCCACATCCATGTCCCGCGGCGTGGAGGCTCCGAGGGAACCTCGTTTAGCAACAGCCGCTCAGCTGCTCCATCCTCTGGGTGCAGCCAGGCATCCCTGGCAGATGGGGGGCGTGTCTCCGGAGTGTGACATCAATACGTCGGGCGTGAGGCACGCTAAGCCTCTCGGGAAATGTAGTTTTACCTTCCGCGTGGCTACAACGGGCTGGTAGTGTATTCCTAAGAGCACAGCATCCTATTATGATAAGGAACAGTAACAACGAGTCTCATAAATAGTATGTGGGCTTGTGTGTGTATATATGTTTATGTATATAACAAAAAAGTCAAAATGATAAATTACTTAAAGGAGTATGCTCTATCTATAGGATAGCCAATAACATGCTAATCAGTGGGGGTCTGACTGACTGAAAGGAAAGATTATGATTAGGAATCATTCAGTCCAGGAATAATTTTGTCCCTGGTCTCAGAACAGGTGTGGCCCCCCTACTGATATTCCCTATTCTGTAAAGAAAAATCATACCTCCCAACTTTCTGGACGGCCAAAGAGGGACATTTCTTTTTAATTCACGGATGCAATCACACGTACAGGATCGGCTGCAGATTGATGCTTTTAGTTACATTGATATCTGCAGCAGATCCTGTATGTGTGACTGTATCCAGGGGCGTAACTACCACTATAGCAGCCATAGCAGCTGCTATGGGGCCCGCCGCATCAGGGGGCCCCATGGCCTGCTCCTGCAATACACTGGGCCCCCTGAGCCGTCATCATTTGCAGCATCGGATGGCCCTGCTGGTCTCCTGGGTTTTGCAAATGTCCCTTTAACTGCAAGCACTCCTGACCAGAGCTAGCAGTTATGTAGTTATGACTTCACTTGACCGTTTAGTGGTCAGTCGGGGGGGCCCAATCAAAAGTTTGCTATGGGGCCCAGCCATTTCTAGTTACGCCCCTGACTGTATCCTTAGGTCGTATTCACACATCAGTAACCCTGTCTGTAATTGCAGATACGCAAGTGCAGATGGTTACAAATGTGTTTCAGTAACTGGCCACATTTGCAGGGACCCCTGACATATAGGTCACACGGACACACATTGTCTCATTCATTTTTTTGCGGCACAGATCATGTCCCCAAAACATATCGGTAACACCTACAGATGTGTGTATGGGGCCATATGATCTGCATGTGTGATATGATGTGTGACAGCGGCCATAATGTCACATGATTCATCTGAATGTAACAATTCTTAGGATCCAACTTGCACCACATGATGGGAGAATCTGCAAGTTTGGGTCTAATATACAGTAGGAAACCAGACGCTTTCTAGAGCAACATAGAAAGCTTATTAATGCAAATCCAATTCCTAGGTTAAAAGAGGGACATGTAAGGGGCAGAGGGACGTGGGTCAAAAGTAGGGCCTGTCCCTCTAAAAGAAAGACAATCGGGAGGTATGGAAAAATTACTCATATAGAAATAACCCCTTGAAGACCAGACTTCAAAACTTTATGAACTTATCTGCTTCCCTTAAAGGGGTTATCAAGTGAAAATCTTTTTCTTTCAAATCAACTGATTTGAGAGAATTACATAGATTTGTGATTTACTTCTATTTAAAAATCTCAAGTCTGCTGTATGTCCTGCAGGAAATGTTGTTTTATTTTCAGTCAGACACAGTGCTCTCTGCTGACATCTCTGGCCGAGACAGGAACTCTGTCACGGTTTTCTAGGAATCCCCATAGAAAACCTCTCCTGCTCTGGACAGTTCCTGTCTCGGCCAGAGATGTCAGCAGAGAGACTTGAATGGGAAGACTTGAGAATTTTTAATAGAAGTAAATTACAAATCTATATAACTTTTTTGACACCAGTTGATTTGAAAGAAAAAGATTTTCACTGGATAACTCCAGCGTACAGCCGGGAAAGGGGGTGGATATAGAAGGCGCTGGTCACTTACCTCCCCGGTTCCAGTGCCAGGTTCCAGATTCTCCCATCCGACTACCACTTCTTGGTCTGAGTTGCGGCTTGAGACGTGACGTCTCAAGGCGGCTCAACCATTCAGTGGCAGAGGTGGGACTCCACTACAACCACTTAAAGTGACTCTGTACCCACAATCTGCCCCCCCCCCCCCCCACACACACACACACACACACAAACCACTTGTGCCTTCGGATAGCTGTTTTTAATCCAAGATCTGTCCTGGGGTCCGTTCGGCAGGTGATGCAGTTATTTTCCTAAAAAACAACTTTTAAACTTGCATCCCCGTGCTCAACGGCCGGGGCTTAGAGTATCTGTGACCTAACCTTGCACCACCCCTCCGTCCCTCCTCCCCACCCTCTTCATCATTAGTAATGCCACTGGAACATTTTCTCCTGTTTGAACATTTGCACAGGTGCCTTAAAGGGGTTGTCCGGCGATAAAAAATTATTCACAGAATAACACACATTACAAAGTTATACAACTTTGTAATGTATGTTATGTCTGTGAATGGTCCCCTTCCCAGTGTTTCCCCCCACCCACGCTAGACCCGGAAGTGTGGTGCATTATACTCACCGCATGTCGTGTCGTCCACGGTCTCCGATCGTCAGCAGTGACGTCTTCTTCGTGAGTCCGGCGGATCTTCCCGAGTGCCGGCAATCCTCTGCAGCGTCATCCGAAGCTCAGCCGCGATTGGCTGAGCATAACTGTGCTCAGCCAATCGCGGCTGAGCGACTGATGACGCGGCCACGTCATCAGCTGCTCAGCCGCGATTGGCTGAGCACAGTTATGCTCAGCCAATCGCGGCTGAGCTTCGGATGACGCTGCAGAGGCCGGCCGGCACTCGGGAAGATCCGCCGGACTCACGAAGAAGACGTCACTGCTGACGATCGGAGACCGTGGTCGGCACGTGAGAGGTAATGTATAGCGCACTAACTTCCGGGTACACGGGTGGGGGTGGTGGGACACGGGGAAGGGGGCCATTCACAGACATAACATACATTACAAAGTTGTATAACTTTGTAATGTGTGTTATTCTGTGAATAATTTTTTATCGCCGGACAACTCCTTTAATGATCCAGCCCATGTTCAGTATTCACACAGCTGAGGAATAGGAGACAATCTGCCTGGAGCATACCTAATGATAAGGAGGGCGGGGAGGAGGGACAGAGAGGTTGTGCCAGCCTAAAGCATAGACATTCTAAGCCCCACCTTTGGACACGGGCTGCCAGTTTAAAAGTGTTTTTTTTAGGAGAATAATTGCATCACCTGCCGAACGGACCCCAGGACAGATCTTGGATTAAAAGCAGCTATCTGATGGTACAAGTGGTTTGGGGGGGGACAGATTGTGGGTACAGAGTCACTTTAATGGGTGGGCTGCCTTGAGACGTCACGTCTTAAGCCGCAGCTCAGACCAGAAAGCGACAGCAGGACGGGAGAACCAGGCGGCGCGATCCGGGACCTGGCGCTGGAACCAGGGAAGTAAGTGACCGGCGTCCTCTATATCCACCCCCTCCCCGGCCGTACACTGAAAATAACCCCAGCCCGGAGTACCCCTTTAATAAGTTTTCCTTTGCAGGGACGGAGGATATGGGGACATGTATGGGAAGTGTGCTGGGTGATTTATCAGCATATTTCCTTAGCTTAATAACCATTTTTAACGTGATTGGTTCCCTTTAAAAAGCAAGGAGTTATAAATGAAAATGCAAACATTGAAATATGCAGGATTAAAGGGGTTATACAGCAAAAAATGTTTTCTTTTAAATCAACTGGTTTCATAAAGTTATATAGATTTGTAACTTACTTCTATTTAACCCCTTCCTGAATCCTGCAGTAGTTCACCTACAGACCCACCTGAGCCCTTTTTTTTGTGATATCAATTATACTTTGCAATTACAGGCAAATATTTGCACAGTGAAAATGAAAAAAAAGCTATTTTTTATGTTTTTGCCATTCACCTATGGTAAAACTGGCATATTATCCATACTATTTTCCTAAGTCAGTACAACTAAAATTTATATAACTTTTATAATTTTATTTAACTGTTTAAAAAAGAAAATTGAACCATTCCAAAAAACCTAAATGTGTTTATAATTGCTCTATTCCCATCCTAATAACCATCCTAATATTTTTTTGGTGTATGGGGCCATTTGAGGTGTCGTTTTTTTGGGCTGTACTTTCTATCGGTACCTTGCTTGCATATTTGCAACAACTTTTTGATCACTTTTTATTACATTTTTTCCAGATTTGATGTGACCAAAAATCAGCAATTTTACATTTTGGCATTTTTTAGCGCTTATACCGTTTACCATACGAGATCAGGAATGTGATAATTTAATAGTTCGGACGATTCTGCATGTGGCGATATAAAGTGTGTTTATTTATTTATTTTAATAAAATGGGAAAAGGAGGGTGATATGCTGCATTAAAGGAGTTATCCAGCACTACAAAAACATGGCCACTTTCTTCCAGAGACAGCCCCACTCTTGTCTCCAGCTTGGGCAGGGTTTTGCTTCTCAGTTCCATTGAAGTGAATGGAGCTTAATTGCAAACTGCACCTGAACTGGAAACAAGAGTCGTGTTGTGTCTGAAAGAAAGTTGCCATGTTTTTGTAGCACTGGATAACCCCTTTAATCTCTGCAATCGGTTCTCAATTACTAAGGGCTGCTGAAGCCCATAGTAAAAGATTGCCTAGCTGAGATTAATGTCATTAGGTCGCTGAGCCCCAGTCCGGCAAGTAGGAAGGTTCACCCCCCTCCAAATCGCATCTTGGAGGGGCGCTCCCGCCACTAGACCACCAAGGATTCATTTTTTAACAGCATTTAAATAGCGCTGTCAAAACAGCGACATCTAAATGGTTATTTTCAGTTGGGAGCTGCACAGTTCAGAACCTCCCTAGCAGCGCCATGACGTACATTTACGTCATGCATCGTGAAAGGGTTAAAAATCTCAAGCCTTCCAGTACTTATCAGCTGCTGTATGTCCTGCAAGAAGTGGCGTTTACTTTCCAGTCTGACACAGTGCTCTCTGCCGCCACCTCTGTCTATGTCAGGAACTGTCCAAAGCAGGAATAGTTTTCTATGAGGCCTAAAAACTAAGGTGCCATGCAACTCTGTGGTAGCCTTATTACGGATGCATAATATGGTCATGTGTATAAGATTGTTGGATGGCAATGAGGATAAAGGAGGATTTTCCCATAATATCATTATATAAGTAAATTTTATACTTTCAATCTGTTTGCAAGATGAAAATATCTCCTTAGAAGAGAGCCACTTCCATATAGGTGCCATCTGGCTGGCGTTGTATAAAAACATACCTAGTACTAAGCTATTCCTATCATTAGAATATTCCACTGAAATTTTCTGTATGCAGCTGCCAAATTCCCCCTTAATCTGCACTTTGTGTTTTCTTCCCTTCCATTTCCGTAGCCGCGGTTTGGGGCTTCAAAATGTTTTGATGGACTCATAAAATTGGCCAGCTGACTACAGAGCGGTATGTTCTGTGCACTTAATAGTGGACTGCACTGGTAAAGCAGCACATGGGTTATAAAGTTCATCAACAGGATCTCATCAGAAAGACTGCAGGGGGTGGAAAAGCAAGGTCTGGTTTACATTTATCCAGCCAATCTCCTGCTTACCCTATATTGTCCTGTCAATGGTGTGAAGTGAATGAATTATTGTTATGGACAAAAGGTGAAGCTTGCGGATGTTAAGGAACAAAAAAAAAAAAACTTATTAAAGCCCTTTAACTGCGATTAGTTTATCAAAATTATATCAGGAAGGTCTAGCAAGTAGATCGATTCCTGGAGACAGACATTATTAGTCACATTTCCCCAAACCTGAAGCAAAACTTTGACATTTGTTTTTAAATTTAAAGGGGTATTTTAAGATAAAGCTAACTTGTCCCCTATTCACAGGATAGGGGACAAGCAAAAGATTTGGGGGGGCAGGGGGGGGGTGTCCAACCTCAGTACCGATCTCCAGTATTTAAGATAGGCACATGACCAATGGGTCTATTCGAGTGCTGTACTCTGCTCTTTCCAGCAGCTCCATAGAAAATGAATGGAGCCGCCAGAAAGAGCTAAGTACAGTGCTCAGCCCTTTCTGGTGGCTCTTTCTATAAAGTATAAATAGAGCCGCAGGTCACGTGCCGTACCCGTGGCTCTATCCTAAACCAAGGAGCGATGGACCGATATGGAGATCGCTGGGGGGTACAGAGGGCGGACCCCCCACGATCTCTTACTTGTCCCCTATCTTGTGAACAAGTTAGTTTTATCTTGGAATGCCCCTTTAAGGTCAATGCCCAATCCCAATATTGTACTTATTTGAGCTTATAAAATCTGGAGACCACAGACATTCTTCCTACCTGTTTTCTCCATCATTGCCTGAAAAAAATATTAATATACAGGACGGGATTATAGGTAGGGCAATGGCGGCAATTGCCGCTTGGATACCTTGGAGCTTCCTCCATCTAGCCCTTCCTACACATAAGTCATGGAACATGAGAACAATATTGTAAGAAATTGTAGAGCATTCTAAGTTAATGCCTTAGGGTCGTATTACACTGCCTTAAGGCTATATATATTGTTAGTGATGTTTGTGCAGCCTCAGTGTAAAATAACGTTATACAGACCTGTTCTTGATTCCCGGTGTCCTTCTTTCTTCTGCCCGATCCCGCAGCCGTCCCTGGAACTTCAGGGCAGGTCTCTAAAGTGACAGAACGCTCAGCCAATGACTGGCTGAGACAGGACAGTACCTCGGCTGGAATAAACGACAAGGATCAGCAGATGATTGTTTCATCAGCTGATCGTTGTCTTTAGTACACAGAGCAATAATCTTCTGAATCGCTCAGTGTAATAGAGCCCTTAGGGAGAGAAGGATAAGCTCCCGGACACATCTTATCCAGTTAATCCTCTGATTGCATTAAGGACCAGAAGGCAACATGCAACACACTGAACCTTTCCCCCAAAGTAAAGCCTATATGTGGTGTCCCACTAGGGGTGATACTGTTATTCACACCCTTCGAAAAAGTCTGTACTTTTTGTGGTCTTATTGCAGCCAAAGTATTACTAAGGGTGCCTTCACACCTACCGTATAGCAGTAGAAAATCCGCTGCGGATCCGCAGCAAATCCGCAGCAGATTTAACTAAATGAATGAACACAGCATTAAATACGCACTGTCAAATCCGCTGCGGATCCGCAGCAGATTTGTAAGTGCGGATTTAATGCTGTGTTCATTCATTTAGTTAAATCCGCTGCGGATCTGCTGCGGATCCGCAGCGGATTTTGTACTGCGATACGGTAGGTGTAAAGGCACCCTAAAGATGACCACTAGATGCCGATGTATCGTATATTGAAGTATGGAAGCTGCACAGGTGAAGTGTCTTAAAGGGTTATTGTATTTGTGTGTACCAGATTCTGTGAACTAGTAGGATCTTTTCTTTCTTCTGTCCTATCATCTCTTCCCTTTCTACTCTTCTGTTGCACTCTTTCCTCCCAACCACAGCGCACCATACATGCTAGATAGGAAGTTAGTCCCTTGGGTGAAGGAGGAGTCTTAGTTGAGCTTCGTTGAAGAAAGGACGCAGCTCAGATAGCTCTCCACAGTGGTTCTACCTGGGCCCTGGCCCTCTGCCAGGTCCCCTCTACAGAAAAGTCTTAGTCTTAGTCAGTACTCTGCATGGGTAGGACGCAGGACAGTGCCCTCTGACAAACTTCTTTCTTGAAGTGCCTTTACGCTGCATGATGCAGTGCTAAATCCTTCAAGAGAGGACTAGCCAGCAGATCATCTCAATCCACGTCGTGCAGGACAGTATCCACTAAAGAGCCAGAGAGCTAGGAGCTGATCCGGGTGGAGCAAAGTTACTGTCAATTCTATGAACTCTATTACCTGTTGCTCATTTGCCAATAGTGAACCAAGTCAACGTTATCAACGGAGTCTCTGATTATTTACTAGTACCTGCACAGCACTTACACCGCAACCTTGGGATATTTCCCCTTTCTGTGGGTGGCAGGTCCTGCTAATATTCGGGAGGGTCATTACACTGCTCTGGCCACCTGTGACTACACTATCCAAAGGGACCCAGCAGCAACCCGACAGGACAGAACCACAGGGGAACAACCGGCCTTACTCCTTAAAAGCAGGCGTACCATCACACCTGTGTGCCCAAGAGGCACTGGCGTGACGTGACAAAACCCTAAGGTCCGGCTGTATCTCGGCCATCCACCACAGTAGTGGCGTCACACTTCCCCCTAGCAAGTGACTGGCCGTCCCACCGCTACAACATCATCTGGGGGCTCACCACATATCTATACATACATTAGGTTCATATCTGATCCTGGCTATGTTCAATGTAAAATAACTGCTGTACATGACACTAAGGCTGCATTCACGCGTTTTGTGTTCGCTCACGGACGACACGGATTGTGAATGCCTGTCCTGGACTGTTTCCCTGCATGGCATGATGTTTCAATATGGGGAAGGTGGGGAAAGAGTTTGAACTTCCGTGGCAGAGTTACAGACCCGCGTGGCTCAACTATAACTAAGCATTGAAGTAGCTCTGTAGTGATTTTGTGAATGTTTCTTTTTTTAGAGGAAACAAGCATGATGAACTTCTTAGGATTGTGGAGGGCCCACTCAGCTGCCGAATGCTGTGCCTAGCACTTTACCTGTGAGTACTCGTGATGACAGAGCGAGAAGCCATTGGCTTATTCCTACGGTCTCAAAATGCCCACGCTCATATGCTGAAGCGTCATCACTGAAATGCTGCTTGTAGAACAGAGAGGTAGAGAAGACGCTGGTGGATTGCACGGAAGCCAGGTGAGTATGGGTGTTTGTCAGAGGGATGTCTACATGGGTACATGGGATATACTACCTACTGGGATGTTAACTACAGAGGGGATAGTACCTACCATGGACCTACCTACTATGTGGAGACACAGGGGGCCTAACTACCATGTGGGCCTTATCCTGTATTGCGGCACAGATTCCGGCAGATTCTGCACAGAAGAGTTTTTATCTGGGCAGGATGACAGAAAAGAAAAGTAAAAGACAGTGATCATAGAAGACGTGACCTGTGAGTTCCTGTCATCATTTGTATTGCCTGCAGAGTCTGTGCAGAGCTACTATCTAACAATATATAGCCTTAGCATAGTATAGGATTTTTTTCAGTAACAGTATGGTGGTAATCACAGTGGTCATGGTGTGGCAGTATTAGTAATACTGGTCTACTGGTATACTTGATTTTCCAGCAACTTATGTAATATACAGCAGCGGCGTAGTGCTGCAACCAACCGAAACCCATAGTACAAGGTGATCTGCACTGCAGCTTTCCCCCAGCATTCTAGCAGGTTTTACTCGCTGCTTTTAATTTTTGCAATGCAGCAGACTTGATTCCATTACAGCAAGTGCCCAGGAATCACATGATGTGCCTGTAGATTCTGCTGTTTTATTGCCGCTTCGTGAGTTGCAATGAAAAAGGGGCCACTAAGGCTTTGTTTATCTATCTTCCATGCTTCCGCCATCTAAGAGCAGCGCCAAAAGCACATGGTCCTAAAAAATGGCCCTGAAAAAAGGTGCCATGTTTAGTTGTGGCAGCATCACCATGACAACCACAGACGCTGTATGCAGTGCAGCCACTGATAGTAATGGTGCGTTTACACGTAACGATTATCGTGCGAATTTGCGTGATAATGATCGAATTCGAAAGATAATTGTACGTGTAGACGCAGCAAACGATCAAACGACGAACGAGAAATCGTTCATTTTGATCTTACAACATGTTCTCAAATCGCCGTGTGCAAAAAAATCGCAGATCGTTCCGTGTAAACAGTCATTCGCCGATCTAACCAATGTGTGAGATAGGCTTAAGCGATCGCAAAACGAATTTTCCGTACGATGTATCGTTCCGTCTAAACGCTGATCGTTAGGAAAAAAAAAACGTTACTCTGACATCGTTAATTGTAGGATCGGGCCAATTATCGTTTTGTGTAAACGCAGCATTACATAGCTGGTGTAGGACGTGTGCAGGTTGTGTTAGTGTAGTGATTATCTGTGTTCCTTTTCGGTCGTCCAAAAAGTTGGGAGGTCTGTGCTGGTTACAGGACCCGTCTCACATATCGCATTTACCGCTACCTGTAATTTATACTCTTATTATTTATGCCTGAACCATTAGCTGCTTTCTTGGTCATAAGTGTGTTTCATGACCTCTGCAGTAAAGTTCATTGCCAGTCATTAAAGGGTTAATGCTTCCGATCATTGTGGGCACCTGCAGTAACCATGGCAACGGTGAGCTGGGAGGACAATTGCTTATGTTATAATAAAGGTTCCATAAAAGACAGACTTTTCTGCCTGGATCAGCGCCATCTTGGATGCGCTAGAGGACCTTGAGCTTGACTAATTTACACTCCACTACCTTTGATATTATTTGGAAGTTCTACAAGGGAAAAACGGATGGACCTGGATCTGTAAGGGAGAAAAGGAACTTCCGCCTAGCCATTAATAGGGTGACAGATATGGCAGCCAGATCTCTCTCACATCTGGTGTAGTATATTTATAGTCTATTTTTGTTATTGCCTGCAATGAGATTATTGTACAAATTCCTAAACTATATTATATTGGTATTACCCTCTAAGCTCAGTGGAGGGGCAACTCTCCAGCCATGGCTCCCTCCAGGTTTCCCCCACAGGGGGTTTTTCCTTGCCTGAGTGCTGGAGGGTGACTCTTTGTGAGTCGGGGGTCTACCGTTTTCAGTGTCATGTGATGTTAAATAAAATTGTGACCATTTGACACCTGATTACTATGTGTTGTGTCTTTATTTGTGTTCTTTGGTTTAAATAATTTTGCTTGGGAGTTGGGGTCTATCTCATATTGCAGAGCCAAAAAGCCGGACATCTGCCCAGCCAAAGAAATACCTTCTGGTTCCATCTTCAGCAGAGGTCCAGCTGATAGTTCACCATCATTACTGGAGATTTAGAGAAAGGGTCAGGGAATAGAGCTCTTTCACTTCTATACCAGTGCTCGGCTGTTATGGACACATCACACCTTTATCTGTATGTGTGCATGTATATATATAGTATTGGGGCAACTGTGAGTTTACACTTATTGTGGCATCTAATGCAGGCTTACAGAAAGTGTAACTTTGATCCGTTTTTTTTTTTGTTATAATGAAAGTCAATGGAAAAACGGACCAAAACAGATGCTGACAAATGCATCCATTTTTTGCAAAAACAGATGAAAAAAACGGATTGCAAAAACGTAGTGTGAACCCAGCCTTACCTAGCTTTTCCTGGTTCATAAAAGGCTATTCTGTCTAAATCGAGGTAGATTTAACATTTAGCCATTTCTATTACACCTCCACTCGGTTTGTAACCCAGCTTGCCTGGAACCCTGAAAAGTAAATCTGCCTAACTAGATTTTAGCATTATACGGTAGATTTGTTATTTACAGCTTCACATGGATCCTACCCAGCTTTTGTGGAGCTGAGATTAACCCCTTTACGACCCATGTCATACCTCATAGGTCATGGCGCCCTTAGGGGAGTTCAGAGAGGGTCCGCTCTGAACCGCCACAATCCAGGCTACTTTCTGTAGCCCGGGACAGTGGCTATTAGCGATCGCAATGCCCGCTAATAAGGACATTTAAATGCAACTCTCAGACATGACAACTGCATTTAAATGCCCTGTGGTGCCCCTCCGTGGTTGTCTAGTGGAGGGATCCCAAACTGCGATATGATCCCTTCTCCTTACGCGGCCAGGCCTCAGCATCGGAATGACACTAATCCCGGCTCGGTAATCTATAGATCTGGTCTGCAGCAGACCCAAGTAATAGAGCTGTCACACATCAAGCCGCTGTGAAGGATGCCGACGCGTCCCTCACAACAGGCAGGGCCGGTTGCTAGGGGCGTTTCGACGGCGTCCCTAGCAGCCAGCCTGCTGTAGGTCATTGTGTTAATTGTGCAAAGTGATTTATTGGTGCATGTACAGACAGGCGGATAAAGGACGCGTTTCGGCGTGAAGCCTTTCTCAACAAGCCTGGCTTGTTGAGAAAGGCTTCACGCCGAAACGCGTCCTTTATCCGCCTGTCTGTACATGCACCAATAAATCACTTTGCAGAATTTGGCGAGTGCCGGGATTTTCCTTTTTGATGTCCGATTTCCTACCCTGGCACCACCTGAGATCGGAGTGCCGACCCCTTTCCAGTTTATACACATTGTGTTAATTGTGGCCGGGGCCTCACCAACCCCGGCAGATCAGCGCAGGTGATTGTATTTGGGGGCTCTGTGATTGACAGCTGACCTGGCCAGTTAGCTGTCAGCACTTAGCCTCCTGCTACTATAAATCCCAGCCCCTGGTCTCAGTCCAGTGCCTGTGATAGAGCCTTGTGCCTTGACCTAGCATTCTCCTGACTGATTATTATTGTTGTTGTTCTGACCTTTTGGATTACGTACCCTGACCTTGCTCTCTGGATTCTGATTTTGTACCTTCATTGCCTGGCTGTTGCTGACTTAGTATCCTGACCATTCTATATAATGTTTGTTTGTCTTGTCTGGTTCTGTGTTACACTTATCTCAGTGTAAGGTTTGTCGACCAGTTGTCCGCAGTAAATCTTAGTACTGTTTGTGGCAAGTAGGTAGGGACAGCTGGGGCTGCACTTGTCTACGTGTCTTTTCAGTACCCTACCTGACAAGAGCATTGAACTAATGAATCAGTGCTCTATTAAAGACGTTATCCAGCACTACAAAAACATGGCCACTTTTCCCCCTCTTTTGTCTCCAGATTGGCCCCGCTCTAAATCTCGCCACTCCTGGCTGCTAATTGGACCCTTAAATTTCAGCTGTCAAAACTGACAGCTGCATATAAATTCCCCTAAAACGCATCATTGGTGGTGCAGTGGCAATGATCACGATTCCCCTAATGTCCCGGGACCCAGTGTTCTGACGTTGATCCCGGCTAGCTGATTGATTGGTATAGGCTCCAGCAGACACACAAAAACACAGACAAATGCAACAGCTCACCGCAATGGCAAGATACAGACTCACTACAGATATTAAAATAGTTAAAAGCAGCCAAAAACATAGAATAAAGTTTGGCCGGAGGAGGAGGGGGGAGCGGAGGGGGATGATAGCTGCAGAGTGATGAATGGCTCCCCCTGCGCCCATCAGCAGCAGCACCAGCCCGCGGCGGCAGCGGTGATAGAACCCAGCTACTACTCCCTCCGATGAGAGTAGTAGTTGAGCGTAGTCCAGAGTGGCGGTTCGGCGGGCGTTCGGTAGCGGCGGACGTTCGGTGGCGGCGGCGGCGTGCTTACTGTTATGTAGTGATTGATTACATTTATGGAATACTTTGGGGAGCAAGGACACTTGCTCCCCAAAGTATTCCATAAATGTATTCAATCAAAAACACTGTATACTGTATTACATGTACATACACATCCATTGTAATTTCAATGGAGTGTCCAGCAGGGGCACACTATATATAGAAGTCAATGGTACTCATTGACTTCTATATATAGTGCGCCCCTGCAGGCGATCCATTGTAATTACACCCCCGGTTTGTGACGTCATCTCTTTTTAGAGAATCTGAAGTCTCCCTGATCTACTAAATTAAGGGAAATAGCCATATATGTGCATTTCCCATAATTAATGTACATTAGAAATTTGTCTAACTTTCCGTAAGTAATAACATATTAAAAAATAGTTTTGGCCGGAGTTGTCCTTTAATGATCCAGCACCTTTGCAGTGTTCAGTGATGACTAGGAGAAATCCTGCCTGCAGCATTCCTAATGGTGAAAAGGGTGGGGAGGAGGGATGGAGAGGCAGTGCAGTCCTAGGGCAGTCCTAGGACACTCTATGGCATGCCAATTAGACACAGGGCTGCAAGTTTGAAAGTTGTTTTTAGGGCAATAACTGCATCACCTGCTGAATGGACCCCATGACAGATGTTGGGTTAAAAGCAGCTATCCAACGGAACAAGCGGTTTGGAAGGGGGGGGGGCAGATTGTGGGTACAGAGTCGCTATAAGGCCATGTTCACACATGGCAAAACAGCGGTCGTTGTGTGACATGGCACATTCGGGTGTGCCCGCACTCCAATAAGCCATAGCACACAATGTAAAGTACGTCCGGGAGCTGCACTTTACATATTGTGCACAGTCTATTTTGGGTGGCTGCTGTTCACTGAATAGTGGCCGCACAAAATAGACATGTCAGTTTTCTGTGTGGCCGCATGGAATCCCAGCTGTAGTGTATACAGTGTGTATACACTTCGGCCATGGTTCCATAGACTGTAGTGTAATCGGCCAATGTCAATAAACAACAACCTTCATTGCAAACCTGGAACAAAGACTGTTGTTTAATGATAACATATGTTGTGTGAATGTGGCCTAAAAGTGTAAATCACCCCCCCCCCCCTTTTTCCCATTCTTGCACAAACAGCACCACTCATGTCCTCAGGTTGTGTGTGGTATTACAAATCAGCTTCATTCACTTCAATGGAGCTGAGCTGCACTACCACACCCAAACTGAGGACAGGAGTTTTGCTAAGTAAGGCCTCGTTCACACTACGGAATGAGCACAGAGATTCGGTGCAGAAACCCTCCGGGCGGAGTGGAGAGCGGCCCCCCATTCAAAGAAATTGAAGGTGGCACAGAATCTTGGTGCCAATTCCGTAGGTTGTTTTGATCTTTTGTGCAGGCGTAATATTCATAGTTATTGGCTGCACATCTCTCTGTAGAAACAGCAATTGTTCGGCCAATAGCAATGTATTTCAACGGCCACACAAACAATACAGTATTGACCCGGCACTGCTTATGTGCCATGTAAAGACACTGCAAACAAGCCTTGATCTTGCTGATCGGTGTTCGTTTCCATCCTTGCATGGCTGAATATCAGGTCGTGTAAAAGGACCCTCTCTCCCCATGACCCCCACCGGGCTCCGGGATCTTCCGACACACCTCCCGTCACAACCTGGCTGATAGACTGGCCACTCAGCCAATGCCTTCCGTTCCTGCCACTCATCATGGTCATGGGGAGAGGTTAGTGCCTACTTGTAATCAAGTTCACTCCTCTCCCTGACGGCTGCAGGATACCATAATCCACTGGACTTCTCCTTTAATGCCTTCTGTTTAAAATATTCAAGCCTTCCCATACTTACAATATCTGTATGCCCCAGTGGAAGCCATATGATTCTTGCCTATGCAACACAGTGCTCCCTGCTGCCCCCTCTGTCTGTGACCAGAACTGTTCAGAGTGATTGGCAGGGCATACAGTTCCTGCTGAGACAACCCAGAAGCAGGAAGAATTGATGACGAAGAAGGAGTGGATTACATCAGCCGTGGGGGATCAGGGTAGGTGAGTATTACATAGTTTTTCTTCACATAAAAATGTAAGAAATGTTTGAGAATAACAAAAATAAAACATAAAAAGGGGTAAGAGGGGTATGTAAAACATCTGGACATCCCCAAAATAACAGAGAGGTAAGTAAAGCAACTATGGTAGAGATGCCGGCAGGACTACAGAGTGGAAAGTAACAATCATGTGGATGGGGCGATGCAGCACCCTGAGCATGTAGCTGTACTGACATAATCCATAATATTAACACAAGGAAACAGTCCATCTAGAGAAAATGGGGAACAGCAATAGACTAAAAAACATAGCAGAAAAGTCTCACTCCAAAAAGTCATCACAATGATGAAGAGCTCGCTGACAGCTATCCTCTGCACAAATGTGAAGATGCAGGCAGATTGTGCAGAGACTGCAACCACAGGGCCCGCACATCAACCCCATCCTATATAAGCCCAAGGGACCATCATATTTCTGATGAGTGGATGACCCAGTGATTTAATATTTATAACCTATACTAATGGTGCGTTTACACAGACAGATTTATCTGACACATCTTGGAAGCCAAAGCCAGGAATGGACTATAAAGAGGGAACAGGTCATAAAGGAAAGACTGAGATTTCTCCTCTTTTCAAATCCATTCCTGGCTTTGGTTTAAAAAATCTGTCAGATAAATCTCTCTGTGTAAACGCACCATGTATATGGCTGATAAATATTTACTAGGGAACCCATACAGCCAGTACTGATAAACTCACCAGTAGGTGGCAGCAGAATCCCATGCATTACCTTTCATTCTCTATTTCTGGTATAGCTGTAACTAGTACTAATTATTTCCCACCGTCACAAATGTTACCAAATAATCATAGATACAGGAGAACTATTATACATATTATACAGTATTCTAGTAACAGCCATCATTCCCAAATCATCCAATAACATAGTGGTGGAGACTGGCAGAACAGATGTGCTACCATCACGAGAAGCAAGAGGTGACCAGTGGCTTTGATGGGTATATAATATACATTTATCTCATATATTCAGAATTTAGATGGACTTTAACAGGACAAAAGATGGGAGGAGGAGCTGTCAGTCAGCGGGGACAATAAGATGCCCTGTGATACAGTGGATCAGCCGCATGCTATACTGTAGCTTCTCTTATATAGAGAAGCCATGGTGCAGACATAACATAACAGAAGATTAAGGCTATGTTCCCACTACGTACTGATAAGCACTAATAACGGCCGTTGTTGTAAAACAACGTCTGGAATTAATGTTCATAATGTTGTTCACGCTTATCAGTACATAGTGGGAGTGTAGCCTATAGGGGAACTCCAGTGAAAAATGAACTGGTGTCAGAAAGTTATACAGATTTGTAATTTGCTTCTATTTAAAAATCTTCCAGTACTTATCAGCTGCAGTATGCCCTACAGGAAGTGGTGTATTCTTTTCATTGTGACACAGTGCTCTCTGCTGCCACCTCTGTCCATTACAGGAACTGTCCAGAACAGTAGCAAATCTCCATAGAAAACCTCTCCTGCTCTGGACAGTTCCTGACACGGACAGAGGTGGCAGCAGAGAGCACCGTGTCAGACTGGAAATAATACACCACTTCCTGCAGGACATACAGCAGCTCATAAGTACAGGAAGTCTTGAGATTTTTAAATAGAAATAACTTACAAATCTGTATAACTTTCTGACAACAGTGCATTTGAAAGAAAATAAATTCTTCAAAGAAAATTCATTTCCTGATGCCACAAACGTGAATATCTATCTGCATCTGCTATATATAGTTCTAGCACAATCCAGCGTGTTTATAATCAACTTATTTATTATACTTTCACCTACATTTTAATATATTTTTTCATTAATAAAATCGTTTTCAAGAAACACAATGCAGTTTTCTATAGCAATAATCCCCAACCTTTGGCTGCTACAAAACTACAACTGACTTGTCAAGGCATGCTGGGAGTTGTAGTTTTACAATAGAGTGCCACCGGTTAGCGATCACTGTTTTATAATAATTATTTATCACACCACTAGATGGCGCTTAGTAACCAGCGGATTCTAATACAGCACTTTCAGCTAGTTCCTTTATTTTACTGGGCAAATAGGAAAAAAGTTTTTTCGTAAGTTCTGCATAACATGAATTTGTGTCCATACAGAGATTGTTATTGGCCTCAGCAGGACTTTTATTTGTGGGAAATGAATCCTTGTCTGTATAAGTGGGAACTCTAGTCGTATAAATAAGATGGCATATAGAATTTAGAGATACTATGGCCATATACATGAGACAAAATTTGTCTGACCACTTAAAGTGTATGATAACATATGTGAAGAAGAATGGGGTTAGAACACTGGGGGAGATTTATCAAACATGGCGTAAAGTGAAACTGGCAACCAATCAGATTCCTTCTTTCATTTTCCAAAGAGTCTGTGAGGAATGAAAAGTGGAATCTGATTGGTTGCTAGGGGCAACTGAGCCAGTTTCACTTTACACCATGGGGGAGATTTATCAAACATGGCGTAAAGTGAAACTGGCTCAGTTGCCCCTAGCAACTAATCAGATACCACTTCTCATTCCTCACAGACTTTTTGGAAAATGAAAGGTGGAATCTGATTGGTTGCTAGGGGCAACTCAGCCAGTTTTTACTTTACACCATGTTTGATAAATCTCCCCCACTGTCTTCTGGATCCTTTGTTACTTTGGGATATATGGGATACAGAGGTATCTTAAACTGCCCATTAGAGATGAGCGAACCGGGTTCGGGTTCGAGTCTATCTGAACCCGAACATTCGGTATTTGATTAGAGGTGGCTGCTGAACTTGGATAAAGCTCTAAGGTTGTCTGGAAAACATGGATACAGCCAATGACTATATCCATGTTTTCCACATAGCCTTAGGGCTTTATCCAACTTCAGCAGCCACCGCTAATCAAATGCTGAAAGTTCGGGTTCGGATCGACTCGAGCATGCTCCAGGTTCGCTCATCTCTACTGCCCATATATGTTAGATTAAAGATGGCCAATTTCGAGGGTTTAGCTACCCATCTAATGTATGTAGAACGGTCAGGCATGTTAAATTTTAACAAGCTAGGAATAGGCATCTGACAGAAGTGTCTGGCAGCGGCTCTTTCTATATCCAGAATACATGTATGCTCAGCTAAGATAAGCATGCATATGTATGTGGGGATTCAGCTGACAGTTATTTAAAATGTACTGCCAGCTCTACTCCCTCCCCTGTATGTTTATGGTGGAGTTAAGTATCTGACAGATGTTTATTGCATATGGCCGACTGAAAGGAATTATCCAGGAATTGAAAACCATAGCTGCCTACTTTAAGGAACAGCGCCACTCCTGTACTCAGTTTGTGTGCGGTATTGGAGCTCACTTCTATAGAAGTGAATGGAAATCGGTTGTCATACCATAGGCAACCTGAGGACAGAGGTGGTGCTGTTGAAAGCAGTTATGGTTATCTAATCTTGAATTAGGTTGAACAGTCTAGTCTTATTGTTTGCAAAACTGTTGATGTAAAGAATATAAAGAAATTAAAAACAATGAGAAAAATAATTAAGGGGCAGCGAACCTTGGCCATCCAGCTGATACAAAACTACAACTCCCATCATGCCTGGACAGCCAAAACTAAAGCTTTGCTGTCCAGGCATGATGGGAGTTGTAATTTTGCAACAGCTGGAGGGCCGAAGGTTCCCTGCCCCTGTATTAATGGGTCCAGCCAAAAGTAGGGATGACTTCAGCGCTGAACCATGACACTTTGGTTCCCTGCCTCCCATTGAAGTAAATAGTAGTGGGTTTTCTGTATAAAATTAACCTTAATGGTAAAGTGGTGCTCTGCTAAACACTAGGTGTACATCTCCTCTTAAAACATCTTGTAAAACCAGCCTTTTTATAGATGGGAAAATGACCCTTAACCCCTTTAAAAGACTCATTTTAGTACGCCTATAGTTCAGCAACTCCATATTTAGGTCCATGTCGCACTGGTAGACATGTTCCAACTTTGTAAACTTTACAGGCTGCTCCATTAGTGTACAGTAGGTATACAGTGTCTGCTCCCCCACAGCTATGGTTCCCATCATCCCATGTGACCTGTTAGGGCAGGGGTAGGGAACCTTGGCCCTCCAGCTGTTGCAAAACTACAACTCCCATCATGCCTGGACAGCCAAAGCTTTAGTTTTGCAACAGCTGAAGAGCGAAGGTTCCCTACCCCTGTGTTAGGGTCTCAGGGCTTATGCAGCCAACATATTATGCCTATGTTGAATAAAGTTATAGTAAAGATGCCTTGGTGCAATGGATTCCAACTATTCTGTATTTCTTTCTCAAGTAAATATTTATTTATATTATTACATTAAAAATGTTTCAAATACATATTAAAACAATAACCCTGTAAGCCCCGCCCACAACCCAGAACATAAACAAAAGAACACAGATAGATCATATAAAGCAGAATGTAACACAAGGAGCTTCTGAGAAACTGTATGAGCATGGACCATCAGTAAACCTCTGTATACAGTTACTATAAGATGCCAAGGCTGGGAAGAGAGTGGGAGGTGAGAGCAGTCACAGATTTAAGAAAGTACTTGGAAAGATGTATCCGTATATTCTGTATAGTCAAGAAATATGGGATCATTATCCGAGTATACTGTCTTGAATTAGCAAGAATGAAGCTAATCCTGATGTTTCGATCTTTCCCACAGATGCACAGATTTAGCCATGGAGCCATACGTAATATAAATATATTTCTCTAATATAAGGCAATCATCCAGTTATCGTCAACAAGTTAGCTTTTAGATGTGGTTGTTCCACTAGAGCACATTGCAGAATATGATATTTTCAGCAGCACTGTTCCTCTGTTAGCACTTAGTTTGTGATCCCCTGTGTATTAAATGTGCAATATCGATTGCATACGTTACATACATATGATGAATTTAATGAATTTTCTCCTTTAATTCTGAAAATGTACAAACCACTTATAGTTCGTTAGAATTATCGAATACAGTCTCTGTAGCACCGCCTAGTGGCTCTGATGAACAATGTAATATGGTTAATTTTTAATTTTTAGAACAATAAATAATATGATGTATTATGTTAGGGTAATATAACTGAACTGGATCTGACTGAAAACCAGAGCTAATTTTCATTTAGGTTGCGTTCACACCTACAGGATCCGCAGCAGATCTGCAGCAGATCAGCAGCAGATTTGATGGTGCAGATTTGATGCTGTGTTCAGTTATTTAAATGAAATCTGCTGCAGATCTCTTAGGGAGATAAATGATTTAACATTTTAATAATGGCTTTTTATATGATTTCTGGTACAACTAATATGCGAGTTATCACCTTCCCCAACAAAAGTGACAATGAAAAATTCAGCTCTACTACAATTATATGTCATTATTTCCCTTACAATAGATTAGCTATAGTCAGTCCTGATCAAAACAATCATTAGAAATAGATCCCAGACCTGAAATACAATGTAACAGGTTGAGGCAGGGAAGGCAGTTGCTATGGGGCCCGTGGGGGAGGGGGGCCCTACACAGGGAAGATAAGAGCCTCCTGTGTCCTGCTGCTTAAACCCTTATGTACTGCAGAGTGTAAGTGACCCAGTGTTCTCTTACATGCTGCAACACAAAGCAGGGATAATAAGCTAAAGACAATTCACTGCTCTGATAACCTCTGTTCTCCGAGCTCCTGCAGAGGTCAGGGGTTATCAGTGCAGGAGTAGTGAAGCAGAGAGCTAATTGTCTTCTGCCTATTAACCCTTTTTTTGTGTTGCAGCATGTAAGAGAACACTGGGTCACTTACACACTGCAGTACATAAGGGGTTAAGCAGAAGGTAGTCTGCTCCTGCAC